>NC_057798.1:307343512-307643512 GCF_018294505.1 Triticum aestivum
CACACACTCACTAGTTGTGCCTCTGTGCCTACCGCGCACACTCTCGATACGTCTTTCTCTCCCCCCCCCCCAACAATGACAGCAGAAGGGTGACAACTCGATCTGATCATAATCTATCAATTTGTTTCTCTCTCAAACATTGTGTCTCGGTGCCTCGCTCGGTAGCCCCATCGATATGTAGACTTCTCGCGCGTGCACAGCTATAGTGATGATGACGCTGAACCCAGTGTGCCTTGTTTTTACCAGCCTCATGTGATAGTTTTCACCCTGTTTTCTGTTAATTAACAAGGCAACCTTTTCTTTGTTACTACTAGTGAATCTGAAATCATTCAGGGCAGACATAAAATATATCACTTCAACCCAATTATCGCAGCAACTATTTTAAAAGAAATTAGCTAGCTGCCCGTGCGTTGCACGGAACATCAAGATGCATTTGTATAGTAGTTTATCTTGTGAGAGAAAAGGCTGAAAGAGGGAAGGCCTTATTTGCGAACATGGAGAGACGTGTGGGTATATTTTTTCAAAATTTCCATAGTTTCTTTCCTATCTGTTAGATATAAATCCGACTACCTATATTGCAGGATGGCACGCACACCATCATCACCAACTCCGTTTTCTACTCCCTCCGTTCCAAAATACTCCCTCTGTCCGAAAATACTTGTCATCAAAATGGATAAAAAGAGATGTATCTAAAACTAAAACACGTCTAGATACATCTCATTTTATCCATTTTGATGGCAAGTATTTCCGTACGGAGGGAGTATTTGTCTTTTTAGAGATTTCAACAAGTGACTATGACCGGACCTTACCAACATACTCAAAAAAGTAGTCCATAATTTTGATGTTACCCTCTTTTCTTGGTGGTGCACTGCCGTCTGGATACCTCATAAATAAATCAAGGACAAATTTGACCCCTTCCTGAAAAGACATATGGAGCAAAATGAGTGAATCTACACTCTAAAATATGTCTACATACACATCCGTATGTGGTAGTCCATTTGAAATCTGAAAAAGACAAATATTTAGGAACGAATGGAGTATAAGAGTAGACATAGAGATATATCTCCAGCATGGTCTACAGCAAAAATGTGCTGGGCTGGTTAGCGCCGGATGCTCGCAACGCGATGACATGAGTTCGAATTCTGTCTTTTAACTTTAGATTTTTATATTATATATTACTTATTTAATATATACTTCTTTCGCTACTATACTGACAGTGGAACCCACAGAGTACTTATAATACAAGATTAAGGATGGACTTGTTTCTTTTTAACTTTCTGTACGAAGTTGTAGCCACCCTGCAAGTCACGTATACACTGTACATGCAATTACCTTTTTATAGAGGGACAATCATACATGTAATTAACTCAAATGGATTGGATGTCACTCTATTATTTCCAGCATAAAGAGCATCTCCAACAGCAGCCGGCAAATTTCCTCCCACTTCCTTCCGCGGAGGACGATATCAAACACTAGCGGCATACATTTTTACAACTCTAACCAACCATATGAAATTTGCGCAAACACGGACTGATTTCATATAAGCATGAAGGATTTCATATAAAAAAGCCGGATCTTCATACAAACATGATGGATTTCATTACATTTACATGAACTAAAGCGGTGCCAATCCGGCTCTCTTGTACAATTAATACTCCCTCCGTCCGGAAATACTTGTCCTAGAAATGGATGTATCTAGAATTATTTTAGTTATAGATCCATACAATTTATCCATTCTTACAACAAATATTTCCCACCAGCTGCAGAGGGAGTACGTAATCTAAATGACCGCCCGCTGATCCCTTTTTCTTCCTCATGTCCGTCAGACACTTGCGGGGTTGACGAAGGTCCTCAGAAGAGATGAAGCAGCAAAGAAACCACCTGAATGTGCAGTCGTCGCCTCGGTGGTGGCCTTCGTGGGTCCCAAGTGGTGGCGGCCTCCCGTGTTCTACTTCTCCTTGATGATGGCGGTGGACACGGAGAAGCTGGCCACCGACTCGTCGCTCTCCACACACCCGGCTTCTGTCTCTGCTTGCATGGCGCTGCCGCAGGCACAGGAGGCGCGCCCACAAACACGGGAGGCACGGCAACCGTAGACACTGGTGGTGCGGTACGACGTGGCAGCGACGACGCCCGTACCGGCATGCTCGCCGCCGTGCCAACGTGGAGCAACTCGCTACTCCTCATCGATCTGAACTGGAGCGGCGAGTTGCTGAACCACGCGCCTGCTTGGGGCGGCAACTGGCTCTGTTGGGCCAATCGAGGTTTGTGAAGCACCGAGCGGCCTCGCCCGTATCCAGAGGGCTCGGCGGGCCACCCAGCCGGGTAATATGCGGGAGAACGGCTCATCGGAAGCCATCGGAAGAGTGGAGAAAATGGTGAAGGAGGAGATGGGGGAGCGGCGGAGGGGTGCGATTCTTGCCTGCTGTTTGTCTGGCCTCGTATAAATAGAGGGGGGACGGTAGGAGCTTGGCCGGTGTCTGGCCTCATTTAAACTGAGGGCGGACGGGAGGAGCTCGGCCGGTGTTGCGATTAATTCCGGCCCGCTCATGAATGGACGTGTGGCCGGAGTAGGATTCTCGGTTTGCATGCGGGTTTAACGGAGGGGTTTAGTGGAGGCGTCAGGCATGCAGCGGGCGGTGCAGTACTATTCGATTTGACAACAGTAATGAGCCGGGAAATCACAAAGGCCCTCGCCTCTCGTGAAACAGACCAAGCTAGACTGCCCCGCCCTCTAGCCTTTTAAAAAATGTATATACTCCACTTCTGTATAGTAGTAGTATCGATGGATTGTGCCATGGAGCAAAACTTGAAACTAAAAAAAAGGTGGTACATATAGAGAGCGCTCGTCGCCAAATTATGCATATAGTACTATTAAGAAGGCTTGTCACAATAATGGTGTCCAGCACAAGTGCACAACCCACCCCTCAAATAAAACTAAGCACCCTGGAATTCTTTGACAAAACAAAGCACCCTGAAATTCTTTGACAACTATATTGCTGGCTATATGATGTTGGCCATATATATTGTACGTATGTAATGTGAAGAAACGAGTGGTAGTACTATACCAACTTAAAGACGAAATGTAAGAAATACTAGTATGTATGTACTAAAGAGTTAAAGTAACAAGAAGAAACATAAACATAGTTCTGCTAGGGGCTCAGCACAACACACCAATCAAATTAAAACAAGCACACCTGAAATTAAACTTTGCAACTACTCCGGTAGACACTGCATTAGAACCACCATGAGCAACAACACTGCCACCTTACTCGGAGTCCTCATCCATGTCCTCGACATCGTCCTTGTCCCTCTTCCTCTTTGCCGATACTTATTTGCTTGAACCGCACACTTGGCTCTTGCTCTTCATCCAACCCTTGTAGATATTGAAACAAAGGTAGCCATCCATTGCAGCGTAGTGGATGTGGTCTATATCTAGTACATTCCGCTGCCATGCATAACGATGAAACGTGTATGAAGGTTTCTCCAGTTTACCGTACGAAGGATGAACCATGGCTCCTGCCAGGGTCAGCATTGAAGGCTGGCCACCGGAGGGCAGCAGCCGATACTTCTGGAGGTCGAAGGGGTTGCCTACAACCAGGCCTATCCGACCAAGGACTTATTCGTTGTTCGTAAAGTCTACAGTAATGAGTTTGACTTGGTTGCTCTCAAGGAAGTTCTTAAAATCCAAGCATTCAATGTCGGCATGCCATATGTGGTAGAACAAGCATAAGTCATGCACGCAAACCTGGATCATAGCGGGCTTCTGCCTCTCTTCGTCCTTTAGATCCTTCTCTCGTCCCAGGACTGTGGTGTACTCAACATCTAGCCCGGCGACCCACTCATCATCTGAGTTTTCGAACATGCGGCTGAAGCGAGAATGGCATCCTTTCACCGTCGCAGAAGAACGGGTGTAGATGACGTCGAACTCATCACCGGTGATGGTTCTAACCTTGTACTCACCGCCGATCGTGGAGATTTGGGACGCCATGGATTTGGGAGGAGGGTTAGGATTACTGGAACTGCCATAATGTGAAAGGACGGGACGAATAGGAGTGAACCATCGTAGTATTAAAGGACGTGCGGGGACGAGTAGGAGCGAACTGCTAGCGTGCGAATGGCATGGTAGTGGCTTTCCATTCTCCCATGATACGGGCTTCCGAGAGCCCTTGGATCTGAGATCAAACAGTTGCATGGCGTGATTCTAGACCTATGGGTGAATATCCTATCCTAGAGGGTTATTCTGCAAATTTACAGCAACTTAATTAGCATGCGACCGTTTGATCTCAGGTCCATGGGCTGCCAGCAGCCCGTATCATGGTCGCGCCTACCACGACAGTTGCGTCGGTCGCGCGGTCGCGCCCTTGGAGATTTAACATGGTGCGTTAGGCTATCTAATGTTGGCATGTCATACATAGTCATCGCTTAGTCACTCATACTACAACAAGGTTAGCTATAAGGTTGGCTATAAGTGTATTTATTTTACTTCTCTCTATCTCTTTATTCCTACTCCCTCCGTCCCATAATATAAGAACGTTTTTGACACTAGTGTAGTGCCAAAAAACGTTCTTATATTATGGACACAAGGAGTACTAGTATTTATTGCATTTGCCAAGGAGTGACCTCTTCCAATGAAATGGTGTGCTTATCAGTTTTGTGTTGCTAAGTTTGCTTCATTTAATTATCTATAGACTCAAAGTTGTCTTTTCACCTAGGTACACGCGCTTATCACCGTTTCTTCCTTGGGTAACCAAACTAGTCTCTCTCTTCTTGATTAACTTGCCACATCAGACTTTATGCCTATGTGGCAAGCTTAGCACCTGTAGGAGCAAGTAAGTACAATAGTGTGCTTTACATGGCATTTTTGCATATGTGGAGGAAAGAGAGGCAAGGAAAAAGTGGAGAAGTGGGATCCCATGCAAGAGCCAGCCTCTACTACATGGTGGAGCATTGGGAGAGGCACCTGTATGGAGGTCGTCAGGAATCGGGAGACTCATGCCGGTCGTAGCGCCGCAGTTAAAATGATAATGGCAAGTCAAATCACTAGGCCCCACCTGTCCAGCAGTAAGTTGCTGTCAAATCACACAGCCCTACATTTGCAGCAGCCTACTCCCTCATCTTCTCGCCTCTCTGTCGAACCGACTAGGCAGAACTGCCCCGCCTACCGCGCAGGAAAAGCCCGCGCAGTATACTCCCTCCATCTAGGTGACCAAGGTGGAGAGGAAAACGAGAGAACTTAATGTTTAGTATTTGCTAAGGCTGGTTGTAATGGTACTAGCCTTAGAAATTTTGATGAGGTGTCATAGAATTAAATGAAGAAAGAGAGAGAGTTGAGTACTATGTGTCATACATGGCAATAAATAAAGTACTACATGATACTAATATATGATACATGGCGCAGGAGTACTAAGTATTATTAATACAGTTTTGCTAGAACTCATCTAGATGAGATATAATTTTGTCTCATTCATCTTTTATAGCCATTGGATGTGATGCTATAAGATGCATGTGTGCTGGCGTGGGTTGTATTTGTTCTTGTTTTCAAAGTGAATGAGACCAAATTATATCTCATCTAGATGAGTTCTAGGTACTCCCTTATTAATATCATTGCGTGCAACGAACTAACCACTGCATGTCATGTTTGATAGTCTCAAGTCATTAAAAGCATACAAGCCCCACATCTCTTATTGCTTGATTCCTCTATTTATGTCAAAAAATAAGAAACAACGTGAGATTTAATGCACCACGCCTATGTGTTTACTATTTGGTTTTCGTAAGATGACTTAATACTCACCTAGACGAAAGGAGTAATCGATTTGACAGCGGGCGGCGCAGTTCCCGATATGGCTTTAATGCAGACGAGGGAGGGCATAGCGGTTCCCGAAATGTTGAACGGCTAATGCATCCTCCTTTAATTAATGCATGAGGGAAGTAATGGGAGGAGGTCCGGGAAAAGAGGTTGGACGATGTGAATGCAACACAGTTTTCCCTTTGCCCTCATATAAAGGCGCCCCTCCATTCCAATGCATCTACCACATCGTACGCACCTAAGAATTTGCCTAAGCACCTACACTAAGTGCAAAAGAGCTCACTCCAGACCCATGGCGGCGATGCGCATGAGCGGCCAGCGGCTGTGCCAGATGGTCCACGACGCCGGCCTACGGCATGGCGCCGAGGATCGTCTCCAGACGGTGTTGGAGACCGGCTGGTGGATGGCCGCCGTCGATGCCAACTACGACTCTTAGTTGGACCAGATGATCATTGCCACCAGCAACAAGTTCACCGTCCTCAAGAAGCTCGCGGATGACATCGCTGTACTCCTCCAACCTGCACGCCCGAGCTCCTCATTGCCTGCCACCCTAATCGGCCTCCATGGCCGGAACCTATTTCAAGCATTGGTGGCCCTGCGACTGCCCGCCGACGCCACGAAGAATGTCCACCTGGAGGTCGCGCTCGCCGCGAGGCGCCTCGCCCTGCAAGAATTCGCCGACCTACACATCCACGTGTACGAGCAAATCGTGTACATTGGTATCTACAAGGCCAGTGAGGATGCTACGACGTTGGCCTTCCTCAACCGGCTGGAAGCCTTGGATGCCTTTGCTGAGAAGCACCTCGACCTCGCCACAAAAGTCGCCGCTCCTTAGCCGCCGGTCGGTGGCCCTGCGCACTAAGTTGAGGAGGAGGAGGTCATACGTTCATGGATGCATCTTTCTTCTTGCCTTCTGTAACCGCCACTGCGATCGCATCATCGTGGCCTTAATTCTTATTGTGATGTTGCATTCTCGTTCCAGTCAATACCGACATGTGTGATCCCTTTGCTTAATTATATGCATCACTGTAACTAGTACTCCATCCGTCAATTTATATGTTGTTCTTACATTTTCCATCAACTTCGTGCAACGCGCAGGCATCTTGCTAGAAACACTAAAATATGTCTATATAATCCGTATGTGATAGTCCATTTGAAATCTCTAAAAAGACAAATATTTAGGTACGGAGGGAGTAATATATTAGGAGTATATCAAAACAAGAGTGATTTCTTTCAAGTTTGTGAACAAATACTACTATTCTACTACTTTGGATCCGTCGCAACGCACGGGCACATTGCTAGTAAAAGGAAAAGGCATGCCGCGTTCGCGTCGCACCCCCACACGCCCGGGAATCGGGAGTACTCCACGGCCCGTCCGGCATGACACATAGCTTAGGGAAGGCGTGTTGCCTAGCATTTTCACTTTCATGTGGGACCGCCGTTGAGCAAACTGACACCCTGCCCGCCGCCGGGTTGGAAAACAGAAACAAGGGGAAGATCTAGTTGTAGCACGGAAGCCAAGAAATTTGGTGTCCGATGGGGCTCGTTGATAGAGTAGGAGCATTCCGTACTAGTACTAGTCCTACTAGTACCAAGTTTTTACTCCTAATACTATATTACTAGTACTACCACTATACAACTAGTAGGTACGTGCACGGCACAACATTGTAGGAACAAAAAACGGGAAGATCTTGTTTTGGGTGATTTATCTTTTTTTCAATCAACGTAGTATGAATAATATGATGTGGGGGCACCCATGAAGCTTATGTGGCTTGGTTGCATGGCTACAAAAGGTTAGAGAAAAATAAATAGATAATGTGTTTAGAGTGCACTCCACTAAATAGATATACTTTGGATCCATTGCATCGGACCGGCACATCTATATCTATACCCCCTATATAGTGTGTGAAAAACTTTGAAAGTTGGTCATTGGATGAAGCCAATCCGAGTATCCGACGGTACAAAGATGGCAAATCCGAGCACTACTGGCTGTTGGATATCATCCACCAGATTCTGCCACATGTATAATCTAGAAGACTCCATGGTTGAACTTAATTCATGACTAACTTTGCCACAACTAAGCTAAGGCAAAGTTATTAGTTATTCAAAATGAGAGCCACAAGTTGGCAAGCCTAAGGGAATCTTGCCACATTTGTTGTGTGTATGTCATGTGGGGCCTTAGTGTGGCTTGCCTAAGGTGTGGCTTGAACCAAACACTCACCTAAGTTAATCAAACTTGCCTAACCTTACGTGGGGCTCGTTGGATATGATCTACTACATTCCACCAGATTTTGCCACATGTAGAATCTAGAAAACTCCACATGTAGAAGCATAATGCACAAACCACCAGAATCTCATGCGTGCAATGCACGTGTACCTTACTAGTACTAGTTGGTAGTAGTAAGAAACAAATTCCAGTTTTGGCACGAGCTTGTACCGCGGCAGCACCACAAGGCCTCCCGCATGAGTTACATTTCCATCTTGGGGCCCACGGGACCGAACTTCAGTGGCTTAGTGCCTGGCCTATGAGTCAATGACATGCGGACCTTAAATGCGGCTGGCCGACATGTCATTCTCATGGTGGTGGTGTGGTTCGTGATTCACTCGTTCGAGATGAACCGGCCGGTGGTGGCGTGGTCGTGGCGAGCGTGCCACAGCTGGGCGTCGGGGCGTTACGAGGCGTAGATGGCCACACCGGTGGGTACTACCTGTAGTACAGAAGTACTCTAGCTGAGGATTGATGCCCGGGATGAAATGTGAGACAGCCGCTGGATGAAAATTTGATGGTGCGGGTATACGGATCGGAGCACAGCAGGGAGTAGGCAAACCGCGTCCAATCAGGTGTGTCTATGGTAGAAAGTTGATGGTCGTCGCAGTTCAGCTGGCCCGCATGTTATGCACACAAAGGCAGAGGAGCGGTGGGGCCGAGAGGGATGAGGGACACGTCGGGGGGATGAGGATCCCTTGACGCGAACAATCCTACCATTCTGTCACTGACATGTGGGACCCACAAGCGTGGCTCCCACCTGTCCGCGAAAGAAAGGCAGGGCAAGGCAGTGATAGCCACGTCAGAGGATCCATGTCCACGTCGGGGGATGCCATGCCGTGGGTTGGAGCAGCATCGTGGGAATCGCGTGTGGGTGTGGCAGTGGTAGAAACAAGAAACGTGATGGTCGCCATGGTTCAACTTCCATGGACAAGCTGTCATGTCTGCTGACACATGTATATCAAAACTAGAGTGTTTATATTTCAAGCACGTGAACAAGCATTATTCTACTACTTTGGATCCATTGCAACTTATGGGCCAGAACATTGGTAGTAGTAGTGTCCATGTCTATCTCTAGAGGCCTTCCCTCCTTCATCCTTTTCTCTCACAAGATAAACTACTCATACAAATGCATCTTGATGTTCCATGGAACGCACGATGATGTTTCCTTGGGGGTCTCTCCAGCACGGCGTGGCCGTAGTTGCAAGTTGACGCCCCTTGAGATGCCGACGTTGAGGGGCACTCGGATTTCCTCCGATGAGCAGGTAAGATGAGTTTGATCACGTAGTAAATGCATTCTAAAGACTAATTCCGTGTCCATTTCCTAATTTTCCCCCTGCCCACTATTTCACAGGTTAGGCTCGGTGCGAGTGGAGATTGGCTTGCATATGTACGGGAGGGTACCAACATCAATTTGCACAACATTTACAATGGTGACACCGTTCCCGTAGAACCTTTGTCAAACATTGGGATCAACCATGCAATGGGCCACCGCATGAATTGGTACGATGGAACCACAGTGAGATTGAATAAGATAGCACGAACCTTGCACATGGCGGTCAAAGGCGGACCATGCTGTCTGCGGCCGATTTGTTGCCGTACGAGTACAAAGACGTTATGCTCCTTTCTAACAGCATCCTCGCAGTGACAAACCAGGGGACTTATTTTTTATGGGACACATCCTACGATATACTCCCTCTCTCCCAGTTTATTTGTTTTGAATCTTTTCGTTTTATAAGTTTCAAATTCAAATTTAGAGCTCCTCGTCACATGTTGAGATTACAATGTCCATTAAATTGTTGCGTGCATGTATAGTAAAGAAACAAATCTCGAGTTTGGCATGAGTTCATGCAGCGGTAGTACCACAAGCCCTGGTGCAGGAGTTACATTTCCCTCTCAATTGTTTCAAAAAAATTCCCTCTCAGGGCCGTCGGGACTGAGCTTCAGCGCCTTACTACACCTAACTTTGAGTCAATAACATGTGGACCTGATAGGTGACTGGTCCACATGTAATGCTCCCGAAGGCAGAGGGGTAGTGGGGCCAAGAGGGGTGAGCCGCAGGTCGGGGGATGTGTGGTGTCATGGGTTCAAGCGGCGTCGTGGGAATCACGTGTGGCTGTGGTAGAAACTTGATGCTCGCCACATTTTAGGTGGCCCACATGTCATGCACACAAAGGCAGAGGGGCGATGCAGCCGAGAGGGGTGAGGCGCACGTCGGGGGACGTGGTGCCGTGGGTTGGAGAGGCGTCGTGGGAATCGCAAGATGAAACGTGATGGTCACCGTAGTTGAACTTCCATGGACAATGTGTCATGTCTACGGACACATGCACTGCATACCGATCACTGGAAGGAGTAGCAGAGAAAGCTATATATGCGGATAAATAGTTCCTTATAGTCAAGCGGACCCATGCTACTTCTCTGTTCCAAAGACATGCACACCATCGAAATAGTCCATCTATATCAATATACACCGAGAGGGAATAATTTTTTTTACAAGAGAGGAAATAGTTCATCCATCCATAATGCCCTCCTGCTGGTGCAGCCTTTTCTTCTTCTTCTTCTTCTTCTTCTTCTTCTTCTTCTTCTTCTTCTTCTTCTTCTTCTTATTCTCATTTTCTGTGGGAGACGGCTTCGCAACAAGCTCTTTGGACCTTGCAGCTATCAGAAACTCACACAGGCATCGAGGGCAGCATATTTTATCCACTCGTACGTCGAGGGATAATTCTCCCATCCAGACGACCTTAATGCCACCGTCTTGTCACCTTTCTGAAGATTTGTACCGAGCACAAAATTTGCTACGTCGAATAGGGATGGTGTCTTTTTATCACAATCTTCTACAGGAATTTTGATTCTGGTTTGTAGGTCAGCGATGCTTTTCAAATCAAGGTTGTACAGCTCCAGCTTCTGTTTGTCCCCTTCGATGGCTGCCCCACAGAAGTATACGTCCTCTCGAGACAAGAAATCGTGAAGCTCACCTGGTATGGAGGGCGAGTGTATGATGTGGTACACCAAAACATCATCTTCGAGGCACAGCTGAAGGACGGCGGCGCGTTGGATCTTCCTAGGGTCACACTCCGTGTACTCTGCGTCGAGACTGATGACCCTCGTCTCTACCTTTTCGAGGGAGTTGGATACATTGTTGATCCACTGCCGAACAACCCTTGGGTGGACGGTGATGGTGGCAACTATGCGCATCGAGCCTTCGACGAGGACATGTTGGACGCTAAAAACCTGCATCTCGATCTCTTTCGCCATTTGGAACCGCTGGAATGGAGGGCTATGGTTTGGAGAATTAGGATTAGATGGCTAGTCTAACTGAAGTAGTAGATGATTATTTAAAGAGGTTAAAACAATGTGAATGCAGTGGGGTTTGGATGCAAATGAAGACGAAGGGGAGGTGAAGAAGCCAAGGAAAATCGGTTCCCGATGGAGAAGTAAATGGGAGAAGTGGCGTGCAGGTAGTTGATTAGACGCCTAGGTAGTCTAAACGAAATGGCTATGTGAGTAGACTGATGAGTCGTACATGTTCGTGTACGTGCCCATCCTTCCTGATAGGTGGGACCTATGCAAACAGATAAAATAATATGTCGTAGCTGGTTTAGATGGATATTGGCGCGTGAGTGGGAGACACAACATTCTCTGGTTAAGGAATACTCCCTCCGTTTAGGTGAGTATAAGTCACCTTATGAAAATCGGGTTTTCCCAAAACCTTTAGGCATGGAACATTAACTTCCTACTCGATTCCCTCCCAGCCCCATTAGTCAGTGTTCTCTTCCTCTGTTGCCGTGTTCTACCTTTCCATTTTTCCTCTTCTCAAGTGTGGAACGATCTGCATGCCGTCCTTGACGCACCAGAACGACCACTGCATGCATCACGGAAGGGCGTTGATTGGGCATGCACGAGAATTTGGTTCTGCTCACAATATGGATGATACCTGAACGATGAAGTGAACAGGCATGCTAGCACGGGAGACCTATTTCCGCTATAGAATACTGGAGTACTCATGTTCCTACTACTACTAGTAGTAGTAGTAGTAGTAGTAGTAGTAGTACAACTGTGGTACACTTGATGGTCAAAATTCTATTCATCCGGTCCTCACAGTGAATTGACACCATCCTGCGCCTGACACTGTGCACTCTGTTCGGGTTACCAAAGTCAGCCTCACCTTGTGCACTGTGCACTCTGTCACCGCTGCTGTATAGCACATTGGCGCCTCACCTCGTCTCCTTCTCCCCTCCCATACACTCCATCTCCATCTCCTTCTCTGTCTTCGTCTCCATCTCACTGTGCCCCCATGTACCATCGCCTCACTCGCCTCCCCCAGTACCACTATTCCCTCGCTAGCCGCTCCAGCACCGACAACCTTCTCCCCCGTAAATCAAGCCCCCAAAAAACCCCACCTTCCAAACTCCACCATGGCCGAACGCGAACCGCGCAGCATCCATATGAGCCGCGATTGGATCAATCTCCCCAGTGACATCCTCGACCTCTGTTGTTCGTTTATGGATATGTTGAGCACCCTGCGGCTGGCTGCATGCTTGAGGGACATGCACACGGCCATCATCGAAGCGAGGCCTAAGCTTTTCAAGACACCCTGCTTGCTGCTATCTGGTCTTGCGAGATTGGCTCACCATGATACGGTGCCGTACATGATGCCCCTCGACTTCAATCTGATCTCCATTAGCCGAAACTTCTCTGCAGCTATGTAGTGGGTCGCCGTACATCATTTCCCTCGACATCAATCCGATCACCATCGCCCGAAACTTCTTGGCAGGCATGTACTGGGTCGGCATGAACTCCCAGTGGATGGCTGCCTTGAGAGAAGATGGTAAAAAGTTGGTGCTCGTGAACTTCCAGACCTCCCATGAGATTATCCTTCCTCCGTTGGATTATATAGAGTATTACCATCGCGGTCCAAGTCATCTAGATTACCATGTTAGTTGGACGGACCTTGTTTTGCAGAAGATTGTAATCTACCAAGTGCCCACACGACATGCGAATTACGCAGACTTCAAGCTAATTGCCTTGTTTGACCGTGGATGTCGGTGTACAAAAGTAGGGGCTCTCCTTTTGACCCCATTACTTGTGCACGGCCAGTCAGAGCCACCCACCACGGCCACGCATAACAGGGCAGGAAAGGGAAGCCGGAGAGAAGCCAAAGGCACAAGACAAACAAAGCAACGACAAGGACCAAGGCCACAAAGATCGGATGGACGAAGCAGGTTCCCCCGGCAAGAACCATTGCCGGGGCAGCTTCAGCGGCCCCGGCAAGACCCTTGCCGGGGCAGCTCGCCCACACCAGCTGAGTGAGCCACCTTTGAGCCCCCCAACGCTAGACAAACGCATTGGGACAAGGCTCGGGAGGCACCTCCGTGGTGGCATGCAGATCTTTGTGAAGACAAAGAACAGTCAAGATCAAATGAGGATAAGAAGGCAACAATCCTCACCGAGATCCTCACCGAAGGAACCCACAAGACCCCCGGCAAGATCCTTGCCGGGGACACCAGCGCGCCATGGCAAGGCCCTTTGAGGGAGTCCTGGATTAAGGGTGTCCGAATGGCCGGACTATGACCTTTGGTCAGACTCCCGGACTATGAAGATACAAGATTGAAGGCTTCGTCTCGTGTCCGGATGGGACTTTCCTTGGCGTGGAAGGCAAGCTTGGCGATACGATATGAAGATCTCCTCCCATTGTAACCGACTCTGTGTAACCCTAGCCCTCTCTGGTGTCTATATAAACCGGAGAGTTTTAGTCCATAGGACGAACAACAATCATACCATAGGCTAGCTTCTAGGGTTTAGCCTCTCTGATCTCGTGGTAGATCAACTCTTGTACTACCCATATCATCAATATTAATCAAGCAGGAGTAGGGTTTTACCTCCACCGAGAGGGCCCGAACCTGGGTAAAAACATCGTGTCCCTTGTCTCCTGTTACCATCCGCCTAGACACACAGTTCGGGACCCCCTACCCGAGATCCGCCAGTTTTGACACCGACATTGGTGCTTCCATTGAGAGTTCCTCTGTGTCGTCACGCTTAGGCCCGATGGCTTCTTCGATCATCAACCACGACGCGGTCCAGGGTGAGACTTTTTCTTCCCGGACAGATCTTCGTATTCGGCAGCTTCGCACTGCGGGCCAACTCGCTTGGCCATCTAGAGCAGATCGAAAGCTATGCCCCTGGCCATCAAGTCAGGTTTGAAAGCATAAACTACACGGCTGACATCCGCAGGGACTTGATCTTCGACGGATTCGAGCCACGGCTGAGCGTGCTGCACTGTCCCGATGGGCATGATCTAACTCTGCCGCCGGATAGCGCCCAGAGTGCCGCTCAGGTGTCCGCTCCGACCATCAGCTCGGAGCCGACTGCGCTAGTTGGGGACGGACTGTTGGACGCTGCCCCAGGAGCCGCAATACCTATGGCGATAGAGCCGAATACCAGCCTAGTCCTTTGCAAGGCCCGTGACTCCAAGGTGCCAGACTCTGTTCCGGACTCCAAATCTTCTACACCCCTTCCGATCGAACCCGATTGGGCTCGATCATGGAGTTCACCGCCGCGGACGTCTTTCAGCACTCGCCCTTCGGCGATATCCTGAACTCCCTAAAGTCTCTCTCTTTGTCAGGAGAGCCCTGGCCGGACTATGGTCAACAGGGTTGGGATGCGGACGACGAAGAAATTCGAAACCCACCCACCACCCACTTTGTAGCCACTGTCGACGATCTAACCGACATGCTCGACTTCGACTCCGAAGACATCGACGGTATGGACGCCGATGAAGGAGACGAAAAAGAACCAGCACCTATAGGGCACTGGAAGGCCACCTCGTCATATGACATATACATGGTGGACACCCCCAAAGCAGGGGATGGCGATGAAAAAGCGGAGGATAACCCCTCCAAGAAGCAACCCAAGCGCCAACGTCTACGGCGTCGCTCTAAATCCTGCCAAAGCATGAACGGCGAATCCGGCACCGGAGACGTCAACACCCCGTACTGTGTCAAAGACATCCCCCTCCAGCAAGATTCAGCGCAGGAGGACGAAGGAGCCAGCCCTCATGAGAGAGTGGCCGACAGAGAGGTCGAGGACGACAATTATATGCCTCCCTCCGAAGACAAGGAAAGCCTCGATGAAGACTAATTCGTCATGCCAGAGGATCCCATCGAACAAGAGTGTTTCAAACGCAGGCTTATGGCCACGGCAAGCAGCCTGAAGAAAAAACAGCAGCAGCTTAGAGCTGACCAAGACCTGCTAGCCGACAGATGGACTGAAGTCCTGGCGGCCGAAGAGTATAAACTCGAACGCCCCTCCAAGAGTTACCCAAAGCGCAGGCTGCTACCCCAACTAGAGGAGGAAGCTACTAAACCTACATCACCAGCGTACGATGCGCCCGATCGGCCACCCCGTGGCCGCGACAGAGAGGCCCTTCGGCCCTCAATCCAAGCCGCACCCCGGCACCGCTCTAAGAATACCAGAGCACGGGGAAACACAACAGACCTGCGAGACATATTGGAGGATAAGGCAAGGCAAACAAGATCGATCTACGGATCGCACGGGCGCCCCACATCACGTGACGATAATCGTCACACTGGATATGATAAATACGGCCAGGCCGAATACAACAGACCAAGCTCATCTGAGATGCGTCGCGATATAGCCTAGTACAGGGGCGCCGCACACCCACTATGCTTCACAGACGAAGTAATGGATCATCAAATCCCCGAGGGTTTTAAACCCGTAAACATCGAATCATATGATGGCACAACTGATCCCGCGGTATGGATCAAGGATTATCTCCTTCATATCCACATGGCCCGTGGTGATGATCTACACGCCATCAAATACCTCCCGCTCAAGCTTAAAGGACCAGCTCGACATTGGCTTAATAGCCTGCCAGCAGAGTCAATTAGTTGCTGGGAGGACCTGGAATCCGCATTCCTTGACAACTTCCAGGGCACTTATGTGCGACCACCAGACGCCGATGACCTAAGCCACATAATCCAGCAGCCAGAGGAATCGGCCAGGCAATTTTGGACACGGTTCCTAACCAAGAAAAATCAAATAGTCGACTGTCCGGACGCCAAGGCCCTTGCAGCCTTCAGGCACAACATTCAAGACGAATGGCTTGCCCGGCACCTAGGACAGGAAAAGCCGAAATCTATGGCAGCCCTCACGACACTCATGACCCGCTTCTGCGCGGGCGAAGACAGCTGGCTATCTCGTAGCAATAACATAACCAAGAACCCTGGCAATTCGGATACCAAGGACAACAATGATAGGTCACGCCGCAACAAGCACAAGCGCCGCATTAACAGCGACAATACTGAGGATACTGCAGTCAATGCCGGATTCAGAGGCTCTAAACCCGGTCAGCGGAAGAAGCCATTCAAAAGAAACCCTTCGGGCCCATCCAGCTTAGACCGGATACTCGATCGCTCGTGCCAGATACACGGCACCCCCGAACAACCAGCCAACCACACCAACAGGGATTGTTGGGTGTTCAAGCAGGCAGGCAAGTTAAGTGCCGAAACCAGAGACAAGGGGCTGCGTAGTGATGACGAGGAGGAGCCCCGGCCGCCGAACAATAGAGGACAGAAGGTATTCCCCCCGCAAGTGCGGACGATGAACATGATATACGCAACCCACATCCCCAAAAGGGAGCGGAAGCGTGCTCTCAAGGACGTCTATGTGTTGGAGCCAGTCGCCCCAAAGTTCAACCCATGGTCCTCCTGCCCGATCAATTTTGATCGAAGGGACCACCTCACTAGCATCCGTCACGGCGGATTCGCCGCATTGGTCCTAGACCCAATCATTAACGGATTTCACCTCACCAGAGTCCTCATGGACGGCGGCAGTAGCCTGAACCTGCTTTATCAGGATACAGTGCAAAAAATGGGTATAGATCCCTCAAGGATTAAACCCACAAAGACAACCTTTAAAGGCGTCATACCAGGTGTAGAAGCCAGCTGTACAGGCTCGGTTACACTCGAAGTGGTCTTCGGATCCCCGGATAATTTCCGAAGCGAAGAGTTAATCTTCGACATAGTCCCATTCCGCAGTGGCTATCACGCCCTGCTCGGACGAACCGCATTTGCAAAATTCAATGTGGTGCCGCACTACGCATATCTCAAGCTCAAGATGCCAAGCCCTCGCGGAGTGATCACGGTAAATGGAAACACCGAACGCTCTCTCCGAATGGAGGAGCACACGGCGGCCCTGGCGGCAGAAGTACAGAGCAGCCTCTCAAGGCAACTCCCCAATCCGGGTGTTAAGCGTCCGGACAACGTCAAGCGCGCCCGAAGCAACCTACAACAAAGTCGACTGGCGCGTTCCGAGCAAGCATAGCAGTGCGGCACCAACCCTAGCCCCCGCCAGACGGTGATAAAGGTACCACGCGTACATAATTACGCTTTGAAAATATCATGGGCATAAGGGGAGGGGCACAACTACGGCACGCCCAGAATGCGGCTCAACCGCACTTAGGGGCTCCCTATTCTGCCGTTTCTTTTTTTATATACTTTCAGGACTCAACTAGTCGGAGGGCCTGTCCGGCAATACACTCGCTGAACACACGATGCAACAGCCAGGGAAAGAACAAGCCGCGTCGAATGTCCAGGTGGTCTCTATAACGAGTTAAATACCTGTTTTTACTTAAAGTCCCGCAGCTTGCCCCTGGAAGGGGACATGTCAAATAATCCCACCTCTTGCTTATCGCACTATTTGTATTGTTCTGCTTTCATAGCAGCCCTTTTTAATAAACAAGACATAGCTCTTATCTATTATTGTATTCATCTATTTTTATACATATATGTTCAGTCATGACATTATGCAACCGTACACTTTGGTACGGCCAATACACCAGGGGCTTAAGAACCCCATAATGTGGTGTGAGAAGATCGAACACTCTTCTGAGTGCGGCACCCCGAATTTATAGCACTATATGCATCGGCTCCGAATCATGTCTTGGGTCAATAGTTGGGTTTGCCTGGCTCCCATGTTTTGGTACCTTACGTTCCGCAATGTTGGCTAAGGTAGCGCTGGGAGAACTACTGTGATTGTGCCCCAGTTGAGCTGGGTTAACACCTCAGTAGAGAAAGCTAAAACTAACCGTCATGATAGTGCGAGACACCGGTCGCTGTTCGCGAGGTTTTTCGAGTCCTTAAAGACTTATGCCGCTTAGAGCGAGGTGCCGGATTTATCTGGCCTAGGCGTGGATAGCGCCCCGAACTCGGTCTTCGAATACTTGGGGCTTCGCCGAAATTTAAAATTATAGAATTCTATGGCTAAGTGAGAGTGATAAAGCATTATAGGTCCGCTGGCCTGGTTCGTTGTGCTGAGTGCCTCCCTAGATGGACCCAAGAATGGGAACAAGAGCGCTCAGGTTTATCCCGAACACCCCAGCACTCGTGGCATGGGGGTAGAAGCCGACGACTTGCATCTCTCAGATTTGATAAACGGCCGCACAGAAGGTAATATTTTAAATTAACAAAGTGTTGCTTAATGCATATGAACAAAGTTTTCAGCGTACAGGATAACAAATGCGAGTCTACTCAAAAATTACATCTTTGGAGCATTCACCCGCTATAAGGCGGGCACCCTTCAGGACGCCCTTATAATACATCTCGGGCGTGCGATACTCCTTGCCCGGCGGTGGCGCGTCCGTCAAAAGCTTCTCCGCGTCCAGCTTGCCCCAGTGCACTTTAGCACGGGCGAGGGCCCGACGGGCACCTTCAATACAGACGGAGCGCTTGATGACCTCAATCCATGGAGACGCGTCCACCAGCCGCCGCACCAGACCGAAGTAGCTCCCAGGCATGGCTTCCCTAGGCCACAGCCGAACTATGAGGCCCTTCATGGCCTGTTCGGCCACCTTGTGGAGCTCGAACAGCTGCTTCAGCTGGTCGCTCAGGGGCACCGGATGTTCGGCCTCAGCATACTGAGACCAGAACACCTTTTCCGTCGAGCTCCCCTCCTCGGCTCGGTAGAACATGGCAGCATCAGACACACTACGGGGCAGATCGCCGAACGCTCCTAGAGAGCTCTGGATTTGGGTAAGTAACAGATAATTTACTTTTATATTCTTGCTTTTCATAAAGAATGCCTTACCCGCCGCTATCTTCTTCATCGCCTCGATCTCCTGGAGGGCCTTCTGGGCTTCGGCCTTAGCGGTCTTGGCACTCTCAAGAGCCAAGGCGAGCTCGAACTCTCGAGTCTTCGAGTCACGCTCCAAACTCTCATGTTTTTCCACGAGAGCCTGGAGCTCTTGCCGCACCTCCGCCACCCGCGCCTCCTGCTTCTCTCGCTCGGTGCTCTCCAAGGCCACACTGTTTTCGGCCTTGGACATCGCTTCCTTCAGGGTCGCCACCTCGGTCATGGCCCCTACAACATTTACGTTGGTCCTGTCATTATTTGCAACCAAGTATTTCTATATACATTCACATACGGTATTACATACCCTCCTTGTCCTCGAGCTGCTTCTTGGCATGGCCGAGCTCATTCTCGGACCGCTCGAGGCTCTCCTTCAATATATTGACCTCCGTAGTCAGTGCGGCAGAGGTCAGCAGCGCAGCCTGCATTCCCATATTGACATATTTATGTTAGACTCCTGCGTATATCTTTTTAAGATCCTCAGCTCGGCTTTTCTTTCTGAACGCTGAACTGAGCAGCAAGGGCAACTGTCTATGCAGTAACATTTTCATATGTTTTGAACACATACCTCAAAGCCTGTTAACAGACTTGTGCAGGCTTCTATCAGCCCGCTCTTGGTGGACTGAACCTTTTGAATCACCGCACTCATAACAGTGCGGTGCTCCTCGTCAATGGAGGCGCCGTTAAGCGCCTCCACCAAATCGTCCGGTGCCTCCGGTTGGATGGAGGCCGCTGGCGTAGTAGGCGTGCCCTTCTAGCGAAGGCGCTGCCTACAGGTCTCGGGAACTGTTGATGGTTCCAGAGCAGTGTTCGGCCCAGGGCTGGACTCAGATCCCTCTGGGGCTTTACCCCCTTTGGGCCTGAAGTCCGGGAGGTCGCCTTGCGGCGCCTCCAGGACCACCTCCTCCTGGTTCGGTCCCTTTAGGGACTCCACGTCGGCATCGTCCATAGGGAGAGGGGAGGAGGCCGTCGGAAGTGAAATGTTGTTCACATCCGACGAATTCAGGGAGCCGCTCGATGAATCGCCGAGCTGGGCTTTGGGCGGACTGCATGATCAAATTCGGCGTCAGAAAACATCAAATAATGGAGGAGCGCCATAAGTTATTCGGATATCCGGATACTCACGATTTTGCCAGGGGCTTGACCCTAGATGGCCATTCCTCCCCGTCGTCTTCGGCATCGGAGGAGTAGTGCGGCAGGAGGGTTCTCCCCTTCCTGGACCCTCTGGCCCCTCCAGTTGGGGCGGCCTTCCTTTTCTTGCCTCCCCCTATTGGAGGGGGAGAGGCTTCTTCTTATTCTTCCTCCTCCTCGTCCTCAGAGGCGGAGGGTGCTTCGGGGTTGTCAGGCGATGAATCCGACACCACCAGGCGCCGGGAACTCTTTCGAGTCCCCGTGGCCTTCTTCTTGGCCTTCTTCTCCGGCACCACATGAGGTGCCGGAACTAGCAGCTTCGTCAAGCGAGCGTCTGCTGGGTCTTCGGGCAAGGGAGCCGGACAGTTGATCTGTCCGGCCTTCTTCTGCCAGTCCTGTTAGAGGGATTGGGGTTTAGATCCCACATAGCATCAGATCTATGGAAAACAAATACCCCGTAATGGGAAAATTAAGCTCACTGTGCTGGCTTGGCGCTTAGCGCAGAATCTGTGATCCTCGGTGACGGGAGGGGAGACCTCGGAGCTCTTAAATAGCACCTTCCAGGCATCCTCGTGCTTTGTGTCGAAAAGCCGGGGCAGAGTCTAGTGCTGGGCCAGGTCGAACTCCCACAAGTTGAAAGCCCATCGTTGACACGGGAGAATCCGGCGGAAGAGCATGACCTGGACTACGGTGACAAGTTTAACCTTCCTATCGATCAAGTCTTTGATGCAGGTCTAAAGTCCGGCCACTTCTGCCAAATTACCCCACAACAGGCCCGTCTCTTTCCAAGATGTGAGCCGTGTGGGGATGCCAGATCGGAATTCGAGGGTCACTGCCCATTCAGGGTCACGCGGCTCGGTGATATAGAACCACCCCGATTGCCATCCTTTGATGGTCTCTACGAAGGCGACCTCGAGCCATGTAACGTTGGCTATCTTGCCCACCATGGCGCCTCCGCACTCCGCTTGGCGGCCGCCCACTACTTTCGGCTTGACACTAAAAGTCTTCAGCCATAAGCCGAAGTGGGGCTGGATGCAGAGGAAGGCCTCGCACACGATGATAAATGCCGAGATGTTGAGGCCAGATCGTGGAAGTCCAGGCCATAGTAGAACATGAGCCCCCGGACGAACGGGTGAAGAGGAAAGCCCAGTCCGCGAAGGAAATGGGGGAGAAAAACAACCCTCTCATGGGGCCTGGGGGTGGGGATGAGTTGCCCCACATCTGGAAGCCGGTGCGCGATGTCGTCAGACAACTATCCAGCCTTCCTCAACTTTTTGATTTGCCCCTCCGTGACGGAGGAGGCCATCCATCTACCTCCCGCTCCGGACATGATTGGAGAAGGTTGAGGTGGGAAGTGTGGGCTTGGGCGTTGGAGCTCGAGTGCGCAGGGACGGATAAGCAAAGGAGGAAGAAGGCGCAAATGGAAAGGGTAGATCCTTATCCCCTTATATGGGCGGCCGAAACTACGAGCCCCCACCGGCCTAATAAAACTCGCTTATCTCCCAAGCGCCGCGGTTAATGGTGCGGTCGGGTTACCCACGCCCGTATTGATGAGAATCCCGGAATAAGGGGACACGATCTCTGCTTTGACAAGACGTGCCAAGGAAACCGCCTCGCTAAACGCGCTGAGGTGGAACAGTAAAACGACTCGAATAAAGGCTTAGCCGTGGCGTGATGTCACGCTGCGGAATACGTCAGCAGATTAGATTCGTGCAGATATTATTCTCTCTATGGTGGTATGTGGAACTTATTTTTGCAGAGCCGGACACTATCCTTGTGTTCAAACATCTTCTATGAAGTATTCGGAGGAGGAACCCACCTTGCAATGCCGAAGACAATTTGCGCGCCGGACTCGTCGTCATTGAAGCCTGGTTCCGGGGCTACTGAGGGAGTCCGGGATTAGGGGGTGTCCGGATGGCCGGACTATGACCTTTGGTCGGACTCCCGGACTATGAAGATACAAGATTGAAGACTTTGTCCCGTGTCCAGATGGGACTTTCCTTGGCATGGAAGGCAAGCTTGGCGATATGATATGAAGATCTCCTCCCATTGTAACCGACTCTGTGTAACCCTAGCCCTCTCCGGTGTCTATATAAACCGGAGAGTTTTAGTCCGTAGGACGAACAACAATCATACCATAGGCTAGCTTCTAGGGTTTAGCCTCTCTGATCTCGTGGTAGATCAACTCTTGTACTACCCATATCATCAATATTAATCAAGCAGGAGTAGGGTTTTACCGGCCCGAACCTAGGTAAAAACATCGTGACCCTTGTCTCCTGTTACCATCCGCCTAGACGCACAGTTCGGGACCCCCTACCCGAGATCCGCCGGTTTTGACACCGACACCCTTGCCGGGCCACCCGGCAAGACCCTTGTCGGGCCACCCGGCAAGGCCCTCGCCAAGCGCACCAGCAGGGCCACTGCTAGGCCCGCGCCAGCCAAGTCTCCACCGCCGTTCGCATGCAGCTGCCGACCCAACTAGCTCGGCAGGCACCTGTGTGGCAGCATGCAGCCCTTCGTGGAGGCTCCACCACCGCGCCACCTCAGCTGCTTGCCTGCCTACATGGCACCGCATGCATCGCTGGCCAGGGCGCGTGTCAAAGCAAGGAGGAGCGGCGACGGATGGGGTGGACCTCGCTCCCGTCCCCGATAAAGTGAACGGACACCTAAGCCTTGCATTAAATGCACTTTGTCCTGTAATACCAGCGATAAGTGCATAGCGCTGTGGCACTTTCCACCTCCTATGTGCCACTGTGGCAGCCCCTTTCGCCTATAAAAGGAGGCCCATGGCGCACTGAAGAAGGATTTGGCTCTTTCGATCCTAGCAGCACCCAGAGCTAGTTCAAGAGTTCCAGAACACTAAATACATCCACCAAAGCAGGATCGTAGGGTTTTATGCATCTTTGTGGCCCGAACCTGGGTAAATCCCCTTGGTGTTGTCTACTAGTCCCGCTCTTCTCACGATCCCCGTGCCCTGCAACTATAGTATGGATTCCAGTGATCCCATAGGTGTCGTTTCCCACCGACATCTTTGGCGCGACATGTAGGGGGCGCGTAATTGTGAGAATCTGGTCTAGCAGTTGACCACGACGATCGGTTGGTACGGGACCGGGTTGCCAGTACCGATGCAGACCAGTAGCGAGCCAGTCACGGAGAGAACCCGTGGCGCGGCCCACGAACATCCACACCACCCTGGCGGTCCGGGCCTAGCGAGTGGCGTCGTTCACGCGCCAGGTGACGAGCCACTAGTTGCAGGCTCCAGAGACGGAGTCGGGCCCCCTGCAGGCGGCGCGGGGCCCTCCAGATGCGCCGCCATCCCGCCAGACGGCAGCACGGCAGCCTCGAAGACACCAACACTAGCACCCACGACATGCTCTTCCCAGGTTGTGCGTGATGAGCAGCGTCACCCTGCTGGTGACCCTGCGCGCTGCCCTGGGAAGAGTCCCGTGCGCCCATCACATGATGAGGATGGTCAGCATGCACGCCGAGGTGCTGACGGAGGTGGCGAACGGCTGCGGGGCCGTGACACAGATCCTTCTAACATGGTTAGAAGTTAAGGCGCATCATGGTCCACCCAGCTCTCGCCGCCACCCACACCAGCGGAAGCCCTAGCACGCGCGCAGCTGCTCCTCGATTTTCCTCCCACCACGGAGAAGCTCGACGAATGGAGGGCCACCGTCCGGAGCCTCGTCGGCATCGCCAACAATAATGTGTTGTGGCCGGTGGGACCCGTAGGCCGTCACTCCATCGGGCCACCGCATGCCAGTGGAGACCACGCCGGAGGCGATGTAGCCACGGTGCACTCCCCTCCTCCATCCCGGCCACCCCGGACGTCGGTTCGTCGCGACGACGCTCGAAATGATATCTCCATCGCGTTGTCCGACCCGCAAACCAACCGCGATCAGCATCATGTCCTTCGGGAGCGGGTTCATGAGTGAAAGGATCGATATGGTTGACTAGAGGGGGGTGAATAGGCAACTAACAATTTTTAAGCTTTTCTTTAACAATTTAAACCTTGCAACAAAATAGGTTGGCTAGATATGCAACTACGTGGACAACCTATATGATGCAATGACAACTAGCACACAAGCAAGCAATATATACAACACAAGTAAGCTTGCAAAAGTAAAGGCACGAAATAACCAAGAGTGGAGCCGGTGAAGACGAGGATGTGTTACCGAAGTTCCTTCCTTTTAAGGGGAAGTACGTCTCCGTTAGAGCGGTGTGGAGGCACAATGCTCCCCAAGAAGCCACTAGGGCCACCGTAATCTCCTCACGCCCTCACACAATGCGAGATGTCGTGATTCCACTATTGGTGCCCTTGAAGGCGGCGACCGAACCTTTACAAACAAGGATGGGGCAATCTCCACAACACTTGGAGGCTCCCAACAACACCATGAAGCTTCACCACAATGGAGTATGGCTTCGAGGTGACCTCAACCGTCTAGGGTGCTCAAACACCCAAGAGTAACAAGATCCGCTAGGGATTAGTGGGGGAATCAAATATCTCTTGGTGGAAGTGTAGATCGGGCCCTTGTCACCCAATCCCGAGCAAATTAACAAGTTTGATTGGCTAGGGAGAGAGATCGGGCCAAAATGGAGCTTGGAGCAACAATGGAGCTTGGAGGTGGAAGGGGTAGTCAACTATAGGTAGGAGACGCCCCTTTTATAGTCGTGGAAAAGATCCAACCGTTATCCACAAGTTCAGCCTGCGACAAGCGGTACTACCGCTCCAGGGGCGCGGTACTACCGCAAGGCCACGCGGTACTACCGTGGAGGACCACGGTACTTCCGCGGCAGCAGCAGAGGCCTGGACTTGCCTGACTTGGGTGCAGTACTACCGCTTGCGCGGTACTACCGCTCCCCCTTGCGGTACTACCGCAAGGCAGGAAAGTCACTGTCTATGAAGAGCGCGGATGAAATAAATTACAGCCGTGCCTACTTCCGCTGAAAATGAAACAGTGCAAAAATCCGACATGGTACTACTGTGCACGAGGCGCGGTACTACCGTGCAGTCGCGGATGTAAAAAATTACATCCGCTCCTACTACCGTGACGCAGCGGTACTAGGTATGAGGGCCACGGTACTAGGACCCCGGGGGAGCGGTACTACCGTGGCCTCCCGCGGTACTACCACGCAGGACGTGCGGTACTACCGTGGGGGCGCGGATGTAAAAAATTACATCCGCCCCTACTACCGCACCGGAGCGGCACTAGGCCTGGGAGCCACGGTACTAAGGCTCCAGAGGAGCGGTACTACCGTGACTCCCAGCGGTACTACTGCAGGTGCTTGCGGTACTACCGCTCCTTAGAGCAGTACTACCGCAAGTACAACAGTAGCCGTCAGATTAGACACAACTAGGATAATGGAGAGATGCTCCAAAGTGCAAAGGAAAGGAAGGACATGTGTACGTATTGATTCCACCCGAACCTTTCCGACGCGGACCCCCTATTAATAGTACGGCTCTCCTACGACTCAAATCCACCAAAGAGAAACGTAGAACAACACCGTCTTCAATAGTCTTCGAGGGGCACCGAATCGTCTCGTGCCTAGAGATGAAGCGTCTGAGAAACTAAAGGCACACTATTAGTCCGCAAAAGCATTGTCATCAATCACCAAAACACTTAAGGGATAAATATGCTCTTACAATCTCCCCCTTTTTGGTGGATTGATGACAATACGGGATTTGCACATAGATGAGATAATATAGGGCACAGGCAAACCCCTCCTCTCTAGGATATAGACGGGCTCCCCCTAGATGTGTGCAATCTAGATAGATGCTTTGGACTGCATCGCACACAACCTAGGATCAACACTCCCCCTATATTATAGAGACAAAGGCATGATAACTAACATCTAAGCAGAGCATATCACAAAGGTAGCACAATATATCACAAGCTTGCTAAGATAGATAGAGTGCATAAGATAGATAGAGTGCGTACGTCTTACACCATATGAAGTAAAGCAACCCAAAGCAACTGAAACGAGGTTCAAAGAGAAAGTAGCAAACACACCGAATGACGACACAAGACTCGCAAAGCAAATCCCTACACTCTCTCCCCCTTTGGCATCGAGACGCCAAAAAGGCAGAGAGGACACCTACACACACGGGGTGGCTCAAGCAGGGAACTCATCCCAACCCTCTCCATCGGACTCGTCGGCAGCAGGGGTGGTCTCCTCGACGTCCTCCTCAGAATCAGTCCACCTATAGCCTTGCTTCTCCATCCATTCGGCCTCTGGAGTGATGCGATCCTCAGAACCGCCAGACACATCCTCACCATAGAGCTGCAAGATCTTCTTGTCCCGGCGACGACTCTCCTTGGAAGCCACGTGAGTCCTGTACTGGCCCTTGGCTTGCATGCAAAAAAGAGTCTTCATCTTGTCCTTCAGCTTCTTGGCCCACGAGAGCATGGAGGAACTATGGGAAGACCTGGCAGCATGGTCCTTAGCAACATCCTTAGCACCAACATCCTCCTCATCAACAGCAGCCCTAGCAGCGGACGCCTCAGCGCGAGTAGTAGTGTTGGCCCAGTTGGACTTGACACGGAGACAGATGGGATCATGGCGAATCCATTCTGGAGCAAGGAACTCCTCACCGGGGAACATCTTCTCCCAAGTCTTCGAGATCAGCAGAAACAGATAGGGCTCATAGATAGGCACTTTGCGGTTGAACACCGCAAACCGAAGCTCACACCACATGATGTGTGAGACATCAAGTGGCTGAGTCAGAGATGAACGAGCCTCCTCGCAAATGAGCATCATATCCACCATATAGGCATGAACCTTGTCCTTCTCACCAATGCGAGGGAATAAGGAGTTGCGGAAGATGCGATACATGATATCCAATAAGGAGTTGAGCACCCTCCCTGTCTTGCCATTGGGAAGTGATGAAGTCATGTACCTAGGGTAGGGTCATGGACCTGTCCAAGGTACCCTCCCCAAGGACATCTTTTAGAAGAAGCCTTCTTCCAGTCGACCGAGAAGAACTCCACTCGATGGACTAGAAGACACTCAAAGAACATGAAGACACTCGACCATGAAGACTCACTCGATCACCAGGAGTCCAAGATCTACTCTGTATCCAAACGGTCTATAATTAAGTAGTCTTTATGGTCATGATGACACTTTATGTAAGGCGTTACCAGTAATGCTGGACCTTAATGTACTTTAACCCTCCGCTACGTGGGCTGGCTGGGGTCTTGGCGTCCTCTATATAAGCCACCCCCCTCCACTGGTAGAAGGGTTCGCACCCCTGTAACTCTCACACATATAATCCAGTCGACCGCTTTGGGGCTCCGAGACGTAGGGCTGTTACTTCCTCTGAGAAGGGCCTGAACTCGTAAAACACTTGTGTGCACAACTGCTCCATAGCTAAGATCTTGCCTATCCATACCTACCCCCTATTCTATTGTCAGACTTAGAACCACGACAGTTGGCGCCCACCTTGGGGCAGGTGTCTTAGCGACTTATTGGAGAAGTTGCAATCTTTTTGATTCCCATCATCATGGTTTCCGGTGGAGTTTTGATTGAGGGCCGCGAGATCCGTCTCGGCGCGCTCACATTCGTCACCGACGACTCTTCCTGGCTGCAAGAGGCTCCGCTCGACGTGGATGCGCTCCCGGTCCGCGGAGCTACGCACTTTCGAGCATGCGTCCGTGGCGTCCTTCTGCGGCAACCGTTGACCCAGTATCAGCCGGTCTTCGTGTCATCCTCCCTCCCTGCTTCCCGCCGGTGTAAGCGCTCCGGTCAGTCCAGGCTTCAGCGGTGGGTGAGACACACGGTGCTCGCCAGTCGACCACCACCCAAGTCGCAGCAATCGAGCCCGACGAATCTCTCTACGGCCTGTTCGACCTGTCAACTGGCTCCGCAGAGACTGCATCTGAGTGCGACAGCAGTGATCCAGCGGTGGAGGTCCTGATGGTCAATGGACCGCACGCTCCCCCTGGCTTTCCTGGCGCAGAGGGAGGCAACGGCGGAGGCGATCCGTCGCACGACCACGAGGAATATCTCCCCGAGCCCCTCAATTCACAGCAGAGGGAAGAGCTTCGCCGCCGGAACATCGATGCGCTTCACACTCTGATCGTTGGAGAAACCCCTGAGGCTCGTGCCTTAGAGAACACGTGCTTGGACAACCTGGTTGAGCGCACTCGACTGGAGAACCTTCAGCGGGCACTCGACGAGCGCGCGTGGCAATGGATTCCAGACTCCAGTCGACGCCAACTCTTTAAACCTCCGACTCATGTATATCGAACTCCGATTCAGAATTTAGCAGCTGCAACCCGTATAGCAGAGTCGATTCAGCCTTCCCAGTCAGAGGCTGGCAGAGGCTTGATGCAGATCAGAGATTTGCTCCGGGCAGCAGGAGATCAGAATTCAGCTGTATGGCAGTCACGGAACAGGATTCACAGCAGATCCGTGGCGGCAAATACGGTCCAGTCAGCTCATAGCCCCAGATCGCCCCCGAGGCGTGAAGGGCGTGGTGACAGGCACGATCAGTACAGGAACTATGAGCAGTATGATCACTGATTCGATCGCAACAATCAACGTCGAGTGCCCACTCCTCCCCCGAGGGGTGGATCATATGTGCCTCGACAGCAGGATGACAAACGCCAGCACAGTGGCGGGCGAAGGATTCCAGTCGACCCCAGGGAACCAGGCTTTGATGCGAGATCCATCATCGTACAAGGTTTGGTCGACCGGAACAGAGCCCACAGAGAGGGTAATGACAGAGATATACCCACCAGCAGCCGAGTGCATGTCTCTGGACCAGAGTGTTTCAGCAGAGCCATAAGAGCCGCGGTGATTCCTCCCAACTTCAGGTTGGCGACTGGAGTCAGCAAGTTCAACGGTGAGTCCAAGCCTGATACTTGGCTTGAGGACTACCGAGTGGCTATTCAGATCGGCGGCAGGAATGACGAGGTGGCCATGAAGCATCTGCCTCTCATGTTGGAAGGGTCAGCCAGGGCATGGCTGAATGAGTTGACACCCAGCAGCATTTACACGTGGGAGGACCTCTCCCGAGTGTTTGTCAGGACGTTCGAAGGAACGTGCAAGCGACCGGCAGGACTGACAGAGCTTCAATCTTGTGTGTAGAAGTCGAATGAGACTCTGAGGGATTACATCCAGAGATGGACCACGCTGCATCACATGGTAGAGAATGTATCTGATCACCAGGCAGTTTGCGCCTTCAAGGAGGGCGTAAAGTACAGAGAGCTAAGCCTGAAATTCAGTCGAACCGGAGACATGTCTCTGAGTCGAATGATGGAAATAGCCACCAAATATGCCAATGCTGAGGAAGAGGATCAGCTCCGGAGCGGCAAGCAGAAGTCAGTTGCCCAGGACACCGGAGGCAGAAATTCCAGTCGGAAGCAAAAGCGTAAAGCCGAGCCAGCCGCACCTGGAGAAGCCTTGGCCCTGAATCAAGGAAAGTTCAAAGGGAAACCCAAGGGGCCTTGGAACCCCAAGAAAGTAAAAGATAAAGAAGGAAATGATGTGATGGATTTACCATGTCACATCCACACCAAGAAAGACGAAGAGGGTAATTTCATTTACCCGAAGCATACCACTCGATAGTGTCGACTCCTAATACAGCAGTTCCAAGGGAAGCAGCCCAAGGACAAAGAAAAAGAGTCGGACAAGGTTGAGGACAAGGAGGACAGTGACGAGGAATATCCGCAGGTCAATTCCACCTTGATGATTTTTGCTGACGTTGAGAGCAAAAACCGACTGAAAGTTATAAACCGAGAAGTGAATATGGCTGCTCCATCAACACCCAATTACCTGAAGTGGTCTCAGACTGCCATTACATTTGACCAATCTGATCACCCGACGCACATAGCCACCCCTGGGAGGCAAGCATTGGTGGTCGACCCAGTCGTCGAGGGCACTCGACTGACCAAAGTGTTGATGGATGGTGGCAGCAGTTTGAATATACTGTACGCTGAGACGCTGAAAGGGATGGGCATTCTAATGTCCAGACTGAGCACAAGCAACATGAGTTTCTATGGAGTCATCCCTGGCAAGAAGGCCGCATCACTCGGCCAGATTGCTCTTGACGTGGTTTTTGGTGATTCAAAGAATTTCCGCAAAGAGAAGCTGACATTTGAGGTTGTGGATTTCCAGAGTGCCTACCATGCTATTTTGGGCAGGCCAGCTTATGCACGTTTTATGGCCCGACCATGTTACGTGTACCTCAAACTAAAGATGCCTGGCCCTAAAGGCGTGATCACTGTCACTGGTAACCGCAAGAAGGCGGAAGAGTGCTTCCAGAAAGGCTCAAAGATCGCCGATGCTCAGATGGTGGCAGAAGAGTGGCAGGAACACCAGAGGAATGCAGACCTGAGTGATTTGTTGCGAGCCAAAAAGCCTGCTACGGAATCATCGTTCCAGTCATCCGGTGAGACAAAACCAGTTCACATCCACCCGACCGACCCAAACGCTGCTCCGACTCATATCTCCACAACACTCAACCCCAAATAGGAAGAAGCGCTCATCCAGTTCCTCCATGAGAACTGGGACATCTTTGCATGGAAACCTTCTGACATGTCGGGTGTACCCAGGGGACTGGCTAAGCATCGTCTGCGAGTCGATTCAAAAGCAAAACCTGTGAAGGAACATCTGCGACGGTCCGCCGTCCAGAAAAGGAAGGCTATTGGCGAGGAAGTGGCTCGGCTCCTAGCAGCGGAGTTTATCCGAGAGATTTACCACTCCGAGTGGCTCGCCAATGTCATCATGGTCCCCAAAAAGGACAATTCGCTTCGCATGTGCATCGATTTTTAAGAATATCAATCGGGCCTGCCCGAAAGATCATTTTCCTCTTCCCCGCATCGACCAAATAGTCGACTCGACTGTGGGGTGTGAGCGACTGTCTTTCTTGGATGCTTATTCCGGGTACCATCAGATTCGTCTGTTTGGACCCGATGAGATCAAAACAGCTTTCATCACCCCATTCGGGTGCTTCTGTTATGTCACCATGCCATTCGGCCTCAAGAATGCCGGAGCCACATTCATGAGGATGATTCCGAAGTGTTTGCTCACTCAAGTTAGTCGGAATGTGGAAGCGTACATGGATGACATTGTGGTCAAGTCACAGAAAAGTTCCGAACTGCTGACTGACCTTGCTGAAACATTTGCCAACCTCAGGAGGTACGATATCAAGCTTAACCCATCCAAGTGCACATTCGGAGTTCCTGGTGGAAAGTTACTCGGCTTTCTCGTTTCCGAACGAGGGATCGATGCAAACCCAGAGAAACTAGGCACTATACTCCGAATGAAACGACTTGTACGTGTGAACGATATTCAAAAGATTACCGGTTGCTTGGCCGCTTTAAGTCGATTCATCTCTCGTCTCGGTGAGAAGGCATTGCCTCTTTACCGACTGATGAAGAAGTAAGACAAGTTCGAGTGGACTCCTGTAGCTGACGCAGCGTTTGCAGAGCTAAAAACTCTGCTCTCCACCCAGCCGGTGCTTGCTGCCCCGATCAGCAAAGAGCCTTTGCTGCTTTACATTGCAGCCACAGGACAAGTCGTCAGTACTGTACTTACGGTCGAGCGGGAAGAAGAAGGGAAAGCCTTCAAAGTTCAGCGCCCAGTATATTACATTTCCGAAGTCCTGACCCCATCCAAGCAACGATACCCTCATTATCAGAAGCTTGTATATGGGATTTATATGACCACGAAGAAAGTTGCTCACTACTTCTCTGACCATATCATCACGGTCGTCACCGACGCCCCCTTATCAGAGATTCTTCACAACAGAGACGCAACTAGTCGAGTGGCAAAATGGGTGATTGAACTTCTTCCCCTAGATATCAGATTTGAGGCAAAGAAAGCTATCAAGTCCCAAGCAATAGCAGATTTCCTCGTCGAGTGGACTGAACAGCAGTTACCGACTCAAGTTCACTTGGAGCACTAGACTATGTTCTTCGATGGCTCCAAGATGTTGAATGGTTCCGGTGTCGGGGTAGTGTTGGTTTCCCCCCAAGGAGACAAGCTCAGATACGTACTCCAGATTCACTTTGATTCCTCCAACAATGAGGCAAAATACGAAGCACTCTTGTACGGGTTGCGTATGGCCATTTCACTCAGCGTCCGTCGCCTCATGGTCTACGGTGACTCGGATTTGGTGGTCAACCAAGTGATGAAGGAGTGGGATGTCAGAAGCCCAGCCATGACTGGTTACTGCAATGCAGTCAGAAAGCTGGAGAAGAAATTTGAGGGATTAGAGCTCCATCACATTCCCCGACTGAAAAATCAAGCAGCCGATGACTTGGCAAAGATAGGTTCCAAAAGAGAAGCCATTCCAAGTGGTGTGTTTTTGGAGCATGTTCACACGCTGTCGGTTCAAGAAGATCCTTTCACCGAGGATGCCCCGCAGCCAAAAAGTGCCACAGATCCGACTGAAGTCGAGGTCCCAGCTGTGGTCGACTTAATCATGGAAGTTCTGGTCATCACTCCCGACTGGACAGTGCCCTATATCGCCTATATTCTGAGGAAAGAGCTCCCCGAGAATGAAGAAGAGGCTCGAGAGATCGTCCGCCGATCCAAAGCCTTTACTGTCATGAGGGGACAGTTGTACAGAGAAAGTGCAACTGGAGTCAGCCAGAAATGCATAACACCGGAAGAAGGTCGAATGATTCTCAACGACATCCACTCGGGGACCTATGGCCATCATGCGTCCTCTCGGACCATCGTGGCCAAAGCATACCGAGCGGGTTTTTACTGGCCCAGAGCAAATGAGATGGCGAAAGAGATAGTCGACAAGTGTGAAGGATGTCAATTCAACTCCAATATGTCGCACAAACCCGCCTCAGCCTTGAAGACCATTCCACTCGTCTGGCCTTTCGCTATATGGGGGTTGGATATGGTTGGACCACTGAGGATAGGCAGAAGCGGCTACACCCATGTGCTGGTAGCAGTCGACAAGTTCACCAAGTGGATTGAGGCTAAACCCATCAAGAATCTGGATGCCGGCACCGCCGTCAGCTTCATCAGGGAGTTGATATTCAGATATGGAGTTCCACACAGCATCATCACAGACAATGGGTCAAACTTCGACTCCGAGGAATTCAGAGCCTTTTGCACATCTTAGGGTACACGAGTCGACTATGCTTCAGTCGCTCATCCCCAGTCGAATGGACAAGCAGAACGAGCAAATGGCTTAATTCTCAAAGGGTTGAAACCCCGACTGATGCGCGACCTCAAGCACGCAGCTGGTGCATGGGTCGACAAACTTCCGTCGGTGCTTTGGGGATTAAGGACCGCGCCAAACCGGTCGACTAGAAGGACTCTATTTTTCTTGGTCTACGGAGCTGAAGCAGTCTTGCCGAGTGACCTGCTTCACAACGCACCTCGAGTTGAACTCTACACTGAAGCTGAAGCAGAGCAAGCCAGACAGGACGCCGTCGACCTTCTAGAAGAAGAAAGAGATATGGCTTTGATCCGATCGACCATTTACCAGCAGGACTTGCGTCGCTTCCATGCCAGAAACATGAAGAGTCGAGCTTTCCAGAAGGGAGATTTAGTTCTCCGAGTGGATCAGCAGAAACCACACAAGCTTGCTCCTACTTGGGAAGGTCCCTTCATCGTCACCAAGGTTCTCCACAATGGAGCATACCGCCTTCACAATGTTGAGCACCATATTGACGAGCCCCGAGCATGGAACGCGGAGCTGCTCCGCCCCTTTTATACTTAAGTTTTCACTCAGATGAATTGTAATAAAAGTACTTCTGTAGTTTATTTATCAAACACAAGAGTTTCATAATTTTCCCTAGTGATTGTTATTGCTTTTGTTCTTATAAATCAGTCCCCCAGTGGGTGGCTTAGCCGCGAATCCGTTTCGCCTAAGTTTGTAAAAAAAATCCTACCGAGTGGTAAGCCAGCCTTCCACTCGGAGGCTTAGCTGCGAATCCGTTTCGCCTAAGTTTCAACAAAATTCTACCGAGTGGTAAGCCGGCCTTCCACTCGGAGGCTTAGCTGCAGCCCAGTGCTCACCTAAGTTTTTTGAAAATCCAACCGAGTGGTAAGCCGGCCTTCAACTCGGAGGCTTAGCTGCAGCCCAGTGCTCGCCTAAGTTTTTTGAAAACCCTACCAAGTGGTAAGCCAGCCTTCCACTCGGAGGCTTAGCTGCAGTCCAAGTACTCGCCTAAGTTTCAACAAAATCCTACCGAGTGGTAAGCCGGCCTTCCACTCGGAGGCTTAGTTGCAGCCCAGTGCTCGCCTAAGTTTTTTAAAAACCCTACCGAGTGGTAAGCCAGCCTTCCACTCGGGGGCTTAGCTGCAGTCCAAGTACTCGCCTAAGTTTCAACAAAATCCTACCGAGTGGTAAGCCAGCCTTCCACTCGGAGGCTTAGCTGCAACCTAGTGTTCGCCTAAGTATAAAATACAAATGTGCGCTCCGCAAAGAGGATGAGGCGCAGGTCGACTCCTGCCTTCTCCTTCCGAGCTACGCCACGAATACAATGTGCGCTCCACAAGGAGGACGAAGCACAGGTCGACTGCTATCTTCCCCTCCAAAACTATGCCACGAAAATCCTACCGAGTGGAGAGCAAACCTCCCACTCGGGGGCTTAGCTGCAGCCCAGTGCTCGCCTAAGTTTCTAAAATCCTACCGAGTGGAGAGCAAACCTCCCACTCGGGGGCTTAGCTGCAGCCCAGTGCTCTCCTAAGTTTCTAAAATCCTACCGAGTGGAGAGCAAACCTCCCACTCGGGGGCTTAGCTGCAGCCCAGTGCTCGCCTAAGTTTCTAAAATCCTACCGAGTGGAGAGCAAACCTCCCACTCGGGGGCTTAGCTGCAGCCCAGTGCTCGCCTAAGTTTCTAAAATCCTACCGAGTGGAGAGCAAACTCTCACTCGGGGGCTTAGTCGCAGCCCAGTGCTCGCCTAAGTTTCGAAAATCCTGTCGAGTGGAGAACAAATCTCCCACTCGAGAGGCTTAGCTGCAGCCCAGCATTCGCCTAAACATGACGAGTACAAGTCGATTGCAATTTGTGCTTCGTCCCTACCTGCAAAAGAGCATCACAGGCACTAGTATATATTCCAACCCAAGAAAGATGGTTGCTCGAAGGCAGAAGCAAACATATTTCAGCGGCAAAACAAGTTCAGATAACGTCCTACGGATCCAGAAGTGCTCAGGCAGCAAGCCTGTTAAGGTTTATCAGTTACAAAAATCACTCGGCATTCCGAGGCAAATTCAAAGCATCAAGCATAGAAGTTTTTTACCCCTCCTGCGGAGGGCTGGAAGGCGCAACAAACTCGTCCAGATCGATCCCGTCTGCGATCCGAGTGGAGGCTGCAATGAAGGTCTCCATGAAAGAATGGAAGTCATGCTTCCTGGTATTGGCCACCTTGAGAGACACCAGCTTGTCTTCTCTCGCTTCCTTGTAGTGGACGCGGACTAAGGACAGAGCAACGTCAGCACCACACCTGGCAGAAGACTTTTTCCATTCTTGCACTTGACATGGAACTTCGTTCAATCGAGTCATCAGAGACTCGAGGTCGTTCTGAAGTGTTTCTTCTGGCCAGAGTGATGTATCGATGCGCGACGTTGCATCCTTCAGTCTTGCAAGGTAGTCGACCACTGCAGCAACGCGAGACTCGAGGCGGAGCATGTTCATAGCGGCTTCATCTTTCACTGGAGAGTTGATGGGGTCCAAGCCAGTCTCCACTCGACTAGTCTCTTCTTCAAAGTTTTGGCAGAATTCTATGGACACGATTCAAGGATAAGCTAATGCTCCTACAGTAAGTCAGTAATTACCAGTCGGAAATAAAGGGTTACCTTCAAGCATGAGGAACAGCTTTTTGGCGAGTCCTCCCAGATAAACCTCCAAGTCATTCTTCTTTCCCGCCAGTTCGCCAGCTTTGTCGCTCAGGACCATATTGGCATTCTTCACTCGAGTGACTTCCTGGTTGGCCACGTCGAGAGCAGCTTTCAGATTAGTGTCTTCCTCTTCAAGTTTGCTGACAGAAGCCAACTTCTCTTTTGCAAGATTTGTCTTGTCCGAAGCCGCTTTCTGCGCCTCGGCGAGGTCAAGGTCCTTCTTCTTCAGAGCATCCTTCAGTTTTTTTTGCAAAAATCACAATAAGATCAGACTCAGAGACAGGCAAGAAGCAAAGACAGTCATCAAGATTCTCACCAAACATACCTTTTGCCCCCTCCTTCGCCTTCGTGAAGTTCTCCTGGACAAGCTTCAGATCAAGTTCAAGCTGGATATGCTTGTTCTCCAACTCGGTATAACGAGAAACAAGGTCACAAGATTTCTACGAAAGATCAGTCGACAGTCATCAAAGATAGATCACTTCCAAGTGACTAAAGAAAAAAAATTGTAGTGTTTCTAAGACTACAGCTGAATCTAAACATTCAACTATAGTCTCGGGGACTACACCAAGTGGGTGCACTCAGCGTGCCCCCACTAGTTCTATCAGCTAGACTCAGAGTCGATCAGTCGACTAGAAACAACTAACTATCAGCAGTTAGACACAAAAAAATGAAGAATTATTCAGACCATAGCCGACTGCCAGCAGTCGACCACGGTCTCGGGGACTACACCCAGTGGGTGCACTCAGCGTGCCCCCACCGGTTCCATGATTCCACTCGACCAGTTCGAGTGAAACAAGTAAAAATGAGAAAGTTCAAGGCTTAAAGACTACAGTCAACTACAAGCAGTCCACCGTAGTCTCGGGGACTACACCCAGTGGGTGCACTCAGCATGCCCCCACTAATACAGACATTCCAATTGACACACCCAGTGGGTGCATGACAAACACTAAGATTTTCAGTCGGTGTTCAACTAACCTGGACATTGATCTGAAGAGCTGAACTCGCGTCATAAGCTGCTTGGCTGGCGACTCGGATTGCCTTCACCTGCTCCATCATGATCCCCGCTTGGCTTATGGCTTCCTTGGCAGCGCCTCCCTGGTCCTCCGGGACGTGGTATGTGGAGAAGAGAGAAGGTGGATCAGCACTCGATGACGGAGGACGGGCACTTGTCAACGGATCCGCAAAAGATACAGTAGCCCGAGCAACATTGCTCCCCTCCGGAACCAGTGGTTCAGGTGCTGACGCAACCTGAGCAGTCTTGCCAGCAGTCGACTTCCTGCTCCTCCTTTGCCTCAGCGGCGCTTCATCGTCATCGTCAGGGAGATCGATGATAACGCTAGGTGGAGCTGCAGAAAAAGTTCAAAGTCAAAAATAAAGATTCAATCGACCGAAAGCGAAACTGCGCAGATCATACCAGGATGAGAAGTAGCAGCATCTTTCATTTCTTGATCCTCATGCCTGGCTGAAGTTTCAGAAGTAGCAGCACTGCGACCTCAAAAATCAGTCGGTCATCGATCGAGTCGACGAAGAATATATCCATGATAAAAAGAAAAAAACATGAGCTATGATGTTACCCAGAAACAGTCGGGATCTCCATCCTCATCTTTGGTAGGGCCTTTGCTGGCTTTGTCAGGGCCGCTCGGGGCTGCTTCGACGCCTTCTCAGTCGGTGCCGGTGAAGTTGTCCGAGGGCGTTTCGCCGATTGCCCAGCAGGCACGACTCCCTTGCCGCGTTCGACCGCAGGGTCGTGGGTGAGCTTGGACCTTCTTTCAGAACGGGGAGGCACAACTTCCTCCTCCTCTTCCTCCTCTTCCTCCTCCTCCTCCTCATCGGAGTCTGCATCTTCATCATCCTCGTCGCCGACCGACTCCCACTCCTCTTGACTTTCGCCTCCGCTCCCTTCCTCCTCCTCGGTCTGTGCTTGCGCCCCGTTGGGTATCGAATACAACTCAGTGGTCTCCTGAAAGATAACAAACAAGAAAAAAGTTGATCAACTGGTCCGCGACGAAACAGAACAGATGGAACGTGAGTACAATCAGAGAAAAGTGGTCATACCTTGTCTGCCTCATAAGATTGGTCGAGTGGCGGGATCCTCCTGGCTCCACGAGGGTTGTCCTTGTTCCCTGTGATGGCAATCATCCACCTCTCCAGTGTGGCATCGTTGACCTCCTCTGGGTGGACCCGAGTGGTGTCTTCAGTACCAGAATACAACCACATCAAATGGCCCCGATACTGGAGTGGTTGGATGCGCCGCCGAAGGAAAACCTCTAGAAGATCCATGCCAGTCACACCGTCGCGAATCAATTGGACTACCCGCTCCATCAGCATTTTTACTTGAGCCTTCTCCTCCGGAACTACTTTCAGAGATGATGGCTTGTTCACCTCGACTCATAGAAATGGGAGGGAGCCCAGTCGACTGCCTTGGCGTCGGCTGGTCTTGGCAGGAGAACCAGGTCGACTGTCACCCTCTGACTGACTCGGGAAGGGTCATAGCCGGGAAAGCACTCTTACTCCTCATCTGGACCCCAAGACCCCCACACATCTGGATTACCTGAGTTCTCTCGTCATTTGGGTTGGCCTTTTTCACCGTCTGGGAGCGACAAGTGAATATGTGCTTGAAGAGGCCCCAGTGCGGTCGACAACCCAAGAAGTTTTCACACTAAGATACAAAAGCGGCGGATAGGCAATGGAATTCGGTGTAAAGTGGTGAAGCTGAGCCCCGAAGAAATTCAGAAACCCTCGAAAGAAAGGATGCGATGGCAGAGAGAACCCACGATCTACATGAGTCGCTAAGAGGACAGACTCACCCTCCTGAGGCTGCGGCTGCCACTCCGTCCCTGGGAGCCTCGCCGCCCCGTGCGCAATCAGGCCTTCGCTGGCCAGGTCGTCGAGATCCTTTTGGGTGATGGTCGAGTGGATCCAATCACCCTGGATCCAACCTTGTGGCAGACGGGACTGCGACGAGGATCCGCCTCGACTGGTCGCTCTCCCCTTCACCTTCGCTGTCGCCTTCTTCGCCCGCTCCAAAGCCGCCGTCCTCTCCTTCACCATTGTCGCCGACGAAGATGGAACAGAGCAACGGTGCTGAGCAGTTGGCGAACGTAGCGGAGGAATCTGGAGACGAGGGAGGGGAAAATGAGGGAGCACTGTTCAAAAACCTCCGCCCGGTCCCTTATATGGAGTCGCTTCCGAGTGGCTGACGGGTAGGCCCGGGCAATCCTGTCAAATCCTGAAACAGTCGCACATGCAATAGTGGCGAAAAAGGCGGCACGGGAATCGAGGCGTCTCTGCCTTATCCCATCCGAATACGGCGGTCTTCTCCGCTTCGCACGCTTCCCAAAATTCACATCCCACTAAATCCGCTAACCGCAGGGCAACTTGTCAGACGGAAGATCTCCTGCGATCCGTCGCTCAGAAATCTCCAAGTTCATAAAGTTCACTCGACAGATATGAAGAATAGATCAAGGCGACTGAAAGAAAGTTGACATCCTCACTTGAAAGTCATTGATCCAGAGCAAAACGCCTTTACAACACCAGGAAACAGGTCAGAAAATTTGCCAACTCCTTCCTCACTCAAACCTCGATCCATTCGGGGGCTAATGATGAAGTCATGTACCTAGGGTAGGGTCATGGACCTGTCCAAGGTACCCTCCCCAAGGACATCTTTTAGAAGAAGCCGTCTTCCAGTCGACCAAGAAGAACTCCACTGACGGACTAGAAGACACTCGACGAACATGAAGACACTCGACCATGAAGACTCACTCGACCACCAGGAGTCCAAGATCTACTCTGTATCCAAACGGTCTGTAATTAAGTAGTCTTTATGGTCATGATGACACTTTATGTAAGGCGTTACCAGTAATGCCGGACCTTAATGTACTTTAACCCTCCGCTACGTGGGCTGGCTGGGGTATTGACGTCCTCTATATAAGCCACCCCCCTTCACTGGTAGAAGGGTTCGCACCCCTGTAACTCTCACACATATAATGCAGTCGACCGCCTCCGGGCTCCAAGACGTAGGGCTGTTACTTCCTCTGAGAAGGGCCTGAACTCGTAAAACACTTGTGTGCACAACTGCTCCATAGCTAAGATCTTGCCTCTCCATACCTACCCCCTATTCTACTGTCAGACTTAGAACCACGACAGGAAGCGCCTTCTCAACATAGTAGGGCTGAAGCTTGTCCTTGCTAGAAGACTCAGGATTGCCATGAGGGCGAACACCCATGGGAGTGTCAAGCCCGTCGTCAGGAACGTGGAGCAAATCCATGAACTCCTTCCAGGTAGCAGTCAACTGACGTCCATTGGACATCCAGGTCATCCTCCTCTCCTCATCAGGGTGAAAGTAGACTGAGGCAAAGAACTGACACACAAGCTCAGGTTCATAGTCAAGGTGAAAAGAGATCACATGTTCAATACCAAACTGCTCCACCAAATCCAGAGCTTCTCCAAAGTACGCACGATGCTTGTCCTTCCTCAGGTGATGCATTTCTATCCATTTGACATCCACATAGGTATTCTGCTTGTTCTTGATGACATCCAGATAAATGAGAGTTTGTTGCTTGTTCCAAAACAGTTCACAACCTCTGGCAGGAGCACGGGGATGCACATACGGGTTGAGCTTCCGGAGACAGATGAACTCAGATTGGGGTATCTCGTCCATGCTCTTGTTGGGTTCCTTGTACTTACTAGCTAATGTCTTGACATGGCGCTTTGGGGCAGTGGAGCCCTCTGGTGCTTCACCTGGATTGCGCAGACGCTTGGAGCCTGTGTCACGGCTAGGGTTGGAACGGCGAGAGCCATCACCTGAGACACACACGCAAAACACACACGAAACGCAAAAGGATCAATGCAAAGACCATGGTAAAGCACAAGAAACACATAGGAAGTATACGTGAAAGTTGCCATGAGATAGATGTAAGCCACGGTAGTACTGCCAGATCCCGTGGTACTAAAATTTTAGTACCGCTCCAGGTCGTGGTAGTACCATGCGAGGCGTGGTAGTACCGTGGTTGGAGCGGTAGTAAATTTTTAGTGCCGGGGGGCGAGCGGTAGTACCGCGCCAGAGGGCGGTAGTACCGGACAAGCGGTAGTACCGCTCCAGATGGGCGGTAGTACCGCACCATGTCAGATCCAAACGACGGTTCGAATCTGAAAAGAACCGCGAAACCATGGCAGTGCTACGGCGATCACATCTAGCACAGGACAAAGGACAAGTATAATTCCTACGCAATACTACGCTCCTTCATCCTACTCTTGCTAAGATTAGGCCTAAGAATCTCAAGAACACACAAGTCTCCCCCAAAAACTAGAGACAATGAACACAACAAAAACGAGAAGAAGTTGGGGAAAACCTTGGTCCATAGCAAGAGCACGTGGTGGGGAACGATCCCACCGGTCGGAATCACGGGAGGACAGCCGGAGGTGGAGATCCGGCGACGAACGCCGGATCCGTTCTTGAGCAAGGGAGAGAGAGAGAGACGAGATGGGAAACGGACAAATGGGTATGGGGGAGTTAGAACTCCCCCTGCCCGTCCTTATCCCCACACGTCCGAGCCGTCGCGGTAGTACTGGACATCATTGCGGTAGTACCGCTTTGGCGGAAGTACTGCACCGAAGCGGTAGTACCGCTCTCCAGGCGGCAGTAAAAAATTACTGCCGCGTGGGGGCGGTAGTACCGTGCTCCCCTAACATGGTAGTACCACAGCTGGCTGCGGTAGTACCATGATCTCAAGAAAATGCATGTTTCCACACACGAAAAGAGGTCTTTGCAAAGAAACTTTTTGCACAAACGACACCACAAGAACACGAACAACCTAAAGGCAGGAAGACAACAAGAACCAACCGCGCAACCCAACCTCTCAAAAGAGAGGGCGGTGGCCGGAGCCACCTATGTTTGAGTTAGTTGGTATGGTACCGCGAAGAATCATCCTTGGGCCCATGACCAAAACTTGTCTTTGAAGCACAAGTACCATCAAAAATGGATAATGTGAAAGAGTTGATCGATTTATGCATAATGGGGGAGGGAGAGTTCATTGAGAGAACAACACTCCCCCTATGTCCATGCCTACATCTAAACTAGACAACAAGTTGAGTGTGGTGGGGGTGCAAGGGTTCAAGTCACATTGCTTGAATCAATGATATTTAGCTCATGCCTTAACTCGCGAAATCTTGCTTCATCTAAGGGCTTCGTGAGAATATCTGCAAGGTTATCATGAGTGTTGACATACTTGAGCTCGATCTCCCCTCGCCGAATATGATCCCAGATGAAGTGATACCGAATCTCAATATGCTTCGTCTTGAAGTGTTGCACCGGGTTGAGAGAAATCTTGATGGCACTTTCATTGCCACACCAAAGAGGCACTTTGTCACAAAGGACACCGTAGTCCTTTAAAGTTTGCCTCATCCATAAGAGTTGTGCACAACAACTACTGGCCGCCACATATTCTGCTTCGGTGGACGAGAGAGAGACACAACCTTGCTTCTTAGAAGACGAACTTACCAAAGAGCAACCAAGAAATTGGCACCCTCCGGAAGTGGACTTCCTATCCACCTTGTCTCCCGCCCAATCAGAATCTGTGAATCCTTCAAGCTTGAAGTTAGCTCCTCTTGGGTACCATAGGCCAAAGTTTGGGGTATGAGCCAAATATCGAAAGATTCGCTTGACCGCCACAAAGTGGCTTTCCTTTGGTGCGGCTTGGAACCGTGCACACATTCCCACACTCAACATGATATCCGGTCTAGATGCACAAAGGTAAAGCAAGGAACCAATCATAGAGCGATATACCTTTTGATCCACCGCTTTACCATTGGGATCAATGTCAAGTTGGCACTTGGTGGGCATCGGAGTAGAGGCCGGCTTGACATCACTTAGCTTGAATCTCTTAAGCATGTCTTGAGTGTATTTGGCTTGGTTAATGAAGGTACCTTCTCTTCTTTGTTTGATATCAAAACCAAGGAAGAACTTCAACTCTCCCATCGGAGACATCTTGAACTTAGAGGTCATGAGAGCGGCAAATTCTTCATTGAAAGCATTGTTAGGGGAACCAAAGATAATGTGGTCAACATATAGTTGGCACACAAACAACTCCCCTTTGACCTTCTTAGTAAAAAGAGTGGGATCGATTTGCCCTACTTCAAATCCACGATCTTGTAACAACTCGGTAAGGTGGTCATACCGCACACGTGGGGGTTGTTTAAGGCCATAGAGTGCCTTATCGAGTTGATACACATGATCCGGGAAGTAGGGATCCTCGAACCCGGGGGGTTGCTTGACATAAACCAACTCATTAATACGACCATTAAGAAAAGCACTTTTCACATCCATTTGTTGTAACTTAAAGTTGTGATGGGAAGCATAAGCAATCAACAAACGAATGGATTCAAGGGGAGCAATGGGAGCAAAGGTTTCACTGTAGTCGATACCCTCGACTTGGGAGTAGCCTTGTGCTACCAATCTTGCCTTGTTGCGAATGATGTTCCCATGATCATCTTGCTTGTTCTTGAAGATCCACTTGGTTCCAATGACGTTATGGTTCCCCGAAGGCCTTGGCACCAACCTCCACACCTTGTTGTACTCAAAGTTGTTGAGTTCTTCATGCATGGCATTGAGCCAATCCGAGTCTTCGAGCGCCTCATAGACCTTTTGGGGTTCAACACAAGAGACAAACGCGTGATGTTCACAATAGTTTGCTAATTGTCTACGAGTGCTTACCCCCTTTCTTAGGCTTCCAACCACATTCTCCTTGAGATGGCCTTTGGTGGTGAGCTTGGAAGCAATCTTCGCGGCACGGCGCTCTAATTCCTCCTCGGATGTGGAAGGAGGAGGGTTAACTTGATCATCTTGAGCACCGTCTTGAGCTTGTTCTTGATCTTGAGCATGCTCATGATCTTGAACTTGCTCGAGGGGGAGAACCTGACCTTGGGCATCATTTGGAGGTTCACCATCATCTTGAGATTGATCTTTCCCTTGGTCTTGTTCCCAAGGTTGAGGGCCTACACTTTGTTCTTCGGAAGCGTGTGGGTCTTGAGTAGGTGAAGGCTCCACTTGAGTGGAACATTGTCCTTCTCCTTCGGCCACAAGGGGTTCCTCAATGGGTAGAATATGACCAATACCCATTCTTCTTATGGCTTGGGGAGGAATTTCATCACCTACATCACAAGTACCACTTTTCTCCACTTGGGAGCCGTTATTTTCGTCAAACTCCATGTTACACGTCTCCTCAATGAGTCCGGTGGACTTGTTGAGAACACGGTAAGCATGAGAGTTTGTAGCATAACCAACAAATATGCCCTCATAAGCTCTAGCCTCAAATTTAGACAAATGAACACCTTTCTTGAGAATGAAACACTTACACCCGAACACCCGGAAGTACTTGAGATTGGGCTTGTTTCTGGTGAGTATCTCATAAGGAGTCTTGTTCAAGCCTTTGCGGAGATAGAGCCGATTGGATGCATGACATGCGGTGTTGATGGCTTCGGCCCAAAAGTTGTATGGAGACTTGAACTCCGCCATAATGGTCCTTGCCGCATCCATCAATGTCCGGTTCTTCCTCTCCGCAACACCATTTTGTTGAGGGGTATATGGTGCAAAATATTGATGCTTGATCCCCTCATCACTAAGGAACTCGTCCAAGGTGTAGTTCTTGAACTCGGTGCCATTGTCACTTCTTATTGTCAAGATCTTTGCATTGTGTTGACGTTGAGCTTCATTTGCAAAGTCGATGACGGTTTGTTGAGTCTCACTCTTCCTCTTGAAGAAGTATACCCCAAGTGTATCTTGAATAATCATCCACAATCACCAAGCAATACTTTCTACCCCCAAGACTATCAAAGGATGGAGGCCCAAAGAGGTCCATGTGCAGGAGCTCCAAGGTCTCTTTGAGTAGATGATAGTCGTGGGAGGGTGAGCCGTCTCATGAAGCTTTCCTTCGATACAAGCACTACAAGCATGATCTTTGGCAAAACTAACATTTGTTAGTCCACGAACATGGTCTCCCTTGAGAAGACTTTGCAAAGATCTCATATTGACGTGGGCTAAACGGCGATGCCAAAGCCATCCCACATCAACTTTAGCCATTAGGCATGTCGCGGTCTTAGTGGGTTGCTCCGAAAAGTTAATCACATAGAGAACGTTCTCGACATGCCCAACAAAGGCTACTTTAAGAGTCTTGCTCCACAAGAGGGCCACGGTATCAATGTCAAAGAAGGTGGCAAAGCCCATGAGTGCGAGTTGACGAACGGAAAGTAAATTGAATGCAAGGGACTCAACAAGCATGACTTTCTCGATCGTTAGATCATGAGAAATGACAACCTTGCCAAGACCCAATACCTTAGAATGTGAGGCATCACCCCACTCGACATTGGTGGGCATAGATGGGATCTTTTGCACGTCCACCACCAAGTCCTTGCTCCCGGTCATATGATTTGTTGCTCCACTGTCAAGCAACCATGATCGCCCACCGGAAGCAAACACCTACAAGAGATCAATGCTTGGTTTTAGGTACCCATTTAGTAATGGGTCCTTTGATGTTAGTAACAAGGGTCTTAGGAACCCAAATAGACCATTCAATGTACTCATAAGAAGAACCAACAAATTTAGCATAAACATGCCCATCACTAGCACGGCACAACACATAAGAGGGGTTAAAGTCGTCGGCTTTGTTGGGAGAGTTGGCTTTGCGCTCTTTAGCATCACCACTCTTTGCATTGTTCTTCTTCTCCTTAGGAGCACCCTCTCCCTCCTTCACAAAGGTTTGCTTGAGCGGGGGAGGTCGTTTGGTCTTGTTCTTCTTTTTGTTCTTGGACTTGGGTGAGAACCCAACTCCCTCCTTGCCCACAACTTCCTTTTGATTGCTCAAAAGGTCATTTAGGTTCTTCTCGCCTTGTATGCATGACATAAGACCTTTCTCGAGTTGTTCCTTCAACTTGGCATTCTCCTCCACAAGATGCACATGCTCACAACATGGGTTAGTAGCATTTGCATTATCAATTAAGACCATGTGAGGAAATGTGGCCGTTTCCTTGGTTAGCTTAACTTGGAGTTGAGCATGAGACTCCTTGAGGTTTGCATGAGCACCTTTCAAGACCTTATGGGCCTTGTCAAGTACATCAAATTTCTCCTTGAGTCTAGCATGATCAACCCAAGTTTAGCCTTCTCGGAAGTTAGAACACGAGACACAACAAGAGCATGATCAAGATCTTTCTTTAATTTGGCATGGTCATCGTTGTGTGACTCCACAAGAGCCAAACGATGCCCACGCTCTTCCTCAAGAGCATTAGAGAGATCCGATATCTCATCGGCATAGTCACGACTATGACCTTCCATCTTAGAGATGGTTTCTTCGTGAGCCTCGATCATGTCATTGGCTTCACCAAGTTGTTCCAAGAGAGAAACGAAGTGCTTCTTGGATTTGCCCTTGAGCTTACTCATTAAGGAGTCAAATTCATTTACCTCCTCATTAGACCCCTTACCATCATCAAAGCCATCCGTTGAAGGAGGATTAGGGATAATGGTGGTTTTGATGTTGGGGGTTACCTTGTTGGTGGCTTTAGCCATGAGGCACTTGGCGGTGATGTTCTCGTTGGGTGAATCAAAGAGAGACACCCGGGGAGTTGTGGCAATGGCAACGGATGCCATAGCCGTTGCTTCACTATCTTCATCATCATCGTCATCCTCACGGTATTCTTCCTGAACTACCAACCTGCGTGTAGGAGTCTTCTTGGTGAAGTTGTTCTTGTTTGGGAAGGACTTGGCTTTGTCTTTTCAGATGAACTTGCCACCATTGTCTTCCCGCTTCTCGTAAGGACAATCCGCAACAAAATGGCTTACATTGCCATAGTTGAAACAAGTTCTAACTCGTTGCTTGCCCTTGAGGCCACTTGAGTTGTTCTTGTTGAAGTTGGGTCTTGTATTCTTCTTACTCCAAAATTGTCTTGAGGCAAGAGCCATGTGCTCATGATAATCATACTTCGTGTCTTCGGGGTTGCTCTCCTCATCTTCCTCTTCTTCTTCTTCTTCCACAACAACCTTGGCCTTCAAGGCAAGGTTGGGCTTCTTTGCCCATTGAGAACGGAGCACCGCATTGTCGGCAGTCTTGTCCAAGATGCTCATTGCAACGAACTCATCCAACACTTCACTTGAGGTCATGGAGTGGAAGTCCGGTCTTTGACGAATTACGGAGGACATGGCCTTGTTGTAGGGCATCATGGCCTTGAGGAACTTGCGCTTGATCCAATTTTCATCCGTGTCCTTGCTCCCATGATCTCGGAGTGCGACCGCGAGTTTGGTCACTCTTCGAAAGAGCTCACGAGGTTCTTCATCTTCTTTCATTGCAAACTCATCGGCTTCATCTTGTACCACTTCATAGTTGGAGCGTTGAATGCTAGCACTTACTCGATAGAGAGACACAACACATTTCCATGCATCTTTAGCCATGGCATGAGGACGAAGATGAGGGAGATCTTTGGGAAGGATTGCATCTTGGATGATGAAGAGAGCACTCTCATTGAATTGATTATCCGCGGCTTCTCGAGGGGTGAAGTTGCGTGGGTCATGTGGATAGAAACCTTCTTCTATAATTCTCCAAAGATTAATATTCACATGTTTTAAATGATGCTTGAAACGATAAACCCAAGCATCAAAATCCTCATTTTTAACAATCTTAGGAGGGGGGCCGGCATGATTTAAATGAGTAGTAGGAATCGGTCCACCATAAGTAGGAGGTTCCACATGGGCATAGATGCCGAAGCCATTTCTACCACTAGTAGAAGGATCTTTTTCACTATTAGCTTCCCCCTTGTCGGAGGTGGCATCCATCACCTTGTTAGTGGGATCACCCACTTTCATCGGCGAGGTGGATAGTTTAAGTCCTTCTAGGAATTCAGAAAACATGCTTTTAACCTCGGCCGTCATGGAGGTTTTCAATGTGTCTAAAGCCACATTGAATTTCTCATGTGAGACCGAGGTTCCCCCATCGGCCGTAGAAGAGATAGGATTCACACCGGAGTGCTCCTCTGCACCGTCGTTGGTGCCAACCATACTCTTCGGACGACAAAGTCCTTAAAAAGGGACGAGGCTCTGATACCAATTGAAAGGATCGATATGGTTGACTAGAGGGGGGGTGAATAGGCAACTAACAATTTTTAAGCTTTTCTTTAACAATTTAAACCTTGCAACAAAATAGGTTGTCTAGATATGCAACTACGTGGACAACCTATATGATGCAATGACAACTAGCACACAAGCAAGCAATAGATACAACACAAGTAAGCTTGCAAAAGTAAAGGCATGAAATAACCAAGAGTGGAGCCGGTGAAGACGAGGATGTGTTACCGAAGTTACTTCCTTTTAAGGGGAAGTACGTCTCCGTTAGAGCGGTGTGGAGGCACAATGCTCCCCAAGAAGCCACTAGGGCCACCGTAATCTCCTCACGCCCTCACACAATGCGAGATGTCGTGATTCCACTATTGGTGCCCTTGAAGGCGGTGACCGAACCTTTACAAACAAGGATGGGGCAATCTCCACAACACTTGTAGGCTCCCAACAACACCACGAAGCTTCACCACAATGGAGTATGGCTTCGAGGTGACCTAAACCGTCTAGGGTGCTCAAACACCCAAGAGTAACAAGATCCGCTAGGGATTAGTGGGGGAATCAAATATCTCTTGGTGGAAGTGTATATCGGGCCCTTGTCACCCAATCCCGAGCAAATCAACAAGTTTGATTGGCTAGGGAGAGAGATCGGGCCAAAATGGAGCTTGGAGCAACAATGGAGCTTGGAGGTGGAAGGGGTAGTCAACTAGAGGTAGGAGACGCCCCTTTTATAGTCATGGAAAAGATCCAACTGTTATCCACAAGTTCAGCCTGCGACAAGCGCTACTACCGCTCTAGGGGCGCGGTACTACCGCAAGGCCACGCGGTACTACCGTGTAGGACCACGGTACTTCTGCGGTAGCAGCAGAGGCCTGGACTTGCCTGACTTGGGTGCAGTACTACCGCTTGTGCGGTACTACCGCTCCCCCTTGCGGTAATACCGCAAGGCAGGAAAGTCACTTCCTACGAAGAGCGCGGATGAAATAAATTACATCCGTGCCTACTTCCGCTGAAAATGAAACAGTGCAAAAATCCAACGCGGTACTACCGCCCACGATGCGCGGTACTACCGTGGAGTCGCGGATGTAAAAAATTACATCCGCTCCTACTACCGTGACGCAGCGGTACTAGGTATGAGGGCCATGGTACTACGACTCCGGGGGAGCGGTACTACCGTGGCCTCCTGCGGTACTACCGCGCAGGACGTGCGGTACTACCGTGGGGGCACGGATGTAAAAAATTACATCCGCCCCTACTACCGTGCCGGAGTGGCACTAGGCCTGGGAGCCACGGTACTAAGGCTCCAGAGGAGCGGTACTACCGTGACTCCCAACGGTACTACCGCTCCTTAGAGCAGTACTACCGCAAGTACAGCAGTTGCCGTCAGATTAGACACAACTAGGATGACGGAGAGATGCTCCAAAGTGCAAAGGAAAGGAAGGACATGTGTATGTGTTGATTCCACCCGAACCTTTCCGACGCGGACCCCCTCTTAATAGTACGGCTCTCCTACGACTCAAATCCACCAAAGAGAAACGTAGAACAACACCGTCTTCAATAGTCTTCGAGGGGCACCAAATCATCTCGTGCCTAGAGATGAAGCGTGTGAGAAACTAAAGGCACAGTATTAGTCCGCAAAAGCATTGTCATCAATCGCCAAAACACTTAAGGGATAAATATGCTCTTACAATGAGGACGCTCGAACTACCATCGAGTGCCGACGTCACGCGTGCCACTAGTCGGACAGGCGGGCAGGGCCTGCTACGGACCACCCAGTGCGGGGAGGCTATGGTGGCCTACCCTACGAGGTGGATTGTCCGGCTTTCACCCGTGAGCTGCGGCAGTTCCAGTGGCCCTCCCACCGTACGTTCAAGCCTGACATTGGCGAGAAGTACAACGGCAAGACTCACCCGTTAGAGTTCCTCAGCATCTACACCATCGCGATGCAAGCTGCTGGGGCCTGCGATGATAAGGTGCTTGCCAATTACTTCCCATTGGCACTCAAGCCTAATGTTATGTCATGGTTGATGCACTTGCCGGTGGATTCCATCTCTTCTTGCGCGGATTTGTGCCATGAGTTTGTTGGCGCCTTTACCGGAGGTCACTAGGCTCATGGCCAGGTGAGTGATTTACACATCATCCCCCAGAAGGAAGGGGAGAACTTGCGCAAGTACATCCAAAGGTTCAGCCGAGTGCAGTACAACATCCCCTATGTTCATCCTGCCACTGTGATCAGTGCATTCCATCAGAATGTGCGCAATCGTAAGATGCATGAAGAGATGGCAATGAACAAGGTAAGAGATGTGGCCGAACTTTATGTTCTGGCCGATCGGTGTGCTCGCGCTAAAGAGGGAAGGAAGTACCCCGGCAAAGACGCCGGTGCGGAAACCAACTCCACGGATGATACCGCCACCCGGGCCGTAACAGGAAGTGCAGGAGCAAGACCATGCTTGCCGTTGAGGGATCCGACGATACCGGCGCCACCAAGAAACCCAAGGCAAGTGACCCCGACAAGGAGGTTGCCGAGTGTGCTGCTTGCTGAGCCTTGCCGGCTGCCGATAAGCCAGGGGGCTCCGACAAGCAGTATTGCAAGATCCACCGCACCAAGGGCCATGATCTCCAAAACTGCCGGCGGGTAGAGCTGCTCGCCGAGAAGCAAAAAGCTGAGTATGAGCAGCGGGACAAGGAGAAAGGCCCAGATGGTGCCGAGGGATCCGGCAAGAAACATGGCGGCCAAGGAGGCCGCCGCGGCAAGGATAATCAGTAGGAGAGGCCCACTTGAGGCCGCGGCAAGAAGCAGGAAGACGATTATCATGACGAGGATGATGAGTCCGGCGACCACGAGTTTCAGAAAGCCACAAAGGCCATGTGCATCGATGGTCGCGCCTCGCTGCATATGTCCCACCGCCAACTCAAGCAGTGGGTGCGTGAGATGATGGTGGTGGAGCCATCGTTCGACGCACGGAAGCCGTTGAAATGGTCCAGCACGCCCATCATCTTCGACAACGAGGACCACCCTGACCGCACTACTGCGGTCGGGTGCTTGCCGTTGTTGGTTTCACCAACAATCCGCAACCTCAAGGTGACAAAGATGTTGGTTGACGGCGGGGCCAGCCTGAACTTGGTCTCGCCTGTTGTGGTCAAGAGGCTGCAGAGACCTCGAGGAGACGGACACGTTCCAAGGGGTTAACCTGGGGAGGAGCCAGCCAAAGGGAAAGGTCACGCTGCCCATGACATTCGGAGGCGAGCTGAACCACAGGACGGAAATGATTGTTTTCGATGTAGCCGAGATCACCTTGCCTTGCAACGGGATCCTCGGCCGCCCGGCACTAGCCAAGTTCATGGCGGCTTCACACTACACCTAGAACATCCTGAAGATGCCCGGGCCGATGAACATCATCACCGTCCCCTCCAACAAGAAAGATGCACTAATTTGCGCCGACCAACTCTATCGGGAAGCAGTTGCAGCAGCTGCCGCTAAGGCACCTGCTCTAGCCGACGCAGCCCCCGGGGGGGAGGGGGAATACCGGTGAGACCCCTCGCACCCACTCCGGCAAGCGCACCTCTTCGGGGTGTTGCGCTTCCGTTGAAAACATGCCAAAGAGCTCCGCCGGCAAGAGCAAGAAGTCCAGAGCCACACCACCAGAGACCAAGAAGGTGCCAGTCAAGGAGGATGGCACGGGGGGAGCTTTTACCATAAGCTCCACACTCGATGGCAAATAGGAAAGCGAGCTCGTCACCTTCCTGCGGGCGAATGTCGATGTGTTTGAGTGGCAAGCCTCCGACATCCCCGGCGTTCCCAGGGAGGTGATTGAGCACCACCTTATTGTCTGTCCTCATGCGCAGCCCGTCAAGCAGAAGGTCAGGAAGCAAGCTCTGGAGAGGCAGGAGTTCATCACGGAGGAAATTAGAAAGCTAGAGGCAGCAGGCCTGATGAGAGGAGTACTCCATCCGACGTGGTTGGCCAATCCGGTAGTAGTGCACAAGGCAAATGGGAAGTGGAGGCTGTGTATTGATTACACAGACATCAATAAGGCTTGTCCAAAGGATCCCTTCCCGTTACGGCGCATTGACCAGATTGTTGACTCCACGGCCGGGTGTGACCTTTTATCATTCCTCGACGCCTACTCGGGATACCACCAGATCTTCATGACGAAAGAGGATGAGGAGAAGACATCATTCATCACCCCATGTGGTACGTATTGCTTTTTACGGATGCCTTTCGGGTTGAAGAGTGCTGGCTCAACCTTTGCAAGAGTGGTCCAAATTGGTTTTGATCCCCAACTGCATAGAAATATGGAAGCTTATATGGATGACATAATGGTCAAAACCAAGGACAAAGCAACCCTTGTGTAAGATCTGGAGGTAACATTTGCAAACCTGCGCAAGATCAACCTCAAATTGAACCATGAGAAGTGTGTCTTCGGTGTCCCGTCTGGCAAGCTTCTCGGGTTCTTTGTGTCCCAGCGCGGGATTGAAGCAAACCTAGATAAGATCAAGGCCATCGAGCAGATTGAGGCACCCAAACGGATCAAGGACGTGCGTCGTCTCACTGGCTGCGTTGCTGCCATGAGCCGGTTCATCTCCAAGTCAGCGGAGCGAGCCCTTCCTTTTTTCAAGATCTTGAAGAAGGTAGGGCCAGTGGAGTGGACCCCAGAGGCCGAGGCAGTGCTGCAAGATTTGAAGAAATACCTCTCCTCTACCCCAGTGCTGGTTGCGCCCAAACCACAAGAACCATTGCAGCTTTATCTAGCGGCAACAAATAAGGTGGTTAGCAACGCACTAGTGGCGCGGAGAGAGGTCGACGAGGAGACAGCAGCAGCAGCAGAGTCAACGGTTGGCGGGCGAGAACCCTCCCCGGCAGGGCTCGGTCCCGGCAAGACTGAGTCCCCGGCAGGGCTCGGTCCCGGCAAGACTAGCGCCAGTACGACAGGACCCCCACGGCCAGGTGAAGTGGCGCAAAGGAAGAAGATGGTGCAGCACCTGGTTTACTTTGTTAGCTCCCTCTTGCAGGGAGGTAGGTCGAGGTATTCAGGTGTGCAAAAATTTCTCTTTGGCCTCCTTATGGCCTCGAGGAAGTTGCGCCACTACTTCCAAGCGCACGAGATCACCGTGGTTACCCGCCTTCTATTGCAAGGGATACTGCATAACCCAGATGCAACAGGAAGGATCGTGGAATGGGCCCTAGAGCTGTCAAGGTTTGGTCTAAAGTTTGAAAGTACCTTGACGATCCAGAGCCGAGTCTTGGCGGATTTTGTTGCAGAATGGACCTCAACGCCTAGCGAAGAGGTACAGGAGACTACTCTCCCCGACAAGAGAACAAGCGGCAACTGGATCATGTACTTTGATGGGTCCTTTTCACTGCAAGGCGCCGGTGCCGGTGTGCTGCTTGTTGCACCCACCAGAGAGCACCTCAAGTACGTCATCCAAATGCACTTTCCCCGGGAGATGTCAACCAACAACACCGCCGAGTACAAGGGTTTGCTTGCTGGTCTCAGGATCGCGGCGGACCTCGGAGTTAAAAAGCTCATCATCAGGGGTGACTTGCAACTCGTCATCAGGCAGGTTAACAAAGATTATCAAAGCCCGTTGATGGATGCTTACATAGACGAGGTGAGGAAACTGGACGAGTGCTTTGACAGTATACAAGAGGAGCATGTCCCTCGGACAGAGAACGACATCGCCGACTACCTGTCAAAGCGCGCTGCCCTCAAGCTACATGTGCAACCAGGTACTTTTGTGCTTCAATTAACTCAGCCATCCATTGAGCCGTCGAACGGGCAGAACAAGCGGAGGAAGCTAGGATCCGGCAAGTACTTCCCCACCGAGCTCCCCGGAGCAACCGGCGAAGATGTTGCCGTGGATGCCGATCCTGCCGCGGGAGAACCGACTCCGGCAGTACCTCAGGTCATGGCCATGGAGGCGGCTGCTCCCGTGGCAGAAGAGATGCCTTTGGTCCTTGTCGTCGAGCCACAGGCTTCGGCATGGGTGCAGCACATCGTCTGATTCCTTCAAAAAGGAGAGCTTCTTGAGGAGCAGGAAGAGGCAGAAAGAGTAGCCCGCCGGTCTGCTCTGTATCATTTCATTGATAACGTATGGTATAGAAGAAGACCGAATGGGGTAAAATTTAAGTGCATCTCCCAGGAGGAAGGACTAAAGCTGTTGGCAGAGATACATGGAGGCATATGTGGCTCCCACATAGGGTCGAGGGCCCTTGCCGGCAAGGCTTTCCGGCAAGGTTTCTTCTGGCCCACCACCCTCCAGGATGCGACGGCACTAGTAACCAAGTGTGAAGCGTGCCATTTCCATTCAAAGAAGCTCCATCAACCAGCTCAAGCCCTTCAAACTATCCCTCTCTCCTGGCCCTTCTTGGTCTAGGGGCTCGACATATTGGGCCCTTTCCCCCGTGCTGTCGAGGGCTTTGAGTACTTGTACATCACAATCGACAAGTTCACAAAGTGGCCAGAGGTGGAAGCAGTGAGGAAGGTGACAGCGCAGTCAGCCATCAAGTTCTTCAAGGGACTAGTGTGCCGTTTTGGGATGCCCAACAGGATATCACCGACAACGGCACATAGTTCACAAGCCATGCCTTCATGCAATACATTGAGGATCTCGGTAGCAGGGTCTGTTTTGCTTCTGTGGCACATCCACAGAGCAACGGCCAAGCGGAGAGAGCAAATGCTGAAGTCCTGCGAGGCTTAAGAACGAAGACTTTTGACAGGCTGCGCAAGAGTGGAAGGCGCTGGATTAATGAGTTACCGGCGGTTCTTTGGTCGATCAGAACGACGCCAAATCGAGCCACCGGCCAGACACCCTTTGCCCTGGTTTACGGGGCAGAAGCAGTTCTCCCCACAAAACTCATATACGGGTCACCTCGAGTGCTCGCTTATGATGAGCTTGTGCAAGAGCAATTGCGGCAAGATGACGTGACGCTCCTTGAGGAAGATCGTCTCTGGGCGACTGTGAGAGCAGCATGCTACCAGCAAGCCTTGCGCCGCTACCATAGCCGCAAGGTTCATGCCCGGAGCTTTGAGGAAGGCGACCTTGTTCTGCGGCACGTTCAGTCGGCCAAGAATTCCAACAAGTTGACGCCAAAGTGGGAAGGCCCTTATCGGGTAACACGAGTCACCAGGCCTGGCGCAGTCCGGCTGGAGACTGAAGATGTCGTTCTAGTGAGCAACTCCTGGAACATCGAGCATCTCCGCAAGTTTTACCCATAAGGTGCGGCTGCCAGGCCTTCCGGCAAGCCACCCTTTTGTACAAGCCTTGCTGGCAAGGCATGTAACCCTTTGTACAAAGCCAGGCACAGACCCTGAGCATAAATAAACGAAGCGCTAGCGCCCTAAGTTATAGCATGCATGCTAGGTCGAGTCTCTTCCTCGGTTAGGGTTGATAGTGCTTGGCAGCGGCTAATCCCTAGCTTAGAGGTCGAGTGCGCGTCTCTCTGTTCTTTTCTGTCTTCTTTGGTTCATAGGACACATGAGTATTCTTGTCGAACTACTTTGGAAGAAAAGGGACGGGCCGGCGTTTGGGCCCCGGCAAGCCAAAGTTGCCGGGGGCTGCAGTGCCCAAAGCACGAGGACCACCACTCTGAATCCCAACTCAACGCTTAAAGGAGAAGAAGATTTGTTCTCAGGTCAGGTTCTGTAGCTATGGTTCATACTCCTTTGCTCTTGCATTACTGTATTTACTCATACCAACTATTTTCAAATTTGAAGGATGGAATTGAAACTCCAATGGCACAACAGGTATGTTTTAAACCTGTTTCTTTAACTGGTTTGCTGTTGTAACCAGCTCTATGTTGATTTCAGTTTCAATTGAATAAATAGTTATGTTCTCATGTCATGCACATTACAAGTGTTGTTATTGCTCTATAGTTTCCCACACTTATATTCTGTCTATTCTGCTTTGTCTTGAACAAATATTATTTGAACTGTGTCTCTATCTTGATTTGGCAACAAAAACTAGAATGATATAGACCATAAAGTGACCATGGTACATAGATATATGTTTGTTTCATGTTGTTATCCTGTCCACTTTACTACTGAACTCATTTACCAAAATGAGTTTCATACACAACATGGTAAACATGTGATGTGTCTGCTTGTTTCTTTTTTAGAATGCAGACAAAATATTGGAGAACAGTACCACGTTATCCAATTGTAAAGGAAGTAATGTAGATAAGGTTCAAGATAGTGAGACATCCCTGTTGGTCTCCAAGAAAGCTGATAAAAACTATCTTGACGACAATGAGAGAACCCAAAAGTCCTGTCTTGATGTAGTGTTCGAGTTACTGGCCACTACTGCTGGCACAACCTCTTTGAACTCGCTGCCTGAATCAGTTCGTCTTCTTGAGTCTCAACTTCAAGTTGAAAGACATCGATCAAATGTTCTGCGACAGGAAGCTGAAGGACTGAGGAAGTCCCTGCAGAATTCAGATGCATATTTCGTGGTGCAACAGCAAGCGCTGGAGGATTTAAGTGCCAAACAAGCTTGCTAAGCATCTTGCCAGCATTATGGGTACCGAGGATATTGTTTCTTGAGATCTTCTGAAGTGGTTTCAGTTCTGGATTTGTTTTGCTGTGGCGTTTATTTGCGCTGGTTGCCAACTTTGACAACCAGTGTATATGATATGCTGCTTTGTTCCCTATATTTGCACTGGTGGCGAACTTTGATGCCCAGTGGATGCAATATGTGTAATAACCGTGATAGCCTAGCATTAGTTGCTTGCTTATTTATTTCCTTGTTGTCTTGTTTATTTGTTTGCTTGTAGTCATTGCAGTTCTTTTTCCGCGGTTTGCTAGTGACTACAATAACCTATTTTTTAAAACTAGGCCACGATAACCATGGGCTAATATTTATTGTAGTGACACTGGGCCTCCTATGGATCATAGAAACAGTGGGCCTTCTACGGGCCGTAGAAACAATGGGCCTTCTACGGGCCGTAGAAACAATGGGCCTTCTGCGGGCCGTATCATCAATGGGCCTTATACGGGCTGTATGATCGATTAGCCAAACATGGGCCAAACAGATCGCATTATGGCCGTAAACGGGCTAGAGTTGGAATCGTCCGTTCATGGGCCGACCATAACGGGCCATCGTTAATAGGTCGTATTTGATGATGTTATGAAAACGGCCCAACATATTAACGGACCACAAACGGGCCGACTGTAACCACGGGCTGAATTTGGCCCACAAGCAGAAAATGACAATAACGGGCCATAAGTAAACGAATGCTGGAAATGAGCCCAAGAATAAATCGGCTCTGAGAAGGCCGAAAGATAACATGGGCTGGAAACGGCCCAACGGAATAATAGGCCGCTAATGGGTATAAGGTGATACACTGTTCATTACGGGCCAGTTTCACCACGGGCCGTTAATGGGTGTAAAGTGATACACTGTTCATTACAGGTCAGTTTCACCATGTGTCGTTAATAGGCCAAGAGTTACAAAGGTCCTCATATGGGCCAAAAGACGTCATGGGCCATACATGGGCCAGAAGTGAAAACGGGCTGGAATCATATTGGATGGCCCAGATGACGCTACTGGGCCTAATTCGGATAGGGCGTAAAGGGCCTTGGGTTAGCGGGCTGTAAATGGGCTATATGCGAACAAGCCGTTAACAGGCTTTCCATGGGCCGGCCCGCCACCTTTTGACCAAGTCAAATGGGCCGGCCTTTTCACAGGAATGGGCCTCTATTGGGCCGTGCCATGTGTTGACGTATCATAGGCGCCTTCTGTCCAATGAGTGGATGACATCTGTCCCAATGATGAGCTGACACGTGTTTCCTCCAGCCAATGATGATTTTACACGTGGAAAATCCCCATTGGTCGGGGCTGTTAACGGGTTATCGGATCCAAAACCCGACCCAATAGCTTAACGGCGTTCCGTTACAGTGGATGCCACGTGTCAGTCACCCTTGACGAAAGCACTTCTGTGACGCATGATTTATCGTCACGAAAGTGGACACTTCCGTGATGATAATTTTGGTAATGTCATGGAACACTTCTACGACAGCACAAGTATGACTATCTTGATTCTGTCATAAAATCGTCATGGATGTACATGCATGACAAAAAACGCGACCTACTGTGACAAACACGTATCATCACGGAAGTGTATTTTTTTGTAGTGTATGATCCTCTCGAGACATGGTTGCTACCTAAGTCCGAAATGTTGTGCGTGATTAGGTACCAAGAGGACCCTCCCGAGGATGCACATGAAGATGGTCAAGACCCCAAGTCCACGAAAGAAGAGAACCAAGGGAAGAAGGTGAAAATAGCTTCCAGGCACCGGACTCCGGCCATGGCCCCGGACATCCAGCCCCTGGAGATCTACATGGCCAGGAGTTTGCAGCAAAAGCTACAGGGCCCGGACATCCGACGTCCAGCCCGGACATCCGCCCCCCCCCCCCCCCCCCCGTCCCAGAAATCCGGCCTCCTGACCGGACATCCGGACACACCGTCTAGGGAGCATAGAAGGCTGCCCCAACAGCCCGGACATCCGGCCGTCGCCCCGGACATCGGGCCCCTTCGCCCGGATATCCGGCCCCATCAACGCAAAGAGCAGCAAGGCCAACTCTAACAGCCTGGACATCCGGCCTGACAGCCCGGACATCCGGCCCCCTCCTGCCTGCGTGCAGCACCTCCGGGTCGTGGCCCATGTACCCCTTCGCCCCATAGACTATATATACCCCCCTCCACCTACGTTCTAGGGTTAGCATTGGTTTAGCTCATTTGAGATAGAGCATTGTTCATCCGTACCGGATCTACTCCTCGTGAGGGACCGCACCTCTTCAGAGAAGATCCACCCAGATTCAAGGCCTCCATCCGGAGAAGACAATCAAGACCTCCTCACGGAGAAGAACGGTTACTCTTGTATCGTACCTTGTTGACTTTGGATCTCGTGTTACTTTTTGCCTCGATGATCTAGCACTTGTGTGATCATATCCGTGTCGGTTGCGTGTTTCTCTTGTTTTCCCCCGTGATTTCCCTCGTGTTCTTCCGCGCGTTCTTCGTGTTCCTCGTAGGGATCTTCTCCAAACGTGAAAGGTCGGCCCCTAGGGTTCACTACAAGAAATATGTCAACTTGTGACCACCACTATTGGTCACTGAAAGGTCACAAATTTCCATTTACGACCTTTTTGTGACCAAAAACAGAAGGTCAAAAGCTGACTGTCATAAACTGACTATAGCGACCTTTCTTCTGGAATGGTCAAAGACGTTTACGACCAAAATATTCCTACTGTGGCGGTTTGGTCACTAGCAACCTCCCCCAGGCCACGTAGGCATCCAGCGTGGCAAGCTGATGTGGCACAAGATTCAGCCCGATCCAATTCGATTTTCTACATGGGCCGAGCCCAACAATTCGGCCTTTTTACTGTATATTTTCTCTATTAATTTTCTCTAGCTACATGGGCCTAGCCCAACAATTTGGCCTTTTTATTTTATGGGTCATGGCCTTTTTGTACAACAGTTTTAGTTTTTTTTTATAAAATGGGTCCACTAGTCAAACAGATCCCGCTTGTCAGGTTTTGATAAGTGGGTCCTAGCTATTAGGCCCAGATTCTTCATATTTCAATTTGACAATAAGAAAATAACTAGTAGTTAAATTGGCAAGGAAAAACACACAAGATACTTCAAATAACAATAGCCAGATTCAATACAAGCTCTACAAATGACACGTCCTACAAGCTGTAGCATATACAAGCTTATTTACAAGCTCTACAAATGACAAGTCCTACAAGCTGTAGCATTTACAAGTTCTACAAGTTACACGTAATACAAGCTTAGCTGATACAAGCTCTACAACTATGGGAATCAGTTACAAGCTCTACAAGTATTTTCTTCTTCTACATGTAGCTCCTTCAATAGCGATCAAATGCCGGCTCACTGGAGAGTCAGGACTGGGCCTTCCACGGACGCCCTGTTACATGAATCAGCTGATAAAAATTAGAAAAACTGGAGACAATATATTATGAACATTCCATTCAAAAAAGGAGTAACTCAGTTGAAGTGAACACAGCAGCAGTTTTTCTCATTGAAGTGAACACAGCAACAGTTTTTCTCATTGAAGTGAACACAGCAGCAGTTTTTCTCATTGAAGTGAACACAACAGCAGCAGTTTTTCTCATACAGTATGTGTCTTAATATAACTCCTAAGAAATGTTCACAACCTGAATTAACTACACTTTTTCTCATTGAAGTGAACACAGCAGTAGTTTAATCAACAACCCCATACTTTACTATAGAATGTTTCTTCTGAATGCATAGCTTAAAGGCGGGGCGGGGCTGAGAATCATCATAACAGGATATGTATATATATATATGTAGAGAGAGAGAGATCACCTTAACAATAGATGGTGGGTATCCTCACCGGATCGGAGCAGCTTGTCCCTGGCCCTCCCCACGGGATGGTACCAAACTGCACACACACCAAGCAAGAGAGCACGCATCAGATCATATGAGAAAATGAACAAAAAATAGAGAGGAGGAGGAGAGGGGTCACCTTGGCAACAGATGAACAAACTTTGGTCATTTGGCTCTGTCCTCGCCGGATTGAAGCATCTTGTCCTTTGGCCCTGTCCACACACCAAGCAAACTGCAGAAAAAACACGCAATGAAAAACTGAAGATCACAGTGTATGGAAAACTGAAGATCATAGTGATGATAACATACAAACAAAGGATCTTTGGCCCATCAAGTTTTAAGACAAAAAAAGAGCAAAACCAACAATGCTACAAATCAGAGATTACAGGAACAACAACAGAAGGTTGTTTAACAAGTTTGAACGGCCACTATATATAACACAATGTATGTAATGTAAAATTTCTGGATGAACAAGCTTTAATGGCTATAGTATTGTGATATTGTGATAATGGGAGGAGGCTTCCCATAAAACAGCAGGAAAATGCACTACTATTGTGATATTCCTCCCATAAAAAACACTAATATTCCAGTAGAGATCAAATGCTTGTGAGCAGGAAAATAATGGTACATTCACAACTTCAATTCGGGTAAATATCACCACATGTATCAGTATATAGGCAGCAATAGTATCATCGAGCACAGAAAAACAGCAGCTTGACCCATGTAAGTCATAGCTCTTTAGAGAGAAAGAAAGAACAGGTTCAGCTAGCTATGTATTCATAGTCGAGAGCTAAGCAATTTGTTTGTTTATGCTGTAATTGACAGACCTAGTACAAGAAACAAGCCAAGTGAAACAATATTGACTAATTCGATGGCAATACAAGCTAATCTACTTAGCTAGTAGGTGACCATCCAATCCATGATGCAGCAGCAGGTGCAAATATGATATGATGTGAAGAAGAAGCTAGCTGGAGAGGTTGGGGATGAAACCAAAATTATATACCATTGGCGGACCTCACATCACCACAGTTTTATCATTTTATAAGCAACTGGAAACTATGCAGAGCAGAGCAGACCGGACAGTAAAAGAATTATCAAGTAGGGCAAAACAGCAGCGTGGCCATCAACTCATAGCCCTGAAGAAAGAAAGAACCAATAGGGTCAGCTACTTATTTATTCAGAATTGAGAGTTGAGCAATCATTAGAAAACTAAAGATACTGCTCAGCTAACTAAATAACACATGATTCAGTACACACTTGAGCTTTTATGTTTGGAGGATCAGGTTGGTTAAACAGATACAGTGGATGGAACATAGCAGAGATAGGCTAGTATAGCTCCAGTTTTAGTCATCCCAAAGGAATACTCATAGCAAAGCAAGATAGGTTGAAGCTAGACAAGCGGATTTCGAGTGTTGATAAGCACCAGAATGCTAGCAAATTGGCCTATATTTATATGTTCACTTCTCTTTATAATTCACTAATGCAAAGGTGCAAATCTTCATCCTTCTTTAATGGCGACCCAGATAAAAAAGTTTTATCCAAAAAAGGTGTCTAAACAATTCAATCACTGATCCCTGACCTGCATGGATCAGGTGCATGTAGAAAACTGAGTGAACAAGGCCATGCGAGCTCACCTAATCGAGCTAGTGTTGCACACGAGGATGCCTTGGACGAGGGCGGCAGGGTCGGTTGAGGACCGCAGCGGCAGAGGCGACTGTGCCTGCAGCGGCGGAGGCCCCGCCTTCGTCTGACGCTGTCGAGGGCGGCAGATCTGTCGAGGTACACGATGGCGACTGCTGCTGCATGGGGAGGGGAGGCTGTGGCCGGCATGTAGCTTGGGTGGATCCTCCTTGAGGAGCTTGGCCTTGGCGCGGCGGATCTCTGCGTTGAGTACGCACCATCGATGGTGGGAGAGGCGGCCGCCCGAGCAAATCAATGAGAAGGGGTCAGAGGTCGTGGCCATGCGAGGCAAATCGCCAGTAAAACGACTCAGTTGCGGGAGGAGACGGACCTGATTTGGCCGGCGGGGACCGCTGCGTGTCCTCGCCATCGAGGATCTGGCCGCCGTCTCGCTCGCACGGCCTGGATCCGCCCGCCGTGTCATGGTCAGAGTGGAGAAGATGGCGAGGTCGGCGGCGGAGCCGAAGGGGCCGGAGACGGAGGCTGGCTGCGCCGGGGACGCCATGAGATGCTCTGTGATCCGCGGGCGAGGAGTGAGGCAATGACGAGCAGCGCGGGAACAAACGGCGGGAGCAGGTGGTCGTCCACGAAGGCGAGGAGGAGCGGCTTGAGGTAGGAGGGGAGGTCGCGGCGGGATCGGCCGCCGTAGGTGGTGGCGGCGATCCAATGGAGGGAGAGGGGAGAGGGGTTAGGGTTTGGGTTGCGGATCATGGGGGGGAGTGGTGTGCGGGGGAGAGGGGGGGGGAGTGGTGTGCGGTGGGTGAGTGGTGGCATTCATCCACTGATAGGTGGGCCCGCGAGGAATTAGGCCCACATGTCAGTGTCCTCAACGACGTGTGGTGTAGGTAAGGGGAGCTGCTTTCGGGTGGGTGTGGGTGGCGAGAGGATGAGGGTGTGGGCCGTTGGATCTGGCAGTATCCGACGGTCTGTAATGCTTGATCCGCGTGACATGCCCATAGACCAATCAGAACGAAGTGTGGGCTTATGACCATCTAAAATTGTCGTAATTGATTAACAATAGGCGCTACCAACACAGCACCACAGCGCCCGACGAAACTCCATTGCAGCGTGAGCTCCAACGCAGCACCACGATGCCCGATGGTAAGTTTCCTTCTCTTTTTATGACAATGTTAGTTAAGTTTTCAAATAATTAGTAGTGTTATTCCTTGAATAACGAAAAATCAATTTTCCATTTTTGGAGTGCCCAAAAAGAGTTTTTTTGTGAAGGACCTGCCATATATTTGTTGCAAAATTGGACCAAATCAATTTTCTAAAATACTAGGACATATTTAATGCATAATTGACCAAATGGTTGGGTGTCAAAAGCTTTTATCCACCTCTCTTGAAAAAGACAACTTTCCGCCGATTTAGCTGGAAGCGGGTCAAATTTGAACTGTAGCTGCATTATAGTTTGCTCTTTATTTTTTCCAAAAATCATTTCTAGGTACATAAGTATCTATTTAATCAAATAAACACAAAAAAAATTCCAAGATTCAACCACTAGCTAGGAACGGTCATTCCCGCCGTTTTGACCGCATTTTAAAACGGGCATAAAAAATTCAAAAAAATCAAAAAATTGGGAAACCTTCGCATTGTGTCATCATATGTGGCCAAGTTCCTAGGAAAAATAACAAACTTGTAATACGGCAATTATTTTAAAAAAGTGTTCTCAGAAACGAGCTATCATGTGTGGAGATCAATGGCTTTCAAGCCAAATGATCAATCTTATGGCCACATTCATGGCATAGTTTGTTCAAATGATCTCATATTGTGCACAAGGGTGCATATTGGAATGGCAAACAATGTTGCCTAAGGAAGTTTTCATTTTCGTTGGACGAAAAAACCATTTTCCATTTTTCGAGTGCCCGAAAGGAGGTTTTTTTGTGAAGGAACTACCAATTAATTGTTGCAAAATTGTACCAAATAATTTTTATAAAATACTAGGCCATATTTAATGCACAATTGACAAAATGGTTGGGTGTAAAATGTTTTGATCCACCTCTCGTGAAAAAGACAACTTTCCGCCGATTTAGTTGGAAGCGGGTCAAATTTGAACTGTAGCTGCATTATAGTTTGCTCTTTATTTTTTTCAAAAATCATTTCTAGGTACATAAGTATCTATTTAATCAGAGAAACACAAAAAAAATCCAAGATTCAACCACTAGCTAGGAACGGTCATTCCCGCCGTTTTGACCGCATTTTAAAACGGGCATAAAAAATTCAAAAAAAATCAAAAAATTGGGAAACCTTCGCATTGTGTCATCATATGTGGCCAAGTTCCTAGGAAAAATAACAAACTTGTAATACGGCAATTATTTTAGAAAAGTGTTCTCAGAAACGAGCTATCATGTGTGGAGATCAATGGCTTTCAAGCCAAATGATCAATCTTATGGCCACATTCATGGCATAGTTTGTTCAAATGATCTCATATTGTGCACAAGGGTGCATATTGGAATGGCAAACAATGTTGCCCAAGGAAGTTTTCATTTTCGTTGGACGAAAAAACCATTTTCCATTTTTCGAGTGCCCGAAAGGAGGTTTTTTATGAAGGAACTACCAAAATTGTTGCAAAATTGGACCAAATCATTTTTATAAAATACTAGGCCATATTTAATGCACAATTGACAAAATGGTTGGGTGTAAAATTTTTTGATCCACCTCTCGTGAAAAAGACAAATTTCCGCCGATTCAGTTGGAAGCGGGTCAAATTTGAACTGCAGCTGCCTCATAGTTTGCTATTTATTTTTTCCAAAAATCATTTCTAGGTACATAAGTATCTATTTAATCAGAGAAACATCAAAAGTTTTCCAAAATTCAACCACTAGCTAGGAACGGTCAAGCCCGCCATTTTGACCGCATTTTCAAACGGGCATAAAAAATTCAAAAAAAATCAAAAAATTGGAAAACCTTCACATTGTGTCATTATGTGTGACCAAGTTTCCAGGAAAAATAATAATCTTGTAATACAGAAATTATTTTAGAAAAGTGTTCTCATAAATGAGCTATCATGTGTGAAGATTCATGGATTTCAACCCAAACGCTCAATCTCATGGTCACATTCATGGCATAGTTTGTTCAAATGATCTCATATTGTGCACAAGGGTGCATATTGGAATTCCAAACAATGTTGCCAAAGGGAGTTTTCATTTTCTTTGCACGGAAAATTCATTTTCCATTTTTCGAGTGCCCGAAATGAGGTTTTTTTGTGAAGGACCTACCATATATTTGTTGCAAAATTGTACCAAATCATTTTTATAAAATATTAGGACATATTTAATGCACAATTGACAAAATGGTTGGGTGTCAAAAGTTTTGATCCACCTCTGGTGAAAAAGACAAATTCCCGCCGATTCAGTTGGAAGCGGGTCAAATTTGAACTGCAGCTGCCTCATAGTTTGCTAATTATTTTTTCCAAAAATCATTTCTAGTTACATAAGTACCTATTTAATCATAAATACATTGTTTGGTGGTGATACGTCAAGGTTTGGGCGGTGGCCGAGGGCCCCAACTCTAGAGCGCGTAAACTCGCATGCCCGTCGCGTGGTCACCGCGTGACCGTGGCGTTGCCATGTGTTCTGGGCAGCCTAGCCATGTCTAGTGGGTTGAGCACTCCCCAGGTAGGTGCTAGGAACAAAATTACAACATAACATTCTCACGAGGAGACCAATCGATGCTCAAACATGGCTAATGGGCGTGAGTTTTGGCTGAGGATGATCAGTTACTAAGAAGACCGTCTTCACAAATTTTCAGCTCAAAAGGAGGACCCTAGGTGGTACTTGCTTTGCAAACCACCACACTGGACATAAATACGAATGTTGAAGCTCGGCTCAAAATAATGAATGGATTGAGCTGGCATTTGGTGGAGGATGGTTATTTGGGCATAGGAAAGTACTGTAGAAAATGGATACTATTTGGACATGCCAAAGTGGTACTTCCTTCACAAACTGTTACTCTGAACAGAATAGGAAAATGAATATTTTTGAATTATTTTTGAACTAGGCAAGGAAGGTTTTTACATATTTGACGAAGATATGACCCAAAGAATTTATGAGATTTTTTTGGGAATTTTGGGAATGACAGAAATATAGGTTGCTTCACAACCTAGGGCAAAAACTGCCACATGGACATGACACATAGGCAAAACTGATGAGGTGGCGCCTAGTCATAGCAACCCACCACAATTTACAAGGCTATGACCATCTATATTGGTCGTTAATAACTAGAAATAAGGCAGCGGACTAGCGCTGTTAGCTTTATGACCATTTCATGTAAGGAAATTATGACCTTTCTGACCAAAATGGTCGCAATGGTTTAGGGTTTGGAGCCCCTCGAACAGCTTTTGACCAATTGGTCTCAAATGGTCATAAATCTATGACCAATTCTTCCGGGGTCACTGACAGAAGGTCATAAGTTGACATATTTCTTGTAGTGGTTCCACCCTACATCAACATCCCACTTGTAAGCCCAAGTGGGGAGCTGTAGTTCGTTGTCGTGGTCATCCTAAGCCTTGTACGTTACGTCCTTCGGGCGTCCGATCGGCAGACGCTCCCAGCTCCATACTGAAAGTACGAGCATACAACCACAAATACATCCGTCCTTTGAGATCCTACAATAAGCATCGTCCAACTACACATAAAGGAAAACATGGTTCGGTTAAGAGAAAATTGCATTGGTAATGTAGAAATGAAGCAAAAAGAAACAACTGACTACGTGTCGGTACAAGTAGGCCAGTGCCGCCGAACCCCGACTTCATTGGTTGTCGAAGACGGTTATCGCCTTAAGCCACATCCATGGAGCGTTCTTGCCAGTAGCGTCGGCAAACAAAGTCCTGGAGATAACGTACCACATGTAGACACGAGCATATGTCTGCACCACATCATCAGTAGCATCCTGAGGGCAATGTGCAAAGTTCGGTGCAATCCAAGTGAATTGAGCTCCGGCTGCGACTCTTTTCTTATTCTCCCCTCTGCTACCGGAGCCTCTATAGGAGACATACCAATAAGGGCCTCCATCTGCTGGCGCCACCCATCAGAATCGGTGCTCATACAGAGAGGCTTCCCCTCGATAGGAAGACCGGTGATCAAGGCGACATCCTGGAGCGTCACGGTCATCTCCCCGGTCCGAAGATGGAAACTTTGCGTCTCTGTCCTCCATCGACCAACTAGCGCGGTGATTGCTGCAACATTGAGGTTCTTCGTCGACCGGCTGGCCAGCTGAATGAATGGTAGGAGTCATGTCTGCCTGATGTATGGTGTGTACCGCTCATCATAGAGCATGGCACCACCAGACTCCCCGTGAGACCGAATATTCAGAGGTTGCTGCGCCTACAAACAAGCAAGTCATTGTATTAAATATGGGGCATGTCTATTTGAACTAAACACAATTTTCAAAATACCAACTACTATGATTATTACTGCTGCTTCTTCGACATAAAGTAGGCCCGATGTTGGGTGTCATAGAAATCTTCGAGTAGCCAAACAATCCTACAAATTTCAAACAAAAACATACATGAGCATCATTTCATATGTGAGCAAACTACCATCCTATGCATAGGGTAAATATTCACATGTGTCACCATACTTCCTATGCTAAGTACAAATGAGCAAACTACTTCCTATGCATTACTTCATATGTATTCATCTCAACAATCTTCGATAGGTACTAAAAAACTTTATAAAAATTTTGACACTGGTTTGACAAATATTTGCCATGTACTTGAATCAAAATCTACCACGCGAAAAAGAAAGTGTTTTATCACCTTATATGTAAGCATCTAAACAATCTCAACCCTCCACAATTATTCTATAAGCAATCATCTAATATAATTTCATACGTACATATGAATTCATATGTATGCGATTTACAATACAAATCAACAACAATAATGTTCCCCAATGTTTACAACTAATCTACATAGGCTAAATCAACACACATTCATTCTATTTCCCATAGAAATTTCAAATCAATCAAAAACTAGGGTTTAACCACAAACATGAAGAATGGGGAAGGGTTTTTTTGATAGAAAGAAGGGGATCAGAGGATATTGCCTTCTAGTACGGATTGGGGAACAAATCCACGGACGAAATCTTCAACCCGGAAGGATTTTGGAGAGAGGATTGAGAGGGGGAGAGGAGATAGCCGCCGCTGTCGTCGCTGTTCTGTTCGAACCACTGGAACGAATGAGTGAGGATGAGGGAGAGCCGGCCCGCTGTAGTTACTAAGTCGAAGTGCATCGCCTTAGAGCTAGGCGCTGCACTTCTTAGCATAGCGTCCGTCTGCTAGGTGCTGCACTACCAGGTGTGGGCTGGGCCTATACCAGGGCTGCCATGCTGGTCAGGCGTGCAACGCCCGACTGTCTAGCGCTGCATGAAAAGGTCAGCAGAGGGAAAATTTTTCAACCACGGTTCAGTTTCCGAAATACTTTGTCAATTTTGCCAACAGTCCAGACCGTAGATGCTTCTAGAACGACCACACACAGGCTCCAACCCCACATGACAGCGTGGGAGATTAGGCCAACTCCACCGCGCAACCCCAAACGGACATCTGTTTTGCCCAGATTCTGTCCGTTTGGGTAGGGCAATGGGGTCATGTTCAGGCAGTTTTCGGGATGTGGTGGCCGTGCGCCCAGCGCGCAGACGCATTTCGGCCGCATCCTGTCCGCGTACATTTTTCTTTGCAAGCCCTTAACTTTTTTTCATCATTCATTTTTGGTACATAGAAATACATCATCAAAATTTGACTAGTAAAGTAAGACCAAAAAAAACAAGAACCACAAGAATACATTTTAGAAAGAGTCCATGGCGCGGCGCGGTGCCCGGCCAGTCCATGGCGCGGCGCGGTGCGGCGCGACCTCCCATAGTCCATGGCACGGCGTGGCCTCCCACAGCCGGGCGAGCTCAAGACCGACCAGATCCGTCCCAAATCTGACCGGCGGGTGCGCAAACCAGGTGGCCGTGATTGGGTAGCTCGGCGGCGCCAAGAGGAAGGGGCTGGGCGAGCGTGCGTCCGAGCTGCACGGCTGCAATGGCAGCGGCGGCGGCGGCGAGGAAAAGAGTGGAGAAGAGTGGAGGGGGTGCGACCGGAGGGAGGGAGGGGGCGGATAGAAAAAGGCGCGCCCTGTGCCACCGACGGGTGGGCTAGGGGAGGACATGCGCAGAAGGCCCGCGCGTCCGCGTGGTGTCCGTTTCACCCTCAAAAGCTGCCCAAACTTGGGCCGGGGATGAGTCGAAAACGGACACAAAACGAACAAAAATCCGTTTGCTCCTGCGCGCTGGTCGTCTGGTTCGTCCGTTTTATCTCAAACGAACGCGTGTGACAGGATGGGGTCGCATGGTGGAGTTGGGGTTATGCCTATAGCTGGCCAAATGGGCTGGTTTTTTCGGGCCGGCCCGTGAGCACGCCGGCACGGCCCGCCTTGGGCCAGGCACGGCACGGGCTAAACGGGCCGGGCCAGGCACGCGGCACGCCCTGGGCCGTGCCTGGGCCTGGAGGCTGGGCACGCGGGCCGGCACGGCACGGCCCGATTACGTTTTTTATTTTTTATACATATATATATATATATATATATATATATATATATATATATATATATATATATATATATGGCCCAACATGTAAAAATAGGCTAAAAAACGCTCAGTGCGTCAAATAACAGGCTAAAATTATGCAGCCCACCGTGCTAAACGGGCCAACGTGCCGGCCCGTTTACTAACTGGGCCGTGCCTGGGCTGTAGGCTGCAGCACGCGGCCGGCACGGCACGGCCCGTATAATAATCATGCCTTGGCGGGCCGGGCCGTGCCAGGCACGATTAGGATGGGCCGGGCCGTGCCGGGCCGGGCCGGCCCGTTTGGCCAGCTATAGTTATGCCCCGATGGAGAGGAAGAGAGAGAGAGACTGCAGTGAACTGGTCAGCCGTCAGAGCGACGAGTGAGGCTGGATGGACGGGATTGGGAACGGGATAGGCACGAGCGGAATTCGGCAAACCCAAAACCGTTATCGCCTCCGCCATTGACTCTTCTCTCGAATCCAAAGCTCACGGCACAAAAATCCTCCCGTTTTTTTTCTCATTTCATTCTCGGCGGCCTAGTCCTCTCCGTTTCCCTCCTTCCCCATCACCTTGGTCTTACTCCTCCATTCGATCCGAACCCATCCGATTCGGAAGAGAGGTACTCACTTGCCCCAACCAATCGAAGCAGGGCGAGCTCGACTTTGCGGCGCTAATTCGTCGGCAGCTAGTATCCCGCGCTGTGTGTTTCCCTCGTTCGTGTTCAGGTGCCGGATTCATGGTATTTCGTGGGTTGGGTGGGTAGACCAGCGCTTGGGATTTTGTCTTGGTCGCGTCGACCCTGCCCGTGTTTCGGTTAGTTAGGGTTTTATTTACACTGGCTACTTGGGGGGGGGGGGGGGGGGGGGGGGGGGGGGCTAGGACCTAGAGATCCTTTTAATGATATTTGTCATTTCTATCTTTAGACAATGTGGTTGATTCAGATTTGTCTGTTGCTGCTCCTTCTTCGTGGTTTTCTTTCTTTCTTGCACGGCACGTTTGTCTTTATTCACATGTTGTGTTTTGCAGGTGGTGATGCCGCTTGTGGAATCGCCTCAATGGCGCCGGAAGGCCACCGATTTCTTCTCTTCATCTAGTAAGTGCAGCTGTACTGTAACCCTCTCTTGCTTTTTTCTAGATCATGCTGTTTTCATGTCTACTCATCTCCAACTGGTGTATAACAACTAAATGTATACCATCACGCTGTTTCAAGTAGGCCATTGTCTAGTGCACTTCTGAAATTACTTGAAATACTGTTTTGTGGCCTCACACAATATCTGTGTTCTAGTTATTTATATCGATTTCATACTATCTTTGGACACTGAATGTTGGGTGTGAATGTTTTTGGGGCAGGCTTCAAGCTGAAGCAGGCAGGGCAATCTGCAGGGGATAATATAGCTGATGTTGCCGGGAAGGTTGGAACAGTGGTGAAGAGTCGGTGGGCTATCTTCCAGGATGCTAGACAGCGACCGCCACCACCAGGAGATACTGTGCAGGAGCGCTTCATCTCTGCTGCTGCCAACACTGGAGTGATTCTGAGGAAGGGCATTTCAGAGACAAAGGAGAAGGTCGCGGTGGGAAAGGTCAAAGTTGAAGAGGTCTGTGCCTTGGGGCAAAAATTTTACTTAAGTTTTATTTTCTTCACTTGTAGCTTTAGTTGTTCCATCACAAATATGGAATTTATTATGGTTCAAAAAAAAAGTAAATATATGGAATTTATTCTTTATAACCTCTACTCTTTAGACAAAGACTCATATCACCATGAAATAACTACCAATATTTCACCACCTTTATTAGTTGCTATGCAATTACCTCGTGTCATATATGATGCCAACAGTAAGAATGTGTGCAGTGTGCATGGCATCATCACCAGCCACAATTTCTCCAAATGTTCTACAACTTGATTATTGATATCCCAGGATGCATTCAGGAGATATTTGTTTCTATTTGTCTCATAGTTTGTATTCCAGGGGAATCTTCAGACCATAAATCGCTGAAATGTTCGGGTGCCCGAGATTTAGCTTGCTATGCTTTCTATGATTCCTAATGTTACCAAACAAACACTTGGTGAGACTGACTTTTGTGGTTCGGCCTGATTTCTTGCAGGCTGCCAAAAAAACTGCGGACAAAAGCAAAACTATTTTGAACAATATTGAACGCTGGCAGAAGGTTTGTGATTTGAAGTTCTGTTACCTGCCACTTGACAGTATTATCTCACTTTATTGGGGAAGTATGCTGATTCTTACTCTCTTATTGCTTTTCGCAGGGAGTTGCGAGCAATGACGGTGAGTTTACAGTACATTGCCTTAAGAATTTATTTGGAATTCATATCTGTCATGGCTTTTAGCGCACCTAAAATTCTTATATCATACTGGAAGAGTGGAAATTCTGCAACTCTCAACATATATGTAGCTACATGATAAACATGTGTTTCTTTGCTTGGCTTATTTTAACAAAATCTTCTATGCTATTCTGCATGTGTTGTTGTTCTGTCTGCCGATGATTAATGGTTGAGATTTAAACTCATTGGTTGCCAATAACCTTGCCTTGTAAGCTTGCAGTTTTTGGTGTTCCTGTTGAAGCCACTGTACAACGGGAGCAATATGGTAAAGCTGTGCCTCTGATACTGGTGAGGTGTGCAGACCACTTGGTTATATCAGGTGAAATCGCTGAAATTAACAGACTGGTTTCTTACTACATATTTTGTACTGGATCTGACGGCTGAAACTATCTGATTAGGCTTGAGTAATGAGTGCTTGTTCAAATCTGAAGGTGACAGAAAAGTTCTTCAGCAACTAGTTTCACTTTACAATGAGGGTAAGGGGGCACCCTTGTCACCCGACTCATATTCTAACTTAACTTTTGTAGCAAATTTTGTATTGTGGGTTTTATGAGTTTGTTGTTTGCAGATTCGGGTGCATCTTTGCCTGATGGTGTTAGCCCTCTTGATGTAGCTGCACTGATCAAGTGCTACCTTGCCAGCATCCCCGAACCGCTTACAACATTTGCTCTTTATGATGAGCTTAAAGACGCGAGGGTTAGCATTGATGATCTTAAGAACATACTGAAGAAGCTTCCAAATGTGAACTACATGACACTAGAATTTGTTACAGCATTGCTACTGAGAGTAAGCCGTAAATCAGCACTCAACAAGGTATGCCTCATCCCTTTTGGTACTTTATCCCTGCATTCTTTTTTTATCTGCTTCTCTTTTGATGCTTCGGCACTGAAAAAATTGAACTAAAAATAGTAAAGCTCAACTTACTGCAGAATGTAAATCTATCAACATGATTGCTGGCATCCAGCAATGACTTTGACAACCACCCTTTAAATTTCATGAAGGACCAACATTGTTATTTTCTGACAAGGAAGGACTAATCTCCACCTAACATTGTTTCTTTACCGTGTACTTCACTCATGGCTCATGCATCACTTAGTCTTAGAAAATGGTATTTGACCTGCCGATTCTTGGTTTATGGTGCTAGTTTATTGTTGGTCTCCTTCTGTAACAACTCTCCAATAACAGCTAGATCTAGGGAAAATACGTTCTACTATCAGGTGCAGTTACACCCACATCTCATATGCTACAATGTGGTAGTATATCTACCACTTTATCATGTTGCGTATGTTCACATACTATATCTAAGGTTTTCCAAAGCGAGCTACATGAAATTTTTTGCAGGTGAGTCCATAGTTTTTAGTATATTTCGAAAATGACTTAATATTTGTATGTATAAAGCAGTATACTAAAAAATGTACACAATACTTAAAAAGTGGTATATATACTACTGATATATTCTTATATACAATACAACATATTACCTGTACATATACTCAGGTATGATAGATACTACCTAGAATGTACTCCCTCCGTTCCAAAATAGATGACCCAACTTTGTACTAAAGTTAGTACAAAGTTGAGTCATCTATTTTGGAACGGAGGGAGTATGAAGCATATAATATGCTGTACATAATTTAAAGCAACACTCAAATAAGCATGAACTGCCTGTAAAATGTAGTAGAATGCATTGAACACTTAATCCATAAATCACTACTAGTATTTATAGAGTTATCCATGAAACTTTTGATCATCGATGAGTGCCATTTCCTGTTTAGATATCACAAATCTTCACTGGGCCGCAATGTAATTGAAATGACTCTTCAACATTAATTTTTTACTCTCCATTTGTAAATTTCAGTCACTTCTTGTCCAATTAGGAACAAACATGCTCAATGTATTTTAGTAGAAGAGAACATGATGATTCTTGAAAGCACCTGCTTACCTATCTTAACTAAAAGGTTTGAGAGTAGAAACAACAGTACACAGAAATGAGTTCACCAGATAATTCTTTCAGTTCCATCTGGTTTGATAGACCACATTGTACAACTTTCCACAGTTAGGTTCTTCACAGTTAGTGATTTCTATAGTATAGACTGCTTGTGAAACTTGCGGGTTTGTTTCTATTTCTGGAGCTGTTCTCATTCGTCAGGGATTTTATTTAGTTTACTATAAAATAGTCATTTCCTTTTGAGTGTTGAAGCAAATTTTTGGTGCCAAGTGCAGATGGACTCTCGTACCCTTGCTGTGGAGTTCGCACCTTTGATCATATGGCAGCAAGGGGATTCTGGAACAGATTTACGGAATCATCTCAGATTCACACTGAAACCACCTCCAAAAATTGTGGACGCGACGACAAGTACCACTACATGGGACTTGCTAGGTATGTAAATTGATTTCGTCTTAGAGAATCCAGAGATTTTATAGCGGTTGAAGGCTGGCATTGGTTTCCCTTCATTAGCACAAGGGGGAAGCAATTAAGTAGATATTTCGACTCATGTTAACAAACATGCTTGATGCCCTATATCTGGTTGTCAAGTTATTGTGAATGCTAACTATCTAGTATGAATTGATAATTGAGGCTGTGCTATCTGCCAAGAAAGTTGTGGGTGTGAACGAGGGGTCAAACTTAATCCAAAAGCCAATTCAAGTGTGATTTAGCCACCCATCTTTAAGCTGCCAAGTAAAGTGTCCGTGAATGAGGGGTCAGCTTAATCCAAGAGTCGATACAAAAGTGTGAATAGAGCCCCCCCCCCCCCCCCCCCCCCCCCCCAATCTGTAAACTAAGTCGTGGCCGTCACTGAGGGGTCAACCTAATCCAAAGACAGATATACAAGTGTGAATATAGGTGTCACTTCTGTAAAACAGCTTCACATTTCATCAACTAAGAGACGCACTTAGAGACTTGTGACACCTATATATGCTCGAGATGACCCAAACTGTCGGGGGGATAGACCCTGGGTAGCCTCATCCACACTCAAAGACATTTCAAGACATCGGGGCTAGCTAAGCCCCTCATGCCGACTGGTCTCACGGCCGGCTTCCAGAGCCGGCTGGTGCCACGCGGCCGGCCTCCAGAAAACGGCGTGCTCCCAAAAGACGGCTTGCGTATGGGCCGGCGTCCAACAGGTGGCCCGTCCCCTCCCTCGGAGTCTGAGCCCGACCGTGCGACAAGCTGGAGCATGGCAACAGTACCACATGTTCCCCTCAAATCTCGGCCGGGCATGGCTACAGTGTACCGCCCGGCGGCCGCCGACCCGCCCGGCGCGGCACTGTAGCCATGCGGCCCAGGCGTGGCCTCCGTCAGCACAGGCGGTGCTACAGCGAAGAGCCGTCAGCAGGGCCCACAGGCGGCGGACCCTACCCGTCGGCCGGATTCTCAGCAGCCAACGGGGCCCTCCAGAGGCGGGCCCCAGCAGCCGGCGGAGAACCCGGCAACCATAGACACTGACAGCCGGGTCCTACACCCGGCCGTATTACCATTGTACCCCTTGGGGGGGGGGGTGGCCTATAAAACCCCCCAGGGCTCACCCATGCAAAGGGTTCCAACCTCAGTCCCCACACACCATAGCTAAGGAGAAGAGAGCTAGCCCTGCCCTTCTTCCTCCTCTAGCAACACAGCTCAAGGAGCAACCTTGTATTCATATCGATCATAGTCACCATGCGGAGACCTCGCAGAGCAGGACTAAGGGTGTTATCTCTCCGGAGAGCCCTAAACCTGGGTACGTCTCGTGTCCGATCGAGCTCGTGCTCACTCCCGCCTCCAGGACTCGACGACGTCCTCTTGTCCCCATCCATGATAAGCCACCTCCTGGCATCTGACGTGAGATTACCACGACACAAACCTTGTGATAGTTAGGTTGTGTTGATCCAATATTCGAGCTACTATGTGTTGTGGAAAAGGGGAGGGGGGATAGGTGGCCAATCTTGCAGTGGATGGTCCAATCCGGACTTTCTTGTGAGCACAGGTGGTAAATTTTTTAGTCCTTAATCTTTTTTATCTAACTGTTATAATCCAACGTGGTTTGGCTTATGTGATTGCAGATGAGGATGATGTGGATGCTTCGTCGCAAATCCCCTTGGACGATGGTTCGCCTCTAGACTATGGTGCTATTGAGGTGATTCAATGCTTAATTGAGCATCACAATCCCATATTCACGGATGCAAACGAGACTGTATGGAGATGACCTGACCTGGCCGGCTCCTCTTTAGATTTCTGTGGTATTTAGCTCGTGCTATGTACAAGTTCCAGGTAGTAGGATGGAGTGGAGTGCCGCGAATAAGTCTAGTCTTGGGGAAGCATTTTGGTCCAAACTTTTTTTTTGTGGGAGTAAAAGTTGGAACTGTATATATTAATTGTCCACATGACAGAGTTGTCTTGTGGGATTTGCCTCGACATGGCTCGTCAATAATGTACCATGATTCTTGTGCTGTATGTCACTACTTGGGTTGTAGACAAATTGCTGGACGTGGACGCATTTGCTAAATTCACTTCAGGCAATTACCAATCAGGAAGTGTAGTTGGTACCGTGCCTTCAAAATGGTCTACTGATACTTCCGTCGGTAACAGCCTCACTTCTTGTGCAGGAATAAGTTTCTTACACAAAACGAGGTGTGGAAGTCTGACGGCAGTGAGGCTACACGTGTTCATTACTTTGCGTCATAGTAACTGTTAAATTTGACAATGTTCTGTATGCAGAAAGAGCACGGGCGACAGTGTTGCATGCCCCCAACAAAAGCACCCTTTGATCTGTGAGACTGAATGATCCATATCTATGCTTAAAGCAATATTACTGAATCCCTTCGTGGCGGCCTGGGTGGAAGTGGAACCCCAGAATTTGCCTCCGTCGCCCCCTCGACGCTGCCGGGCTAAGCCTGTGCGGTGGATGGTGGAGGCTCCTCCGGTGTTTCAGCTCGAGGCAGTGGCCTCCGGCGACGGTGGTTGCTCACTCTCGGTGGGGCAGTCGTGCCCTGCAGCTCCTTCCTCCCTCCTGGCGGAACATTGACGTGGTGTGGCTCCCGACCGAACATTGGCTCTGCAGCCATGGTGGTGCCACCTCGTCGACATGGTGGCACGTCGCACAGAGCAAGTGACTGGGCCGGCCCATTTAGACCAGAGCGTCGACGTGGTGGCACGTCCCACAGAGCAAGTAACTGGGCCGGCCTATTTGCCGCTCTCCGCAATAAAAAATGTCAGCAAATCGCACAGAGCAAGTGACTGGGCCAGCCCATTTAGACCAGAGCGTTTCTTTCTGCTGGTTTTCTAGCGTTTCTTTTGCCAGTCGGGGGGGGGGGGGGGGGGTTAGGGAAAATATGAATATTTATTTTATTTTAAAAGTGACCATTTTTAGAAAGCAAACAAATTTTCTTAAATTTTCATGAACATTTAAAAAATTGTGTGTTTAAAAAAAATCATGTATACTTTTTATTTCATGAACTTTTTAAAATCATGAAACATTAAAAAAATAAAATGTTCTTGAGCATTTAAAAAAAATAAACAAAAAAAGTCAAAGAAAGGAAAACCAAAAAGGAAAGAAAAGAGAAAGATAAACACCCAACTCGCCGCTCACACTGTGTGACTTGCCGACATTTTGTGGCAAGAGCGACAATTAGGGTTTGTCTAGCTCTTAGGCTCCTCTCCATGTGAAAGTGTAATTATGCCCTTAACTATGTTTTGACATTGATGAAAAAAATTTGTAGGTGACTAATATATTTGCTAAGTAAATCTATAGGTCTTAGTCCGTGTTGAGATGTTGTGCTATGGATCATAGACCCTTTAAAACGTTCAAGACTTTAGATGTATGTGACAATGATATAGGCATAACCGCTTTTTTGTTCTTGAGTTATAGAAACCCCGCACTATTCAGAGGGGATGATTACCCGCAAGTATAGGAGAGCGACGGTCTTCGAGGAAAGTATTTCAATCCAAATTTATTGATTTGACACAAGGAGAGGCAAAGAATATTTATAAGGTTTAGCAGTTGAGTTATTAATTCAACTACACCTGGAGAGATAACTTGCTTGCGAAAATTTATTAATAGCACAATAATATAGGTAGAAGTGGTGATAAAGTGGCAACGGTAACAAGTTTGTAGCATAGTAGCAAAGAGTTGTAGTAGTAGTTGTAATGGAAACAATATTAGTAAAAGCGTAGACATGGAGTAATCGATGGGATTGCTTAGATGGGGTTCAATATGCAACAATCATAACCTAGAGCAATAGCAAAATAGCTCCAATTCATCAATCATATGTAGGCATGCATTTCGTAATAGTCGTACATGCTTGCCATAAAAACTTGCATAACATCTTTGTCCTACCCTCCCGGGGTAGCGGAGTCCTAGTGAAAACTAAGGGTAATTAAGACGCTTCTTTAATAGAGAACCAGGACAAATCATTAACACATAGTGAAAGGACGTGGATGTCACCAAGAGGGGGGGGGGGAGGGATGAATAGGACTTAAAAACAATTACGGTTAAGGCTTGAACGAATGCAGAATAAAACTAGTGTTTAATTTGTCAAGCACAGAACCTAAATATACTAGGCTAAACTGTATGCACCAGTAACTTATGCTAAGTAAGGTAAACAACTATGTTATAGCAAGATATATAACATGAAGCACTAAGGCTATCATAAAGTAAGCACACAAGTAAAGGGCTCGTGTATGAGATAACCAAGGCACGCGGAGACAATGATGTATTTCGAAGTTCACACCCTTGCAGATGTTAATCTCCGTTAGAGGGTGTGGAGAATGCTCCCCAAAATGCCACTAGGGCCACATTATTCTCCTCACGCCCTCGCACAATGCAAGGTGTTGTGATTCCACTGAGGGACCCTTTAGGGTGGTCACCGAACCCGTACAATTGGTGACCCTTGGGGGCGGTCACCGAACCTGTTGGAGTAAATGGCCACGGGTAGCCTAACCGGCTCCCTTTGGCCCTCAGAAAAAACAATGGGCTGACGGAGCCTTGAGGCGCCCAAGACACGGGGCCGCCTTCTTCCAGCCGGCTATCGCTTAGGCTGACTAGCGGAAGGCGGCCCGGCCGTAAACAATCTTCGGGGGACGCCACAACAGGGCCGACTCCAAGAAAGCCGGCCCATGAAGGACCGGCTCCAAGAAAGCCGGCCCATGAAGGACCGGCTCCGAGAAAGCCGGCCCATGGCAGGCGGCCATGGGCCGTACCCTATAGTCAACCCCCCATAACAGTGACGAGACGGGGCGTGGCTACAGTGGACCCTGCCACCCCCGAATCTCGGAGCAAGCATGGCTACAGTACGCCATACAGGGCGGACATCTCCTGTCCGGCGAGGCACTATTGCCATGCGAATCATGATGCCATCCACGACGGGCCGCTGGTACGACCTAGAAGCGGCGGGCCCCTTCGGTCAGAGAGACATCCGAAGGCGGCCTGGCCTCCCCTAGCCGGCCTAAGGCCAGGCCGGCTTCCTGCAGCCGGCTGGTTCCCCTCCCCGGGGTGCACGCACCATCCAGCAGACAAGACGAGGTAAGGCTACAGTGAGCGCCCGCAAGGCGGCGGCACTGTAGCCATGCTTACCTCGACAAAGCCCTCGTCATCAGAGGTGAGGCGACAGTAACCAGCCCCCGACAAGACCCCCCAAGTGGTGGGGCCAGTAGCCGGCGGGACCCACCAGTCGGCGGGCCCTAGAAGCCGGCGGACGTAGACGCTGACAGGCCCAGGCCGGATTACCATTGTACCCCCGGGGGGTAGGCCTATATAACCCCCCCGGGACACCCATGCAAATGGTTGATCTCAGAGAGTTTTAGACACTGCCATAGGGAGAGAAGAGAGCTAGCCTTGCCCTTCTTCCTCCCTCCACCGAACAGCTCAAGGAGCCTCTTGTAGCTTCTTATCGATCTAGTGATCATGCGGAGACCCCGCAAAGCAGGAGTAGGGGTATTATCTCCACGGAGAGCCCCGAACCTGGGTAAGATCCACCGACGTGCATGTCTTTGCCTTATCCTGTTTCCAGACACCGGCGATGTCTTACTGGCTCCCATAATGATAAGCCATCTGTTGGCATATGTCATACCTACCACCCAACATTTGTCGCCCACCGTGGGGCCAGGTGCACCGTTGTCCGGAGACCTGCTCTGGACGGGAACCCTCTTCCTCCCAGCAAGCGTAGCCAGCCCGGCACGCCCGATGGCGCTTGCCCCGACGCGCTGCAAAGCATCGATGACGCCTGCGCAGCGAGCTGCCTCACCGATCTTCTTGGCGAGGCTCGCATCTCCGACGAGTCCGCATCCGACGCGGGCACAGGCTGCCCCGAGAGCCGCCTCATCAGCCTCCTCGACCAACTCCACGTCTCCGGCGAGCCTACCGTGGACTTGGAGTCGGTCGGCCCCACCGACCCGATGCTTGTCGATTCCGACACGACGTCGCTCGATGCCTTCCCCTTCGACGTGATCATCTTCGACGACCCTCTCCCTCGAGCCAACAGTGGCGGCAGCACCGTCACCGAAGTGCTTGTCATCATCCACGGCGCCTCCTCCGACGAGAACGCCCGCGACGCCCTACATGCCGCTTTGCATGACCTGTCCGCCCCCATCCCCGCGGATGCTGACGCTGAGGCGCTGGAGGCACGCCGCCTTGCCCTCCTTGCGGAGGGCCAGAAGATAGCCACCATGAGACGCCTCACAGAAGCCCACCAACGCGAGGTCGACCGCGCCGCCTTCAGTACGCCGCCTCCAGAAGGGCCAAGCCGAGTCAGCGTCGTCAAGAAACATGGCGTGGCCATCGCCAGCATGCTGGGAGCGGACCGCCCAGTCTACGCCATGCCCCTCAAGAATTTGCGTGCCGCCCAGTCGATCGTTGATGAGGTGAACGGACTAGGGGCCAACGAGCTCCCCTACATGACCAAACACATCCAGCAGCTGATCGATGCGACCGCAACACGACATGAAGCCGATGTCCGAGCTGGAAGCCCCCCTCGCCGAGAGCACGTCGCGACGTCGCGTATGCCGACTGCGGGTGGCGCCCGTACAAGACATGAGAAGGAGCCGGCTGCTAGCCGCAGCCGGACTCGCATTACCATCGAGCGCGACGCAGAAGGCCGCCCCCGAGGAGTGGAGCGATGAGGCGACCTGCCTCCTCCTCCGCCTCGCGGGGAAAGATATCCTACCCCGCCGCCTGTCGAGCATCCGACTCTCAGCGGCCGACTTGGTCGCCGCGAAGGAGTCATCGAGAATGATGTCTGCCATCGGATCGACCGCCTAGCGCGATCCCTGGCCCTGGAAGAAGAAGATGATGTCGGCCCGCCTTGTTTCGGCCCCCGCATCCGCGGCGAGCCCTTTCCCAAAGGGTTCTCGCTCCCAAGAGACACGCCCAAGTACAACGGCTCCGTGAAGCCAGAAGACTGGTTGATCGACTACTCCACCGCCGTTCGCATAGCGAATGGCAATCGATGCGTTGCCGTGAAATATGTCCCCCTGATGCTCCAAGGCACGGCGCGCGCCTGGCTTAACAGCCTCAAGCCTTACAGCATCAACAGCTGGCTGGACTTCACCGAAGCCTTCATACGCAACTTCACCAACACCTACAAGCGGGCTCCCAAGCCCCGACAGCTCTCCTTGTGCGTACAAGGGCCCAGCGAATCAACCCGTGACTACCTCACATGTTGGGCCGAGCTCCGCAACTCCTGCGAAGGGGTGCACGAGGTCTAGGCCATAGAGTATTTCACCGCTGGGTGCCGCGAGGGCACTCTCCTCAAGCACCGACTCCTCTGCGACGAGCTGGCAACCCTTGATGAGCTACTGATCATCGCGGACAAGTATGCCACGGCCGACTCGTCAATGAAGACCGAGCTCCGGGTAGACGCCTCCAGAAAAGTGCTGGCACCGGCTCCCAAGACGCCGACCGGAGAATCAAGCCGGCGCCCGTATCAAAACGACCACAAGCGTAAGGCCCCTATGCCGCCTTCCACTAGTCGGTAGGTGGCCACGATCGAAGAAGAGCAGCCTGAGGGACGGCCGGCTCCGAAGAAGCAGAAGGGCGGTAGGCCGGCTTGGCAGCCGGCTTTCTCCTATGAGCAAACCCTCGATGCCCCCTGCAAGTTCCACAACAGCGTGAAGCCGTCCAACCATACAACACGGAAGTGTCATTGGCTCACCCGAATCTCCAAGGGCGAGGGGCTGTTGCCGCCTCCGCCTGTAGGCCAGCCGCCTCCTTCCCCGCAGCAGCCGGCCGCTCGGCCTGCAGTCGGAGCTATCCAAGACGAGTTCCCCGACGAGCAGGCCGCCTACGTCGTGTTCACCAGCCAGCCAGAAGATCGGCGCAGCCGGCGCCGATAGCAGCAAGAAGTCAACACGGTCGCCTCCAGTAACCCTGAGTTCATGCATTGGTCAGAGAAGCCCATCAGCTGGAGCCGGGACGACCACCCAGAGGTGATGCCGTCTCCTGGCTCCTATGCCCTGGTTCTGGATGCCACCCTGGCGACAGAGAGGCATGCCTCCCGATTCTCCCGCGTGCTGATAGACAGCGGGAGCAGTATCGACATACTGTATCGAGATACAATGGAGAAGCTCAACATCAAGCCGAAGCAACTCATGCCAAGCCGGACTGTGTTCCACGACATCGTACCCGGCTTGTCCTGCTCACCAAGAGGCAAGATCAAGATGGATGTCCTCTTTGGGGACAAGGATCATTTCCGCCGAGAGGCAATATGGTTCGAGGTAGTGGATTTGGAGAGCCCGTACCACGCATTGCTTGGCAGACCAGCGTTGGCCAAGTTTATGGTTGTGACCAACTACGCCTACCTCAAGATGAAGATGCCGAGTTCCAAGGGCATTATCCCCATAGCTGGAGACTATAAGAAGTCCTCTGAGTGTGCAGCAGCCAGCAGCCGGCTGGCCGAGTCCCTCTTGATCGCCGAAGAAAAGAAGATGCTGGATCGAATTGTGACCTTGGCTGGCAAGCAACCAGCCTTGTCCCCTGACCCCAAAGAATGTGAAGCTCAAGGTTCTTTCCAGCCGGCCAAGGAGACAAAGAAGATACCTCTGGACCCGGAACATCCGGAGAGGCATGCTGTCATAGGCACAGGCCTTGACAGCAAATAGGAAGGCGAGCTCGTCGATTTCCTCCGTGAGAATTGGGACGTCTTTGCATGGTCCCCCAAAGACATGCCGGGTGTCCCGACGGATTTCGCCGAGCACAAGCTACACGTCTGATCTGATGCAAAGCCGGTCAGGCAGCCCTTGCGCCGCCTGTCGAAAGAGAAGAGAAGAGTAGTTAGAGAAGAAATAGCCCGGCTTCTGGCAGCCAGCTTCATTATGGAAGTGTTCTTTCCAGAATGGCTTGCCAACCCGGTCCTCGTGTTGAAAAAGAACAAGCAGTGGCGCATGTGCATCGACTACACCAGCCTCAACAAAGCCTGCCCTAAAGATCCATTCGCCCTGCCAAGGATCGACCAAGTGATAGACTCCACAGCCGGATGCGAGCTGTTGAGTTTCTTGGATGCTTATTCAGGCTACCACCAGATAAAGTTGAACCCAGCTGATCGCTTGAAGACCGCCTTCATCACCCCATTCAGAGCTTTCTGTTACTTGACTATGACATTCGACTTGAGAAATGCCGGTGCCACCTTTCAGCGTTGCATGCAGAAATGCCTCCTCAAGCAACTCGGCAGAAATGCCCACGTCTATGTAGACGATGTCGTGGTGAAGACGGAGAAGCGCGACACCCTGCTGGAAGACCTCAAGGAGACCTTTGAGAATTTGCGCCGGTTTCAGATCAAGCTCAACACGGAGAAATGCGTGTTCGGGGTGCCAGCAGGCCAGCTTCTAGGCTTCCTGGTCTCTGAACGCGGCATCGAGTGCAACCCAGTAAAGATCAAGGCTATAGAGAGAATGAAGGTCCCTACCAAGCTGCGAGACGTCCAAAAGTTCACCGGATGCTTGGCGTCTTTGAACCGCTTCATGAGCCGGCTCGGAGAGAAGGCTCTCCCCCTCTATCGACTGATGAAGAAGTCCACTCACTTTGAGTGGAATGACCAGGCGGACCAAGCTTTCCACGAGCTGAAGAAGATGTTGTCCACACCACCTGGCTTGGCGGCCCCAACTGAGAAGGAGACCATGCTCCTCTACATCGCCGCTACCAGCCGGGTGGTCAACACGGTCATCGTAGTCCAGCATCCCGAAGAAGGCCGGGCTCAGCTAGTCCAGAGGCTGGTATATTATTTGAGCGAAGTACTGTGCGCCTCAAAACAGAACTACCCGCACTATCAGAAAATGTGCTATGGTGTGTACTTCGCCTCCAAGAAACTCAAGCCCTACTTTCAAGAACATCCCATCACGGTCGTATGCACTGCCCCGCTTGCCGAGATCATAGGCAGCCGGGATGCATCCGGCTGAGTGGCAAAATGGGCCATCGTGCTGGCTCCTTACACAGTCTACTATCAGCCCCGCACCGCCATCAAGTCCCAAGCATTGGCCGACTTCCTCGTCGACTGGGCCGAGACCCAGTACCTGCCACCGGCCCCCGACTCCACTCATTGGCGGATGCACTTTGACGGATCCAAGATGCGCACCAGCTTGGGAACCGGCATCGTCCTCACCTCTCCCAAGGGCGACAAGCTCAGATACACACTGCAAATCCACTTTGCCACCTCCAACAATGTGGCCGAGTATGAGGCACTCATACATGGGCTCCGGCTAGCCAAGGAACTCGGCATCCGCCGGATCTTGTGTTATGGCGACTCGGACTTAGTGGTTCAGCAATCATCCGGCGACTGGGATGCCAAGGACACGAACATGGCAAGCTACCATTTCCTCGTCCAGTAGCTCAGCGGATATTTCGAGGGGTGCGAGTTCCTTCACGTGCCACGGGCCGACAGTGAGCAAGCAGATGCCCTGGCACGAATAGGCTCCACCCGGCAAGCTATACCAACCGGCGTCGCCCTCCAACGCCTCCTCAAGCCATCTGTCAAGCCGTCTCCGGAATCCAGTTCCATCTTCGTGCCGCCTGACCCCGACGCAGCCGGATCCGACTTCGGGGACCAGGCAGGCGGCCCGGGGACTTCGACAGCCGGCTCGGGGACTTCCATAGTCGAACCCGGCCCGAGGACTGTAGCAACACAGCAGGCAGAGGCAGACTCCAACTCCTCACAACCCAGCCCGCCCACCCTGGTTGCAGTAGCTGTTTTGGCAGTCGAAGAAATCACAGCTCCATCATGGGCCCAGCCCATCCTCCGTTTCCTGGTAAATGGAGAGCTATCGACTGATGAGATCTCGGCAAGACAAGTCCAACGCCGAGCCGGAGCTTACACAATAATGAACCAAGAGCTAGTCAGGCGCAGTGCTACCGGAGTCTTCCAGCGCTGCGTCGAGCCAGAGAAAGGCATATCAATCCTCGAAGACATCCACCAAGGTGAATGCGGCCACCATGCCGCCTCCAGGGCGCTCATTGCCAAAGCATTCCGCCATGGATTCTTCTGACCGACTGCTTTGGAGGATGCCAAGGAACTAGTCAAACACTGCAAAGGGTGCCAAGTCTTCGGCTCCAAGCAACACCTGCCGGCTTCGGCACAAGACCATCCCCATCACTTGGCCCTTTGCCGTCTGGGGGCTGGACATGGTCGGCCCATTCAAGACGGCGCGCGGCGGCATGACACATCTGCTTGTCGCCGCTGGACAAATTTACCAAGTGGATTTAAGCAAAGCCGATCAAGAAACTAAATGGGCCGACTGCCGTAACATTCATTGCGGATATTACAACTTGGTATGGCGTGCCACACAGCATCATCACCGACAACGGCACAAATTTTGCCAAGGAAGCACTGGCACGTTTCTGCGCGACATAGGGCATCCCACTGGACTTAGCGTCCGTTACCCATCCGCAGTCAAACGGCCAAGTCGAGCGAGCAAACGGCCTCATCCTCTCCGGCATCAAGCCCCGACTGGTCGTGGCGCTGGAGCGTTCGGCCGGCTGCTGGCTCGATGAGCTACCGGCCGTCCTCTAGAGTCTGCGCACTACCCCAAACAAGTCAACCGGCTTCACCCCTTTCTTCCTTGTATATGGTGCCGAGGCTGTCATCCCAACTGACATCGAATTCGACTCACCTTGGGTCACCATGTACACGGAGGCGGAGGCTAAAGAAGCAAGAGAAGACGGTGTCGACTTGCTGGAAGAAAGCCGGCTGTTAGCCCTCAGCTGGTCCGCCATCTACCAGCAAGGTCTGTGCCATTACCACAGCCGGAGGGTGGAGCCAAGATCCTTCCAAGAGGGAGACCTTGTGCTCCGGCTGATACAACGTACAGCCGGCCAGCACAAGCTCTTAGCACCTTGGGAAGGCCCCTTCGTCATCAGCCGGGCTCTGGGAAACGACTCCTATTAGTTAATCGACGCACAGAAGCCGAAGGCACGCAAGAGAGACGACTCTGACAAGGAGTCGGAGCGCCCATGGAATGCTAATCTTCTTTGAAGATTTTACAGTTGAAATGAAGTATGTATCACGCTACCTTTTGTATTAAGTATCAGACAACGGGCCCCCCGAGGAGTTCTCGGGAACTACCCTATTTTATCTATGTATGCCGAGTATCATACCCATTGAGGGAGTCCTGGATTAGGGGGTGTCCGGATGGCCGGACTATGACCTTTGGCCGGACTCCCGGACTATGAAGATACAAGATTGAAGACCCCGTCCCGTGTCCGGATGGGACTTTCCTTGGCGTGGAAGGCAAGCTTGGCAATACGATATGAAGATCTCCTCCCATTGTAACCGACTCTGTGTAACCCTAGCCCTCTTCGGTGTCTATATAAACCGGAGAGTTTTAGTCCGTAGGACGAACAACAATCATACCATAGGCTAGCTTCTAGGGTTTAGCCTCTCTGATCTCGTGGTAGATCTACTCTTGTACTACCCATATCATCAATATTAATCAAGCAGGAGTAGGGTTTTATCTCCATCGAGAGGGCCCGAACCTGGGTAAAAACATCGCGTCCCCTATCTTCTGTTACCATCCTCCTAGACGCACAGTTCGGGACCCCCTACCCGAGATCCGCCGGTTTTGACACCGACATTGGTGCTTTCATTGAGAGTTCCTCAGTGTCGTCGCCGTTAGGCCCGATGGCTTCTTCGATCATCAACCACGACGCGGTCCAGGGTGAGACCTTTCTCCCCGGACAGATCTTCGTATTCGGCCGCTTCGCACTGCGGGCCAACTCGTTTGGCCATCTGGAGCAGATTGAAAGCTACGCCCCTGGCCATCAGGTCAGGTTTGGAAGTTTAAACTACACGACCTACATCCGCAGGGACTTGATCTTCGACGGATTCGAGCCACGGTCGAGCACGCCGCACTGTCACGATGGGCATGATCTAGCTCTGCCGCCGGACAACGCCCAAAGCATCGCTCAGGTGCCTGCTCCGACCATTAGCTCGGAGCCGACTGCGCTAGTCGGGGATGGATGGTTGGACGCCACCCCGGGAGCCACAATCTCTACGGCGATAGAGCCGAATACCAGCCTAGTCCTTTGCAGGGCCCGTGACTCCAAGGTGCCGGACTCCGTTCCGGACTCCGTGTATTCCGCACCTCTTCCGATCGAACCCGGTTGGGCTCCGATCATGGAGTTCACCGCCACGGACGTCTTTCAGCACTCGCCCTTTGGCGATATCTTGAATTCACTAAAGTCTCACTCTTTGTCAGGAGAGCCCTGGCCGAACTACGGTCAGCATGGTTGGGATACGGACGACGAAGAAATTCGAGGCCCACCAACCACCCACTTCGTAGCCACTGTCGACGATTTAACCGACATGCTCGACTTTGACTCCGAAGACATCGACGGTATGGACGCCGATGAAGGAGACGACCAAGAACCAGCACCTATAGGGAACTGGAAAGCCACCTCGTCATATGACATATACATGGTGGACACCCCCAAAGCAGGGGATGGCGAGGAAAAAACGGAGGATGACCCCTCCAAGAAGCAACCCAAGCGCCGACGTCAGCGGCGCCGCTCTAAGTCCCGCCAAAGCAAAAACGGCGATTCCGGCACCGGAGATAACAACACGCCGGACAGTGCCGAAGATAACCCCCTCCAGCAGGATTCAGTGCAGGAGGACGAAGGAGCCAGCCCTCATGAGAGGGCGGCCGACAGAGAGGTTGAGGACGACAACTATATGCCTCCCTCCGAAGACGAGGCAAGCCTCGACGACGACGAATTCGTCGTGCCAGAGGATCCCGTCGAACAAGAGCGTTTCAAACGCAGGCTTATGGCCACGGCAAGCAGCCTCAAGAAAAAACAGCAGCAGCTTAGAGCTGACCAAGACTTGCTAGCCGACAGATGGACCGAAGTCCTGGCGGCCGAAGAGTATAAACTCGAGCGCCCCTCCAAGAGCTACCCAAAGCGCAGGCTGCTACCCCAACTTGAGGAGGAAGCAACTAAACCTACATCACCAGCGTACGATGCGCCCGATCGGCCACCCCGTGGCCGCGACAGAGAGGCCTTCAGGCCCTCGACCCAAGCCGCACCCCGGCACCGCTCAAACATACCAGAGTACGGGGAGACGCAACAGACCTGCGAGACATATTGGAGAATAAGGCAAGGCAAACAAGATCGATCTACGGATCGCATGGGCGCCCCGCTTCACGTGACGCTAGCCGTCACGCCGGACATGATAAGTACGGCCAGGCCGAATACAACAGACCAAGCTCATCTGAGCTGCATCGTGATATAGCCCAATACAGGGGCGCCGCACACCCACTATGCTTCACAGACGAAGTAATGGATCATCAAATCCCCGAGGGCTTTAAACCCGTGAACATCGAATCATACGATGGCACAACAGATCCGGCGGTATGGATCGAGGATTATCTCCTTCATATCCACATGGCCCGTGGTGATGATCTACATGCCATCAAATACCTCCCGCTCAAGCTTAAAGAACCAGCTCGACATTGGCTTAATAGCCTACCAGCAGAGTCAATTAGTTGCTGGGAGGACCTGGAATCCGCATTCCTTGACAACTTCCAGGGCACTTATGTGCGACCACCAGACGCCGATGACCTAAGCCACATAATCCAGCAGCCAGAGGAATCGGCCAGGCAATTCTGGACACGGTTCCTAACCAAGAAAAATCAAATAGTCGACTGTCCGGATGCCGAGGCCCTTGCAGCCTTCAGGCACAACATCCGAGACGAATGGCTTGCCCGGCACCTAGGACAGCAAAAGCCGAAATCTATGGCAGCCCTCACGACACTCATGACCCGCTTTTGTGCGGGAGAAGACAGCTGGCTAGCTCGCAGCAATAACATAACCAAGAGCCCTGGCAATTCGGATACCAAGGACAACAATGGTAGGTCACGTCGCAACAAGCACAAGCGCCGCATTAACGGCGACAATACTGAGGATACGGCAGTCAACGCCGGATTCAGAGGCTCTAAACCCGGTCAGCGGAAGAAGCCATTCAAAAGAAACCCTCCGGGCCCATCCAACTTAGATCGGATACTCGACCGCTCGTGCCAGATACACGGCACCCCCGAACAACCAGCCAACCACACCAACAGGGATTGTTGGGTGTTCAAGCAGGCAGGCAAGTTAAGTGCCGAAACCAGAGACAAGGGGCTGCGTAGCGATGACGAGGAGGAGCCCCGGCCGCCGAACAACAGAGGACAGAAGGGATTCCCCCCGCAAGTGCGGACGGTGAACATGATATACGCAACCCACATCCCCAAAAGGGAGCGGAAGCGTGCTCTCAAGGACGTCTATGCGTTGGAGCCAGTCGCCCCAAAGTTCAACCCATGGTCCTCCTGCCCGATCACCTTTGATCGAAGGGACCACCCCACTAGCATCCGTCACGGCGGATTCGCCGCATTGGTCCTAGACCCGATCATTGACGGATTTCACCTCACCAGAGTCCTGATGGACGGCGGCAGCAGCCTGAACCTGCTTTATCAGGATACAGTGCGAAAAATGGGTATAGATCCCTCAAGGATTAAACCCACAAAGACAACCTTTAAAGGCGTCATACCAGGTGTAGAAGCCAGCTGTACAGGCTCGGTTACACTCGAAGTGGTCTTCGGATCCCCGGATAATTTCCGAAGCGAAGAGTTAATCTTCGACATAGTCCCATTCCGCAGTGGCTATCACGCCCTGCTCGGACGAACCGCATTTGCAAAATTCAATGCGGTGCCGCACGACGCATATCTCAAGCTCAAGATGCCAGGACCTCGCGGAGTCATCGAGGTAAATGGAAACACCGAACGCTCTCTCCGAACGGAGGAGCACACGGCGGCCCTGGCGGCGGAAGTATAGTGTAGCCTCTCAAGGCAATTCTCCAATCCAGGCGTCAAACGTCCGGACAACGTCAAGCGAGCCCGAAGTAACCTACAACAAATCCGGCTGGCACGTCCCGAGCAAGCATAGCAGTGCGGCCCCAACCCCAGCCCTCGCCAGATGGTGATATCGGTACCACGCGTACATAATTACGCCTTAGAGATACCGTGGGCATAAGGGGAGGGGCACAACTACGGCACGCCCAGAATGCGGCTCAACCGCACTAAGGGGCTCCCTATTCCGCCGTTTCCTTTTTATACACTTTCAGGACCCAACTATTCGGAAGGCCTGTCCGGCAACACACTCGCCGAACATACGATGCAACAGCCAGGGAGAAAACAAGCCGCGTCAAATGTCCAGGTGGTCTCTATAACGAGCTTAATACCTGTTTTACTTAAAATCCCGCAGCTTGCCCCTGGAGGGGGACATGTCAAATAATCCCATCTCTTGCTTATCGCACTACTTGTATCGTTCTGCTTTCGCAGCAGCCCTTTTTTAATAAACAATACATAGCTCTTATCTATTATTGTACTCATTTATTTTTTATATATACAAATATGTTCAGTCATGACATTCTGCAACCGTACACTTTGGTACGGCCAATACACCAGGGGCTTAAGCACCCCATAACATGGTGTGAGAAGACCGAACACTCTCATGAGTGCGGCACCCCGAACTTATAGCACTATATGCATCGGCTCCGAATCATGTCTTTGGTCAATAGTTGGGTTTGCCCGGCTCCCATGTTTTGGTACCTTACGTTCCGCAATGTTGGCTAAGGTAGCGCTGGGAGAACTACTGCGATTGTGCCCCAGTTGAGCTGGGTTAACACCTCAGTAGAGAAAGCTAAAACTGACCGTCATGATAGTGCGAGAGACCGGTCGCTGTTCGCGAGGTTTTTCGAGTCCTTAAAGACTTATGCCGCTTAGAGCGAGGAACCGGACTTATCCGGCCTAGGCGTGGATAGCGCCCCGAACTCGGTCTTCCGAATACTAGGGGCTTCGCCGAAATTTAAAATTATAGAATTCTATGGCCAAGTGAGAGTGATAAAGCATTATAAGTCCGACGGCCTGGTTCGTTGTGCTGAGCGCCTCCCTAGATGGACCCAAGAATGGGAACAAGAGCGCTCAGGTTTATCCCGAACACCCCAGCACTCGTGGCATGGGGGTCGAAGCCGACGACTTGCATCTCTCAGATTTGATAAACGGCCGCACAGAAGGTAATATTTTAAATTAACAAGCGTTGCTTAACGCATATGAACAAAGTTTTCAGCGTACAGGATAACAGATGCGAGTCTACTCAAAAATTACATCTTTGGAGCATTCGTCCGCTATACGGCGAGCACCCTTCAGGACGCCCTTATAATACATCTCGGGCGTACGATACTCCTTGCCCGGCGGTGGCGCGTCCGTCAAAAGCTTCTCAGCGTCCAGCTTGCCCCAGTGCACTTTAGCACGGGCAAGGGCCCGACGGGCACCTTCGATACAGACGGAGCGCTTGACGACCTCAATCCACGGACACGCGTCCACCAGCCGCCGCACCAGACCGAAGTAGCTCCCAGGCATGGCTTCTCCAGGCCACAGCCGAGCTATGAGGCCCTTCATGGCCTGTTCGGCCACCTTGTGGAGCTCGACCAGCTGCTTCAGCTGGTCGCTCAGGGGCACCGGATGCTCGGCCTCAGCATACTGAGACCAGAACACCTTTTCCGTCGAGCTCCCCTCTTCGGCTCGGTAGTATGCGGCGGCATCAGACACACTACGGGGCAGATCGGCGAACGCTCCTGGAGAGCTCCGGATTCGGGTAAGTAGCAGATAATTAACTTTTATATTCTTGCTTTGCATAAAGAATGCCTTACCCGCCGCTATCTTCTTCATCGCCTCGATCTCCTGGAGGGCCTTCTGGGCTTCGGCCTTAGCGTTTTGGCACTCTCAAGAGCCAAGGCGAGCTCGGACTCTCGAGTCTTCGAGTCACGCTCCAAGATCTCGTGTTTTTCCACGAGAGCCTGGAGCTCTTGCCGCACCTCCGCCACCCGCGCCTCCTGCTTCTCTCGCTCGGTGCGCTCCAAGGCCGCACTGTTCTCGGCCTTGGAGACCGCCTCCTTCAGGGTCGCCACCTCGGCTGTGGCCCCTGCAACATTTATGTTGGTCCTGTCATTATTTGCAACCAAGTATTTCTATATACATTTACATGCGGTATTACATACCCTCCTTGTCCTCGAGCTGCTTCTTGGCACGGCCGAGCTCGTTCTCGGACCGCTCGAGGTTCTCCTTCAAGGCAATGACCTCCGCAGTCAGTGCGGCAGAGGTCAGCAGCGCAGCCTGCATTCCCATATTGACATATTTTTATTAGACTCCTGCATATATCTTTTTAGATCCTCAACTCGGCTTTTCTTTCCGAACGCCGAACTGAGCATCAGGCTGTCTATGCAGAAATATTTTTTATATGTTTTTTAACACATACCTCAAAGCCTGTTAACAGGCTTGTACAGGCTTCTGTCAGCCCGCTCTTGGCGGATTGAACCTTCTGAATCACCGCACTCATAACAGTGCGGTGTTCCTCGTCGATGGAGGCGTCGTTAAGCACCTCCAGCAAATTGTCCGGCGCCTCCGGATGGACGGAGGTCGCCGGCGTCGTAGGCTTGCCCTTCTTATGAAGGCGTCGCCTGTCGGACTCTGGAACCATTGATGGTTCCGGAGCAGTGTCCGGCCCGGAGCCGGACTTGGATCCCTCCGGGGCTTTACCCCCTTTAGGCCTGGAGTCCGAGAGGCCGCCTTGCGGTGCCTCCAGGACCAGCTCCTCCTGGTGTAGTCCCTTTCGGGACTCCACCTCGGTGTTGTCCGTAGGGAGAGGGGAGGAGGCCGTCGGGAGTGAAGCACTATTCACATCCGATGAATCCAAGGAGCCACTCGTCGAATCGTCGAGCTGAGCCTTGGGCGGACTGCATGATCAAATTCGGCATCAGAAAAGGCCAAATAACGGAAAAGCGCCATAAGTTATTCGGACATCCGGATGCTTATGATTTTGCCAGGGGCTTGACCCTGGATGGCCATTCCTCCCCGCCGTCTTCGGCATCGGAGATGTAGTCCGGAAGGAGAGTTCTCCCCTTCTTGGACCCTCCGGCCTCCCCAGTTGGGGCGGCCTTTCTCTTCTTTCCTCCCCCGTTGGAGGGGGAGAGGCTTCTTCTTCTTCTTCTTCTTCCACCACGTCTTCGGAGGCGGAGGGTGCGTCGGGGTTGCCGGGCGATGAATCCGACACCACCAGGCGCCGGGAACTCTTTCGAGTCCCCGTGGCCTTCTTCTTGGCCTTCTTCTCCGGCACCATGTGAGGTGCCGAAACCAGCAGCTTCGTTAAGCGGGCGTCCGCTGGGTCTTCGGGCAAGGGAGCCAGACAGTCGATTTGTCCGGCCTTCTTCTGCCAGTCCTGTTAAAAAGATGGGAGTTTAGATCCCGCATAGAATCAAATCTATGAAAAACGAACACCCCGTAAAGGGAAAATTAAGCTCACCATGTTGGCTTGGTGCTTGGCGCAGAATCCGTGATCCTCGGTGACTAGAGGGGAGGCCTCAGAGCTCTTGAATAGCACCTTCCAGGCATCCTCCTGCTTCGTGTCGAAGAGCCGAGACAGAGTCTGGTGCTGGGCTGGGTCGAACTCCCACAAGCTGAAAGCCTGTCGTTGACACGGGAGAATTCGGCGGAAGAGCATGACCTGGACTACGGTGACAAGTTTAACCTTCCTGCTGATCAGGTCTTTGATGCAGGTTTGAAGTCCGGTCACTTCTACCGAATTACCCCATGACAGGCCCGTCTCTTTCCAAGATGTGAGCCATGTGGGGATGCCAGATCGGAATTCGGGGGCCGCTGCCCATTCTGGGTCACGTGGCTCAGTGATATAGAACCACCCCGATTGCCACCCTTTGATAGTCTCTACGAAGGCACCTCGAGCCATGTGACGTTGGCTATCTTGCCCACCATGGCACCTCCGCACTCCGCTTGACGGCCGGCCACAACCTTCGCTTGACACTGAAGATCTTCAGCCATAGGCCAAAATGAGGCTGGATGCATAGGAAGGCCTCGCACACGACGATGAACGCCGAGATGTTGAGGATAAAGTTCGGGGCCAGATCGTGGAAGTCCAGGCCGTAGTAGAACATGAGCCCCCGGACAAACGGATGAAGAGGAAAACCCAGTCCGCGGAGGAAATGGGGAAGAAAAACAACCCTCTCATGGGGCCTGGGGGTGGGGATGAGTTGCCCCTCATCTAGAAGCCGGTGCGCGATGTCGTCAGACAAGTATCCGGCCTTCCTCAACTTTTTGATGTGCCTCTTTGTGACGGAGGAGGCCATCCATCTACCTCCCGCTCCGGACATGATTGGAGAAGGTTGAGGTGGGAAGTGCGGGCTTGGGCGTTGGAGCTCGAGCGCGCAGGGACGGATAAGCAAAGGAGGAAGAAGGCGTAAATGGAAAGGGTAGATCCTTATCCCCTTATATGGGCGGCCAAAACTACAAGCCCCCACCGGCCTGATAAAACTCGCTTATCTCCCAAGCGCCGTGGTTAATGGCGCGGTTGGGTTACCCACGCCCGTATTGATGAGAGTCTTGGAATAAGGGGACACGATCTCTGCTTTGACAAGACGTGCCAAGGAAACCACCTCGCTAAACGCGCTGAGGTGGAATAGTGAAATGAATGAAAGCCTGGCCGTGGCGTGATGTCACGCTGCGGAATACGTCAGCAGATTAGATTGGTGCAAATATTATTCTCTCTACAGTGGCATGTGGAACTTATTTTGCAGAGCCGGACACTATCCTGGTGTTCAACATCTTCTATGAAGTATTCGGAGGAGGAACCCGCCTTGCAATGCCGAAGACAACTTGCGTGCCAGACTCGTCGTCATTGAAGCCTGGTTCAGGGGCTACTGAGGGAGTCCTGGATTAGGGGGTGTCCGGATGGCCGGACTATGACCTTTGGCCGGACTCCCGGACTATGAAGATACAAGACTGAAGACCCCGTCCCGTGTCCGGATGGGACTTTCCTTGGTGTGGAAGGCAAGCTTGGCGATACGATATGAAGATCTCCTCCCATTGTAACTGACTCTGTGTAACCCTAGCCCTCTCCTGTGTCTATATAAACCGGAGAGTTTTAGTCCGTAGGACGAACAAAAATCATACCATAGGCTAGCTTCTAGGGTTTAGCCTCTCTGATCTCATGGTAGATCTACTCTTGCACTACCCATATAATCAATATTAATCAAGCAGGAGTAGGGTTTTACCTCCATCGAGAGGGCCCGAACCTGGGTAAAAACATCGTGTCCCCTGTCTCTTGTTACCATCCGCCTAGACGCATAGTTCGGGACCCCCTACCCGAGATTCGCCGGTTTTGACACCGACACCCATGGTTACCCCATCACATTTATTTTCTCCGTCCGGCACCGGGTCCGACTAGTCGGCCCGGGGACTTGCCACCTTGAGTTATGTCCAAGTTCTACCCGCAGTCAGACAAGTAATGTGCCGACACCCAAGCCCTCTCTTGCGAAAGGCACAGCTCGAAGAATCGACTGCCGACTAGCGAGAGTTAAAGGCGGAAAGGATGCCCACATGAAAAACGGCTAGGGACTAACGAACTTCCATAACACAAGCCGGCTTCCCCCTCGCCAACCGGCTGTTGAAGCAGCCGGCTGGCCGGCTTCCTTTCCTACTCTACTACAATCTAAGAAAGCTTGAGTACTTGCCTTCCCAGACGGCCGAACTCCTTACCCGGCCACAGACTGCAGAGCAGCTGTCCGGCTGGGAAGGCGGCACCCAAAGGAAGGCAGCAAAGGAAAAAAGCCGAGAGATAAAAAGCAAGTAGGAATGGAAGCCAAGCTCATGCATAATAATATTTACACAAAAGGCCTTTGAGAGGCCGGCATTCAACGAAGTTTGAATACACCCCCAGTGGGTGGAATTGCGCAAAGATAACAAATCTGTTCAAAGAGTGTCGAGCAGGAAAATAAAAATAGTGAATCAAGCCAAGGGAGCGTCCGGAGCGTCAGGAAGATTGGTTGAGACGACGGTGTCAGCTGGAGGAGTGGCCGGCTGGCGAGTCTCGGCCTGGTCATCACCGGCAGCAGGCGGGGCATTCGCGCGCGCCTCGTTGCTGGAGGCACGGTCAGGCTGAGGCTGGCTGGCTGCTCCAACATCCGGCACATTGTCTTTGCCGTCTTCCTCCTCCTCCTCCTCTTTGCCCTCGTCGCTGGAGTCAATCTCCTCCGCCGAGTCTTCACCATCGGCCGGGTTCAGCCCGAACCATTTCTTGGGCTGCGTGACGCCGTCCTCGTTCACCTCAGGAGCAAAAGCGCTGGTGTCGGTGAAGTCGGTGATCGCCGAGGCATGCTGGATGATAGCCGGCCGCACCACCTCCAGCTCCTCGTCATCCTCTTGCCGCCAGGTGCGCAGTTGGTCCAAGTTCAGCCTAGGGTACCAAGCCCGGACGAACTCTAGCGCCCGGCGAGCGCCGGATCGAGCTGCTGAAGCCTTCCAGGCCTCAAGGCGTCCGACAGCTACCTCCAGCCAGTCGGCGGTACGACTGGGGGCGCGAGGAGTTACTTCGCCAGGCCAGAGGGCGGCCAGCACCTGTGCTCCGGCACGCTGAAGCCGGCGGAGCATGCGGCAGGCCAGCTGAAGGTGGGCTTGGACCGCCAGAAGCTGCTCCTCAAGCGACCATTTGGCATCCGGCGCGATCTCAACCCCAGCCTGCCGCCGGGCCTCGCGATGAGCTTCGATGGCTTGGTTGGCGGCGACATAATAGCCAGGAAAGTACTCTTCACAAAGAAGAAAGAAATAGAGCAAGTCAGGAGATAAACTGGCCTACAAGGAACAAGCAAAGTGAAGAAGAAGGCGGCCTACCATCAACCAAATCCTCGGCTCGGCTGTAGCCTTCGCTCAAGGCTTGCCTTGCCTCGGCCCAGCTCGCCGCCTCGGTCTCGTATTCGGCTTTGAGGGCGGCCTCGCTATCCTGTGCCGCCTTTAGGGCCGCCCTGTGGCTTTCCTCCTGGTCGGCCAGTCTCTTGGCCAGGCAGTCACGCTCCAGAGCCAGGGCAGTGAGCTCGCCCTCCCTAGTGTGAAGGGCGGTCTGGGCCACACCCAACTGTTGCCTCAAGTCGGCGTTGGCGCCTGCCAGCATGAAAAGAAGAAGTTAAGAAAGAAGTCGACAAGAAAGATCCGACCCGACTGCTCAGCAGTCGGCCTGAATCTCGGGGACTACACCTAGTGGGTGCGCTGACGCGCCCCCACATGAGATAAAAAGACAAAGACACTCACGCCGGCTCTCCGTCAGATCGGCGACCCTTTGATTTGCCTCCCAGACCTGGGAGTTGAAGGTAGCGGCGTGAAGGTTGTGATAATCCTGCGAAGGCAAAAGCAAATCAGTAAGGCAAAGTCTTCGAAGAAGTTCCAAGCCGCCTGCTCAGCAGCCGGCTCGGAACTCGGGGACTACACCCAGTGGGTGCGCTAATGCGCCCCCACGAAAAAATCATGAGCAAGAAAACTCACCTGAACGACCGCTCGGGTCGCAAGAAACTCTCGCGTACATTGCTGTAGAGCGGTGGCTTGAGCCTGAAGCCGGCTGCGAACATCTTGCGCTGCCAGGTTCAGCGCGGCCGTCCCACCGCCCGGCGTCCATCCCGGCGAGCTAGCTGTGGCCGACTCCAGATCATGCAACAACAAGCTGGAGACGGCCGCCCTCTGCGGATCCGGCTCTTAAGCCGCCCTTCCCGCACGCCGGCGAGTCAGCGACAGGACTACAAGATCCGCCGTTGCAGTCGGCTCTCCTCCCGCCGGCTGCTCAGGCGGCACCTCGGGCTAGCCGCCTTGGCCAGTCCCGGCCGATGGAGGCAGCACCACTTCTCCCTCCGGGACGACTACGTCGCCCCTCCCTCTCCATCACCGGTGGGTCACAGCCGATTTCCTCCGTCGGGGGCACCAGGACGCCCGGGAGCGCAGAGCGGAGGGGGATGAGAAGTTGCAGAGGCTGGCCACGCAGGGCCTCTGCCGCCCTCTCTGCGGCCTCGGCTTCCACCCGGGCCCTGACTGCAGCGTCCGAGTGCGCCTCGGCCGACTCCGCCGTTGTCCCATGGGCCATCTCGGCATCGGCTGCCCTTCGCTCCTCCGCCTCCCTCTCCTCCCGCGCCTCCCGCGCGTTCCACTCCGTCGCCGCCTGAAGCTCGGCGCGGGGGTCTATGCGACGGGAGCCCGCAGATCCTCCCGCTCCACCGACTATGGAGGCGGCGGTAGTCCGCTCAAGAGAAAGCGGGCCCCTGGTTGGCAAAACAGAGAAAGGGCTTAGAAGAACATCCACTAAAGAAAGAAAGAAAAAGTGCGTAAGGGCCAAAACTTACGCCGAGACCGCCTGCGGCTGCTTCACCACTTTGCGGAAGCGGGCCGCCTTCACGGCCACCTCGTCCCGCTTGGTCGCCGCCGCGGATCCCTTGGGCTTCTTCGGCCGGCCTCCGATGAGAGTCGGCGCCGCTTGGCGCTTCTGTGTGCCGCCTCGCGCGGTCGGCCCACCGGATGGGCCGACGCCTTGGGGGTCGGTCGCCGGCTAGCAGCGCGGAATGGGATCGGCCTCGTCATCATCGGGCCAGTCGTCAAAGCCGGCGGTGAAGCCGGAGCCGCCTGTCTCGTCGCCGCCCCCCGCGGCTTCGTCGTCCAGGGCGGCCGCCCCCAAGTTGGCGTCCTCGGAGTCGTCCACCTCGCGGTCGGGGGCGAACTCGCGCTCCGGCCCTGCAGTCCCAGCCGAAGGATGAAGGAGAGGATTCTGATTGAAGACAAACCGACTAGTCAAGAGTCGGCCAGAAAATAAAATTGGGCAACAAAGGAAGAAAGAAAATTTACCAAGGGTGGTGGATTGGCGCGAGAGTATGGCGCCTTGCCATACTTCCAGTCCTCAGTGAGCTTGCAGTTGGCGATGTAGTTCACCATGTACGACACCTCTTCATGAGGCATCTCCCTGGTGCTGAGCCGTCTTGGGTCGAAGCGGCCGCTTATCTGACAGATAAGATGAGGGCGGCCCTGAAGCAGAAGAACCCGGCGCTCGACGAAGGCGGCGATCAAGTCGGGCCCGGTCAGGTGCTCCGACTAGACCAGCACCCGAAGCCGGGCAACGGCACCAGCTCCAGCCGGCGTTAGCGACCTAGCCTGGTAGGACCATGAAGCCGGCCTCGCAGCCGGCGGACCGGCCACGTAAGTCGGCAAATTGACATAATCGCCGTTCGGTGCAACGTTCTTCACATAAAAGTTAGAACGTTGCCAGAGCTTCACTGACTGGATCAGCACGATAGGAGGGAAGGGGTTGTCGGCGGTGGACCTCCTTATGGCGATGAAGGCGCCGCACGGAGCCGGCACGCCCACGACGATCGTGCCGAGCTTGGATTGGAAGAGCTCCCCCAGAGCTCGATGGTGGGGAGGACGCCGAGGAAACCCTCGCACAACGAGACGAAGGCCGAGAACAGCACCACCGTGTTAGGGGTGAGGTGGTGCGGCTGAAGCTGGTAGAAATCGAGAAATGCACGGAAGAAGCCGCTCGCGGGAGGCTGACGCCGCGCAGGCAGTGCGAGTAGAAGATTACTCGCTCGCCTTCCTCCGGCGGCGGCGAACCTCCCTCGCTAGCGCAAGACGGACTCGCACAAGATGCTCGCCGGACAGCCGCCGCGTCTTGCGGAGGAAATTGATGTGGTCGTCGCGGATGGTGGAGCCATCCCAAGAGCTTGACGTCGGAGCCATGACGACAAGCGTGGTGGCGGAGAGTGCTCGGCGCGGAGGTAGCAGGCCTACGACACGCTGGGAAGAAGAAAGGAATGGCGGAGCGGGAGCACAGCGAAGGGATACAACGGCGAGGAAGAAAAGGGAGGAGGCGGGGCGAGGGCGAGCGTGCGAACAACTGCTGCTCCCCCTCCCCGCCCCTACTTATAGCCTCGCGCGGCGAAGCCGAGGAGGCAAGGCACGGGGGGGGGGGGGGGGCGTGGGATTAACTGCGCCCACTCCCCCACGACCCGTGATTATCGCGCCTTGATGACGAGTGGGAACCGCCGCCGGAAGACGTGCGGTCGGTTTCGGGCCACAAAAGATCCGCGCACGGGCCGAGGCGCGGAAGTGGTGGGCCCCGGCCTGCAGTGGCGTCTCATCATGCGCGTGTGCTGGCAGGCCCTCCCAGCCGAAGGGATCCACGTGGCGCGCGGGTGGCGGGCGGTCAACCCGCCGCTTGGCTAGCGCACCAGCTGTTTTCCGCCTTTGGAATTTGGGAAGGCTTCACCGAGAAGGCACACGCAAGGGAGGCCGACTCCTAGCTGCCGGCTCTTCGGGATAGGAAGCTGGCCGAGCTTCTCGTTTCCCCCCTTTAGCCGCGAAGCCCGACCAGCTTCGGGGACTACTGTCGGAGTAAATGGCCACGGGTAGCCTAACCGGCTCCCTTTGGCCCTCAGAAAAAACAAGGACAACGGAGCCTTGAGGCGCCCAAGACACGGGGCTGCCTTCTTCCGGCCGGCTATCGCTTAGGCCGACTAGCGGAAGGCGGCCCGGTTGTATACAATCTTTGGGGGACGCCAGAACGGGGCCGACTCCAAGAAAGCCGACCCATGAAGGGCCGACTCCAAGAAAGCCGGCCATGAAGGACCGGCTCCAAGAAAGCTGGCCCATGAAGGAACGGCTCCAAGAAAGCCGGGCCATGAAGGACCGGCTCTGAGAAAGCCGGCCCATGGCAGGCGGCCATGGGCCGTACCCTATAGTCAACCCCCCATAACAGTGACGAGACAGGGCATGGCTACAGTGGACCCTGCCACCCCCGAATCTCGGAGCAAGCATGGCTACAGTATGCCGTACAGGGCGGACATCTCCTGTCCGGCGAGGCACTGTTGCCATGCGAATCATGACGCCATCCACGACGGGCCGCTGGTACGGCCCAGAAGCGGCAGGCCCCTTCGGTCAGAGAGACATCTGAAGGCAGCCTGGCCTCCCCTAGCCGGCCTAAGGCCAGGCCGGCTTCCTGCAGCTGGCTTGCTCCCCTCCCCGGGGCGCGCGCACCATCCAACAGACAAGACGAGGTAAGGCTATAGTGAGCGCCCGCAAGGCGGCGGCACTGTAGCCATGCTTACCTCGACAAAGCCCTCGTCATGAGAGGCGAGGCGATAGTAACCAGCCCCCGACAAGACCCCCCAAGCGGGGCCGATAGCCGGCAGGACCCACCAGTCGGTGGGCCCCAGAAGCCGGCGGACATAGACACTGACAGCCTGGGCCCATGGCCAGGCTGGATTACCATTGTACCCTTGGGGGGTAGGCCTATATAAACCCCCCGGGACACCCATGCAAAGGGTTGATCTCAGAGAGTTTTAGACATTGCCATAGGGAGAGAAGAGAGCTAGCCTTGCCCTTCTTCCTCCCTCCACCGAACAGCTCAAGGAGCCTCTCGTAGCTTCTTATCGATCTAGTGATCACGCGGAGACCCCGCAAAGCAGGAGTAGGGGTATTATCTCCACGGAGAGCCCCCAACCTGGGTAAGATCCGCCGGCGTGCATGTCTTCGCCTTATCCTGTTTCCAGGCACCGGCGATGTCTTACTGGCTCCCACAATGATAAGCCATCCGTTGGCATATGTCGTACCTACCACCCGACAGAACCCATACAAATTGCTCGTGGGAATCTGCATGACTTACTCGGAGACCCCGAAGCTTGCCTAGAGCTTTGCACCACAATGATTGTGCTCCACGACACCACCAACTGTCTAGGGCACCCAAGAGTCACAAGCTCTAGGGTTCCCAAACACCCAAGAGAATAAGCTTCTCAACTTTTACTTTCACGTATCACCATGGAGAACTCAAACCGATGCAACTAATGCAATGGCAAGAACACAAAAAGTGCCCAAGTCCCTCACTCCCAAATCCCACGAAAGCAACGAAAGCTATGGAGGAATTGAGAGGAAGAACATGGAGAACACAAAATAACTCCAAAATCCAGATCCACAAGGTTCCCCTCACTTAGAGGACAAAATGATTGGTGAAATATAGATCTAGATCTTCTCTCTATCTTTTCTCAAAAAGAATCAAGAATCATGGGAGGAATAGAGAGAAATCAAGATTTTGGAGGCCAACAATGGAGGAGAAAACTGTGCTCCAAAAACTATATTGTTTTGTGGAAGAAGACCCCCTTTTATAGGACCGCATGAACTGAACCGTTATGTTCTGAAAATGCCGCTTGAGGGAGCCGTACTACCGCTAAATATCAGTGGTAACAGAAATCCCCATGGCAGTAAGCGCGACACAACAGCGGAAGTACCACACAAGCGGTACTACCGCTTAAAGGACCAATGCTACCGCTAACTATTGGGGTGTAATAGAAACCCCCACGGTAGTACGTGCGACACAACAACGGAAGTACCACACAAGTGGTACTACCACTTAAGGGAGAAGTACTATGTGATGCCCCGAGACCGACGCTCCAAAAGACTTCCAGCTATTTCAAGTTTTGCCGTGTGATTTATTTTTTTGCTTGTGGCATTTCATCATGGCATCATGTGCATTGCATCCGCACGTTTTCTTAAAAATCGTAGCCGTTCGCAGTTGCCCCTTCTCTCTTTGCCTCTGTTGTCATTTTGTCGGGCCCCTTGTCCTCGTTGACCTCTCTCACACCCCCTGTGTGCGTGTCCGAAACTGCCCCGTACCCGACCTGCTCAGTCATCACCGTTGGATTCGGATCATCCCAAAACTTCCCTAAAACATCTCCATTTTCTTATTTGGAATCCCTACCTATTTATTTCTCGACCGTCCGATTTCGATCGAAGGGACCTAGATAGCCCCTACCCTATTTCCAGTGCTATATAAACAGATCAACCCTAGCCTAGTCTCCTGTCCCATCCATCCTTCCCCCTCGCGCCGGCACTAGCTCCACCTGGTCTCCCCCTTCCTCAGGATCTTGCTCGATCCACCCAATCGATCCTGCCAACACTTTCCTTGTTTTCCCCAGCCACACAATCAGATCCACCTTCTCCTCCATGAAGCACTCCACTCCTTCCCTCGATCCCACCAAGCTGCTGCCCGAGGCCCGGAGCAGGAGCGCTCGGCCTCGTCTTCTCGCGCGGTCAGCCACCTCGACGACGACCTCCAGGAACACTGTCGCACCCTGCTTCTTCCTCCTCCTCGAGGGGATGCCCCTCGCTTCGAGCACCAGCGCTCCAAGGTCCGTCTTCTGCAGTTCGTCGCCGCTGGAGCTCCCCACGACCAGCAGGTTGCCGCACCTCTCCTCCGTCCCCTCCTTCCTATCTCTCTCTCTCACCAGACTCCCTCTGTCTCCTCTGTTACAGGGCCGCCGCCCTGAAGATTCTCCTGCCCGAGCCCTGCCTCGCCCCCCATTGTCCTCGACCGCGCCAAGTATCTCCTCGCACTGCTCCCCTTCTTACTCCTCGTCGTGCTGATCCATGAGGATCGACCTCGCCCAGCCTGCTCCTCCCGCTGAAGCCGCATCAAGTTCTGTTGCTGCTCTGCATCGATGCGTGCTGCTGATCCAGTGGCGCCCCTCCGCATCGGATCCGCCGGCTCCGTCCCGTTTTGGATCTTCCCCGCCTCAAGCTGCGTCGCCCTCGCTGAAGAACGCGCCAAGTCCACTGCCGTCGAGCTGCTGCCAGGACGAGGACGAGGCGCCGTCCTCGCTGCGACCTTGCGCGCCTGCAGCGATGCGGGTCATCACTCCCGAGCGCGTTGACCGCGCCCTTGCCCAGCGGCCTCGCTTGGCCTGCCTCCACCAATTGGGCCTCAGCTCATGGTGAGCTACCGCTGCGCCCACCCTTCCATTGTTGTCCCAAGTGCAGATTGGGCCCATAGATATTTTTTTCCAGTTCTGCGAATTTAGCATTATCCAGTGATTTACAGTTTTACAGAAAAACCCTCAATGTTCATGATTTTAATAACTCATCAACCGTGCATCGGATTAAAATGTTTTATATATGTAAAATGCTTAGAAGTTCATCTAGTTTCATAGTTCCCAACTTTCATCCATGTTAAAAATGTTTAAACTTGCTGTTTGTTTAAATTTGCATAAATGACATGTTAAAATGGTTTATTTCATAACTTAATAACCGTGCATCGGTTTTAAATAAACTCTATATGTAAACGGGGTAGAAAATGCATAAATTAACATGGTGCCCTTACTTTGTGTGTTTAACAACTCTAAAATATTGTTTAGGGCAGAACAGTAGCAAATTCATAAATTGCACATGGGGATTTTCCGGAATTGTTGTTTGTTGTTCCGGCCTCATTTAAATTGCGTAGATAGGTAGTTTAATTATGCTTTCACCTCTTGCCATGTTTAAAAACAATTAATATTGTTGAGTAGCTTAAACGAGAGTGAACTAAATAATTGTTGTGGTGTTTCGTCAATATGCAACTCGTTGCATATTGAGCTACACTTAATTTGTAGTATTGTTTGTTGCACTTTGCCATGCCATGCATATTTAAACCGGACATGCATCATACTTGATTGTACATCATGCCATATGTATGCTTGTGTGTTTACCATGTCGTTTGCTTCTTTCCGGTGTTGCTTCTTAGTTTTGGTAACGTTGCAGATTGTGAGGGTTTGTTCGACTACGTTGGTTCGTCTACTTCATGGACTCGGTCTTCTTCCTAGCGGGATATCAGACAAGATGACCATTACCCTGGATCTCACTACTATCATTGCTATGCTAGTTGTCTTGATGCTATCGCTATGTCGCGCTTCCTACCACTTGTTTATCGAGCCTCCCAAATTGCCATGAAAAACCTCTAACCTTTTCCACCATCCTAGCAGCCGTTGTTTGGCTATGTTACCGCTTTGCTCAGCCCCTCTTATAGCGTTGCTAGTTGCAGGTGCAGTTGCAGGTTGTTCCTTGTTGGGACATGGATATCATGGATCTTGGAATTTCACAATATCTCTTATTTAATTAATGCATCTATATACTTGGTAAAGGGTGGAAGACTCGGCCTTATGCCTGGTATTTTGTTCCACTCTTGCCGCCCTAGTTTCTGTCATACCGGTGTTATGTTCCTTGATTTTGCGTCCCTAACATAGTGAGGGTTTATGGGCCACTCTTGACAGTTCGCTTTCAATAAAACTCTTCCAGCAAGGCCCAACATTGGTTTTACCATTTGCCTAATAACAACTAAAAACTTGCATAGGGACTTGCCGGCCCCCGAGGTCCCTTAATCAACCCCCGAGCCAGTGCTCCACATGAGTGTTGGTTCACCTACCTAGCAGTCGGCGGTGCCGCCTCAGGGTAACTCGACGGTATTTTGACTACCGTCCACTTTGCATAGACAGTGTTATCCTGAGAACGAGATACGCGCGGCTCCTATCGGGGTATCGACGCACCGGTGGTCTTGCTGGTTTTGTTTTACCATTGTCGAAATGTCTTGTGCACCGAGATCCCGAGTCTGACCGGATGTCCCGCGATGGAGGATTGCCTCCGCGGATCGTGAGCTTGTCATGGACTAAGTTGGGACACCCCTGCAGGGTTTAAACTTTCGAGAGTCGTGCCCACGGTTATGTGGCAGATGGGAATTTTTTAATGTCCGGTTGTAGAGAACTTGACACCAGATTCGAATTAAAATACAACAACCGCGTGTGTAATTGTAATGGTCTCTTTTCGGGTGAGTTCGAGAAGAGAACACGGCGGGGTTATGTTTGAACGTAAGTATTTCAGGATCACTTCTTGATCATCACTAGTTGCGACCGTTTGCGTAGCTTCTCATCTTATTCTTGTACTCGTAAGTTAGTCATCGTACATTGCTTAGTCGCTTGCTGCAACCTCACCACTTATCCATTCTGTACCCATTAAGCTTTGCTAGTCTTGATACCTATGGTAATGGGATTGCTGAGTCCTCGTGGCTCACCAATTACTACGACAATAGTTACAGGTACAGGTAATGTGATGCTTCGACGCGAGTGCGATGCTTGATTGCTGCTTGATTTCATCCGTAGTCGGATCCTGCTCTTTTGTATGGTGATTGCTATGTATTGATGAACTATTGTATTCATGTTGTAGCTTGTGGCGAGTGTAAGCCTTTATCTTGTATTCTCATCTATTCAGTACATGGTATGTTGTAATGATATCCACCTTGCTATGCACTCGAAATGCGGTTGTGCCCCAATCATGAGTTCATCACGTGATTGGGATAGAATCGCATCTTGGGCACTACAAGTGGGTATCAGAGCCTTACCAACCTTAGGAGCCCCTTGATTGATCGAACCGCTACCGTTGTTGAGTCTAGAAGAAAACTATTTTGAGTCTAGTTATATATCAGAGAGTAGGAATTCTTTTACTCCTTATCCCCTTTGTCGCTTTGGTAAGGACTCCTGACGTAGGTGTTTTCTCCACTCGTCTATCTTTTTTTCACTCAATTTTTTAGGACCACGCGGGTATCTTGGGATCGTTCCGATATTATTGTGATGAGAACATTGCTCTTGGTGCCTCCTGACATTTAGGGGTTGTGGCAATGTCCTGGGGAGTTGAGCTCCGAGGTGTTGTCGTCACAACTTTATCGTTGCAGTTCCGGTACACCTGAGCTCGCCGACATCGAATATCTCTTATATGCAGTTAATGGTGAGATAACCTCGACGCCACCCAGTAGTGGGGAGGGAGTTCGGGAGTATTGCCACAACTCGTATATCAGATGCTTTTCGAAGGTTAAGGTGCACGATTTCTGGAGTTTTCTTGGTTATGTGTTGATGGATGGATACAGTTGGAGTGCAGGATTTGTTAGTTGTGTGAGATATTTGTGCCTCCCTGTATCCCCAACACCAGATTGCATAACCAGAAAGTTTCGGGAGTTCATAGGTGGGAATTCAAGTAGTTACCTAGGATTTCTCTTCCGACAGATGTATGATTTGAGATTGGGCTCCAACGCCTAGTGGTTCGCTTTTCACGATCGATTTACAGTGGTCGCGAGGCGTCTTAAAGAATCCTTGGCTATGCTAATTCAGGGACATCTCGTTTGTCATTCATGACGTCTGCTGTACGTCGTGCCCGTGGGGCCTCATCATGAACACTTTGGGTGAAATCTCGGTCATATGTTTGTTTCTGGCTTACTTTTCAAGCCAAATCCTTTGTTTGGTTTTATTTGTGGTATTCGAGATGCTTCCAAGTCAAGTGTTGATTCCATACCTTTTCCTAATTGATGTTCTCATATTTTATGGGAGTGCTGATCCTTTTGATCATCGAGATTTTCATTTCAATTCTTTTCAACCGGTGTGCTTCTCTTCAAGTTAATCCTATCCTTTCAATATTTGGTGGATCAATTCTCAGTTCTTCGCAATGGTGTTTGTTTCATCCATCCTAAGTTGCCTTTGTTTCCTTCCATCCCACCCTTAACTTCAAGGACTCATATATCTTAATCAAGTATCCATATTATTCATGAGAAGTCGCTCCATTTTTTTCCTTCAATGTTCTTATCCGGTGTTTCCTCGTGAAGATGCTCAGGAGCTTCAAGTTCATCATTCTTCATTCTCGTATTTCTTTCCGGTGGATTCAATTCAAGCTTCGGTGTTAATCGTATCTCTTCCTTTTGTTTCACATGCTTTCCCATGTGGCAATTTCTTATCCAAGGCTCTCTTATTTATTCACCTCTTTCTATTCATATCCAGAGTGCTCAAGATATCTCAGAATATTCGTGTTTCCATTCTTAAACCATTCAAACTATTTCGAGGTTGTTACCTCATTCAAGCCATTTAATTCAACCGGTGCAATCTCTCTTTAAACTTTGTTCAACGGTGTTTTCTTTTGAGTAGGCCCTAACCCACATATTTTTTCCAGCATCTTACCTGATTCTTCTAAATTTTCCGGAGTTATTCTCAAATTCTTTTTCAAAGTTTGACGTAAGAATGAATTATCATCAGTCATATGTAGTTCTCCAATATCTCTCAAATTCTTTTCATCGTTGGTTCAACCTTTCTATTCTTCATTCCGGAGTGCCTCAACAATTCATGGTGGTGTTCCTTGTCGTCATTCTCTACATTTGAAGACCGAAGGAGAGTTTTCCTCAATCTTGGTCCATTCCCTTGAAGATTCATGGTTCTAGCTTTATGTCATCCTCTCATAATTGTTTTCGATTGTGAGAATTTTTTTCATACTCATCCGATGCATTTCAGGAGTTGCTTTCTTTTCTCGATCATCCGAAGTCCATCATTTCAAAAGATTTCTTCATTCTCATCTTTGTACGTCATTTCCATAAATCTTCTCAATCCATGCCTCTTCGTTCGTCTCCATATTCTATCGATGCACCGTTCAAGTATTCTCTAGTCAGCTCATGATCTCTTTGTTCTCTTGTATCTAGATTCCCTCAAGTATCTTTGTTTGTTTTTCAATTCTTCCGGCATTTCATTATCTTTGCTTCGTTCATTTTCAAACTCATACGGTGGTTCGTTCGAGATTCCTCTTCCTTTGTTTTCATATCAATTCATTCATTTTTACCAAATCCTATCAGTCGTTCGTTGAAGACCTTCTTCAAGTTTGCGCTATATCTCTCCATAATCCTTCTCAACGAGAATAAGTACTATGCCAAATATGTTGCTTGTCATCAATTTAAGTTGATGAAGGATAAACATACAGTAAATCTAATCTTATTCTTGTTTCCTCGAGGTGATTCAATTCTTTCCGGATTCATTTGTGGTATCAATTCTTGATTCAAGTTGCTCACCTTTCTTTTTCGGAGTTCCAAGTTTTCTTGGATGTCTCATCACGAATCTCTATCTAAATCATTGCAAGGCTTCACCTTGTTCTTTTAACTTCTCTTTTCTTTCTATCATTCTCTTTTTAGCGGAGTTCTTCATGGTGGCTATACATGGTGGTTCATCAAGGATTTAAGTCATTCTTGAGATGTTCGTCAAGATTCTTCTTCTAGGAGCTCAATTATTCTTCATCTTGCATACCGAAGTGCAGTTCTTTCTATCTCATCTTTTGAGGTGGTGTTATGTCATTCTTGACAATTTCTTCATGTTTCATGATTCACATGTTGTCAAGAATGAGGTATTTAAAATCCATCAACCTCTTCACTGGAGTTATCTTGGTAAAGATTTCACCTAAAAGACATCCCGAACGAATGTCGCTATTTGTGGTGCTTATCAATGATCCAAGTTTTCTCCTATCATCTTGGTGAAAGAACTTTTCATCCCTTCGTTGATCTCAACCTACCATTATTTCGTTAGTGGTAGAATTTCACCTCAAGTTTTGAGGTGTTTTCCATAAGCCCACAATAAGCTTATTCTTTTTTTTCAACAACTCTGTTCAACCCTTCTTCGTAAGGATGTTTTTCAAATTCATTTATGATAGAAGATGTTCTTCTTCTTCATTCTTTTCACTCCATTGCTTGTTCCAGAGCTTTTTGATATTGCTCTATTCGAACCATCATCTTGTCATATCAAGATCACGTTCTTTTCCTTTCTGGTGCAGTTGTCACATACCTAGTTCTGGTATGCACTAGGCTAGCCCTTCATGTGTGCATCATGTTTAAATTTTATCTAAGTTGAAAATGGGGATTGACAAACCCTGGCACCAAAATTAAATCAAATAGGGTCAACCATAATCTTTTCAATGAACCCAAAATGCTCTTCAAAAAGTTCATTATTTTTGGATTGGTCTAGAACCTCTCCCAAAAATGGTGCACATTTTTCTAGGCCATTCTGGATTTTTGAATTAAATCATATGGTATTTGCATTTGGGCATTTAATTGCTAAATAATATTTTAAATGCTCAAATAATCACAAACTGAAATGTTTGCTGTTGGAAATATTCCAAACAGTGACATTGAGCAGTTTCATAATTTTTGGAAATGCCCTGGCATTTTTATTAAAGCCAAACACAATTACAGAAAATAGAAAATGGAAATAAAAGGAGAGAGAGAGGTTACCTGTGCAGTTTACCGGGCAGCCCACTTACCTGGCCTTACCTGGCTGGCCCAGGTCCTGTGCAGCCCAGCTGGCGGCCCAGCCCACCTGGCCTTCTGCCAGTCATCTCCTAGCTCCTGCCAGGAGGACGACGCCGTGTCGCCCGCGCATGCACCTGAGGTTTCCACCTCCTGCTTCGTGCTGGCGGCCTCCCCTTCGAGCCTGTCCGCGCGTGGAGACGCCACGACACCCCCCTGATTCCCCCCTCGCTCTAGACCCCCCCTCCTCCTCTGCTCTCTCTCTCTCTCGCGATCGACCACGAGCACCCGAGAGCACCGACGAGCTCCACCGCGGCGAATGTCCACCCCTCGCCTCGCCGATGCTTCCAGAAGAACCGCCGCGCCTTCCTCTTTGTCTCCACCAACCCACGTGACGCCGGGTGCACCGCAGCATCGTCCCCGCCGCCTTCATCGCTGCATCTGTCCGGCGATCGCCGCGGTCGATTCGCCGTCTCCGACGCCTCCCCGAGACCACCGAGCTGCTCTTCGACCTCGCTGTGAGCCCCGGAGTATTTACCCTCACCTCTCCCTCTCTGGTCTGTCCCCTAGCTAGCTGCGCCGCCATGGCCGTAGCTCGCCGTCCGCCATGGCCGGCGAGCCCCGCGCCCCCGAGCTCCTGCACTTGCGTTCGTTACACCGGCGTGCTCCTGGTGACCCCAGGAACCCGTAGAGCCCCTCAGCTGATCTCGCCGTGCCGTGTAACACCGAACCTAACCCCATCCGAGCTCCGGCCGCTGCAAAACTCATCGCCGGAGCCTCTGCAGGCTACCCCAGCTCCAGCCGCCACCACCACTGGATGTGCCCCTCCGCCAGCTCCCCATAGATGCTCCCCGCGCGCCAAAACGGACCGTGTAGCGAAATCCCGACGCCCTCCGCCGCGGATTTGGTCGCCGGCGTTTACACGCCGGTGATGATGACGTGGCAACATCATTAGGACTTAATCGTGCTTAGTTTAATCACACCAGCCACTGACATTAGGGCCCCACCAGCTAAATAACCTCGGGTTATTATCTTAACTAGATTTAGTTACAACCAGTGGGCCCACCTGCCAGCGACCTAAACCAGCCCTGTGTCACTGACGTGTGGCCCCCACACATCAGGTTTGACCTGGACCGCCCTGTTGACCATGCTGACATCACTCTGACGCAATGTTGACACAATTAGCAATTTTCTGGATTTAAAATAAATCCAGGAAATTTCAGAAAATATCCAAAACTTCTAAAAATCATATAAAATCAACCGTAACTCCAAATGAAATGAATTATATACGAAAAATGATCAGAAAAATCCAACCTATCCATCTGTACCATTTTCATGCATGTTAGAATAACTTATCACTACTGTTTTGGACAAATGAAAGGAATGGCATTTAAATAACCACATGTGGAGTTTGAATTTGAATCTTTGATTCAAATCAAATTCATTTAACTTGTTGCTAGTTGCATTAGCTCAAACCACATCATATTTCCATGTCATGATCATGCATCATATTATGCATTGCATTGATTGTGTTCTTCCTTGTTTGCCGGTATTTGTCCCCTCTCGGTAGACGATGTTCCGACATTGTGATCGTTGACACTGATGAAGACTCAATGCTATCTTCAGAAGTGCCAGGCAAGCAACCCCCCCTTGTTCATTCCGATACAATCCCACTCTCTCGCTCCTGCTCTATTTTATTGCATTAGGACAACAACAATACAACTGTTACTTGCTGCGGTAGTTGAACCCCTTTATCCTCTGCATGACCTGTCATTGCCACAGTAAATAGATGAAACCCACTAGCATGAGTAGGAGTTGTTTGAGCCCTGATGTGCCTACTCATTCATGTTTGTTTGTCATGCGTGCTACTGCTTAGAGTTGAGTCAGGTCTGATTCATCGGGGATGAATTGGAGGTGTGTAAACATGTCCTACTGTGTGTGAGCTAAGTGTGTGAACATGATTTAGTAAAGGTAGCGGTGAGAGGCCATGTAGGAGTACATGGTGGGTTGTCTCATTGTAGCCGTCCTCAGGAACTGAGTTCTGTGTTTGTGATCCATGAACAGTTACTACCACACATTGGGCTCCGGGCGCTCCAAGCTCTCGACTTATTAATCAACTCAATCTCTGTCCAGGAGTTGCAACTAGTTTCTGGTGTTTGTAGGTAGTGTTAGTAGTCTACCAAGTGGCACCCGGTACAGGTGGGCTTGGGACAGACTAGGCACAGTGGCACGGTGTACCAAGTGGCACCCGGATGGTGGGCTTGGGAACCCTACTCACATCATTTGGGGCCGTGAGCGACACCCCGGCCGGATCTCCTTGCGGATGGAACCCAAATAGGTGATAAACCTGGACGAGAGACTTGTGTGGTCAGTCAGGTTGTGGCCGACACCCTCGCTGGGCTTCCGCTTGAAGGTTGTCGAGTACATGTCGTGTAAACGGCGGTAAGTGGTGAGAGCGTGTGTGTAGAAGTACACCCCTGCAGGGTTAATATCATCTATTCGAATAGCCGTGTCCACGGTAAAGGACTTCTGGGTTGCCTGTACAGTTCATAGACAAGTGAAAGTGGATACTCTAAAATATGCAAGATAAGCGTGAGTGCTATGGATGGCGTTCTCGTAGGGAGACTGGAGGGGATCCATAGTGGTGTATTGATATGGTGAATATGTGGACTCGTGTGCGCTACCTCAAAAGAGATACTTGCTGTCGTAGTTCAGGATAGCCACCGAGTCAAAGCTGGCTTGCTGCAGTTAAACCCCACCACCCCTTTGTTGATAATGGTGCATATGTAGTTAGTTCTGATGTAAGTCTTGATGGGTACATTTGTACTCACGTTGCTTAATTTATGTTTTTGCAGAGAGACTTCAGTCTCGCTAGTAGTTCCACGTGGACTTCGACGTTTAGCTTGTTACCTCAGCTACGATCTTGTGCCCTCAACAGGATTTGGTAGATAGTCAGGCATCTCAGCCTTTTTCATTTGTAGATGTCTATACTCAGACATGTTAAGCTTCCGTTTGTGCTTGACTTGTGTGCTCTGAATGCTGGGTCATGAGACCCATGTTTGTAATACCTTGCTCCTTAGATCCTATTGAATAAATACTTTGAGTCGTAGAGTTATGTTGTGATGCCATGTTGTATTTGCACATATCGAGCATATTGTTTGTATGATTTGAAATGCTTGATATGTGTGGGATCTGACTATCTAGTTGTTTATCCTTGGTAGCCTCTCTTACCGGGAAATGTCTCCTAGTGTTTCCACTGAGCCTTGGTAGCTTGCTACTGCTCTGGAACACTTAGGCTGGCCGGCATGTGTCCTTCTTCATTCCTGTGTCTGTCCCTTCGGGGAAATGTCACGCGGTGTCTACCGGAGTCTTGCTAGCCTGCTACAGCCCGGTTTAACGGAGTCCTGCTAGCCCAGTTGCTACAGCTCGGATTCACTCGCTGATGACCGACACGTTCGTTGATGGGTCATGTATGCCTGTCCCTGTAAGTTAGTGCCACTTTGGGTTCACGACTAGCCATGTCAGCCCGGGTTCTTTGTCATATGGATGCTAGCGGCACTATCATATACGTGAGCCAAAAGGCGCAAACGGTCCCGGGCCAGGTAAGGTGGCACCCGTGGGAATACCGTGCGTGAGGCCGCAAAGTGATATGATGTGTTACATGCTACATCTGTGTGACTTAGGATCGGGGTCCTGACAGCCTTGGTATTAGAGCTTGACTGCCTGCAGGATTACCAAGCCAAACTGGTTGAAGTTGAGTCTGGAAATTCTTTAGTTATGTAAGGGAATTGATTGTGGGATGGAACGTAAGGCTCTTTTTACTCCTTATACCTTATGCCCTTCTGATCCGAGTCATCTTATCTTTCCTACGGGGTTAAGGAACTAGGCTTTTCTCTTCCTTCTATTAGGATCACGTGTTACCAATCCGTAGACTCATATTATTGTTGGATTTAAGCCTCTGTTCAGTTCCTACTACCTCTGTATGTTAACTGTTGATCTCGAAACCTTGATATTGTGCTTCTGAGTGGCTATGCCACCATCTTGTAGCATGTCTCCAATCTTTTTGAGCATTTACAGCCGTTATGCTGTTCGAGTCATCCCAGGTCTCTAAATTGTTTGATGCATTTGCAAATCCCTTCTTCCCGTTCCCGATGTCCTCTGTGGCTAGATTAACCACACTAAACAGTGAGTTGAGGTACTCTATTGCCTCGATATATATGTTGGAGTTATTATTATGACCCTAGGTGTCTAGAGTATCATCTAGTAATCTAGCCATGTTTTGTGTTCCCAGTGTGATGATTCCGGCCATTATTCTCGAAAGCATCCCGTATGACATTTAGTATGTAGGTATTCTACTCCTGGGTTTTTGAACCCGAGATTTCTCTACTTACTTCTTGTTGTTAGTGTTTGCTAGTTCCTTTAGGATATTAGTAACCTTTTTATTAGTCCTCGAGGTTCGTGGTATATCATTCTTCCAAATGCCATGAACCATCCTTGGCAGAAGTTCCTCGTTGAACCAAAAGATCACAACAAGAGTGCTCTCGATGAGTTCTCCATTCTATATTGTGACTCTGCCAGTTCAACCTTTCTGCATGGGTTATCCGAAAGAAATATGTTGAACTCGTTCGACATGCTAGTCCATGCATCACAACTCAGAAAATCGTATGTTCTTTTGGGTTGTCCCTCTTTAGTTGTATCCTCTCCCTCGTCTATCAATTGATAGTCAAGAGTATGCGTGCATTCATTCATCGATGCCTATTACTCTTGTGGCCCGTCAAGCCGTTCTAGTTCAGAATGACTAGGAGAAACAAACTCCAGTGCCTCATCCATTTCTAGGATTGGGTCAAAGCAGTTGTATTCCGCAGATCAAATGCAATCAAGCTTTTGGTCTGTTCTACCCTGAAGTATTACCCACTTTATGTCAGGAATGTCATGAGGATTGCACCTTCTCTTATGAATTCTTAATGTAGTAATACTTCTCGCCATCATTATTCATCCCTTGGTCCCCGTGTTGTTGTAACCGGAATACCGACAAGTGAACTGTGATGTGTGAAATCAATACTCCTAGCAACCTCGTTGCTCGGCAGTTAATGGACAACAATTCCATTCTTAGTGTGTTCATTCTTGAATTACCATTCTAAGATTAATGGTGCAACCAAGTCCTTATTTCCTGGTGCACTCTTCGATTGATGAGTTAGGATTTTGTCAAATCCTCGCTCATTTGATCATATCATCTTGCCTGAAAAGCAAGATTGTTCTCGAGCTTAGTAACATATCGGTGGTTCATGAATTACCGAATATCTTCTCGGAAGTATCACCAGGTCGTCACCTGACTGTTATGTTGAGCTCGTGATGAAGTTGGTTTCATATAAGCCACCCCTTCTCCAAGAATCTGTGTTGGATACCCTGAACTAGTTGGTTAAGCTGGACAACAACTTGGAGAGTTGGAAGATAAAATCTTGTCCGACTTAGTTCATTTTAAGGGATATCTTGTATGTATGTTGAAGAAAGATGATATGTTCATCGATTGGTCCCTGTGATCAGTTGTTGGACCTATTGTCTTATCAAAACTTTGATTTGAGTGTGGGTGTCAGGACCCCGACTCAATGCCACATCGATCTAGCATGTAGCACCTCATATCACTTTGCGGCCTCACGCACGGTATCCCCACGGGTGTCGCCTTACCTTTGCCCGGAACCGTTTGCGCATTTTGGCACACGTATATGATGGTGTCGCTAGCATCCATATGATAAAGAGCCCGGGCTGACATGGCTAGTCGTAAACCCAAAGTGGCACTAACTTACAGGGACAGGCATCCATGACCCAGCATCGAACGTGTCGGTCATCAACGAGTGAATCCAGGCTGTAGCACTGGGCTAACAGGACTCCGGTGAACCGGGCTGAAGCGGGCTAGCAGGACTCCGGTATTCATCGCGTGACATTTCCCCGAAGGGACAGACACAGGAACGAAGAAGGACACATGCCGGCCAGCCTAAGTGTTCCGGAGCAGTAGCAAGCTACCAGGGCTCAGTGGAAGCACTAGGAGACATTTCCCGGTAAGAGAGAACTACTAAGGATAAACAACTAGATAGTCAGATCCCACACATAGCAATACACATTACACGTACGCATAACATGCAAGTATGTGCTGTACAACATGGCATCACAGCATAACTCAACAACTCATATAGATAAAGGCTCAGAAGAGCCATCACAGCATTTATTGCAAACAGGGGTCACAAAACCCATCATACAGAGCATACAAGCAACAAGCGGAAGCATTACATGTCTGGGTACAGACATCTACAAATGAAAAAGGCTGAAGAGCCTGACTATCTACAACATCCAATCAAGATCGTAGCTGAGGTACTAGCTACTAGCCGAAGTCCACGAGAACACTAGTAAGACAGAAGTCTCCGCTGCAAAAACATAAATAAAGCAACATGAGTACAAAGGTACTCAGCAAGACTTACATCAGATCCTATCATACATGCATTTGTATCAAGAGGGTAATGTGGGGTTTAGTTGCAGCAAGCCAGCTTTGACTCTGTGGCTATCCTGTTCTACGACTACCAGAAACTCTGGAGGTGAGACAACGTACACGAGTCCACTAATCACCATACAATACACTACTATGGATTCATCCCCGTCTCCCTACGAGAAGGCCATCCATAGCACTCACACTGGTCTTGAGCATTTTAGAGTATCCACTTCAAGTTGTCTATGTACCATGTAAGCATCCAAGAAGTCCATAATCGCGGACCCGGCTATTCGAATAGATCATGTTAACCCTGCAGGGGTGTACTTCTTCACACACACTCTCGCCACTTACCGCCATGTACACGTCATGTATCTCGGCAACCTTCAAGCGGAAGCCTGGCGAGGGTGTCGGCCACGACCTGACTAACCACACAAGACTCTAATCCAGGTTTATCGCCTATTCGGGTTCCATCCGCAAGGAGATCCGGCCGGGGTTTCACTCACGGCCCCAAACGATGTGTGCAGGGTTCCCAAGCCCACCTCGCCGGATGGATCTACGCTTGGTACACCGTGCCACTTGTGCCTAGTCTGTCCCAAGCCCACCTGGCCGGGTGCCACTTGGTAGACTACTAACACTACCTACAAACACCAGAAACTAGTTGCGACTCCTGGACAGAGATCAAGTTGGTTAATAAGTCGAGAGGGCTTGGAGCGCCCGGAGCCCAATGTGTGGTAGTATCGAGTCATTGGACAACATACATAGAACTCAGTGCTTAACGACGGTTCCAGTGAGACAACCCACCATGTACTCCTACATGGCCTCTCACCGCTACCTTTACCAAATCGTGTTCACACACTTAACTCTCAGCACCAGAACATATCGTAACACTCCAATTCATTCCCAATGAATCAGACCTGACACAACTCTAAGCAATAGCAGGCATAGCATGGTAGGAACACATCAGTGGCTTCAATCAACTCCTACACATGCTAGTGGGTTTCAACTATTTACTGTGGCAATGACAGGTCATGCAGAGGAATGGGTTCAACTACCGCAGCACAAAGTAGCAGATGAATCGCTGTTGTCCTAATGCAATAACTGAGAGCAGGAGCGAGAGAGTAGGATTGTATCGGAATGAGCAAGGGGGTTTGCTTGCCTGGTAAATCAACAAGGAAGGCACTGCTTCACAGACAGGTACTCTGGAACGACTCCGGAGCAGGACCTATCGAGAAGGAACGGTGCCGGCAATCAATACACAAACATATGCAACAATATGATGCATGAACATGGCATAAATATGTGATGTTGTTTGAGCTAGTGCAACTAGTATTCATTTGGTTTGAAGTCCATTTGAACCAAAGGTTCAAATGCATCTCCAAATTAAGCTCCTATATATGCCATAATGTGTTTTCTCATATTAAGCATGTATAAGTTGGTTTGTCATGCATGAAACTAGTACAGATGGATAGATTACGTTTTTCTGATAATTTTTCATATATAAATTATTTTAATCCGAGCTACGGTTGAATTGTTATGAATTTTTGAAGTTTAAAACAATTTCTGGAATTTTCTGATTAGATTTAATTCCAGAAATCATATTATAGCGCCAGCATGACGTCAGCACGACGTCAGCGGTCAACTGGGCTGGTCCGGGTCAAACCTGACGTGTGGGACCCACACGTCAGTGACAGGGGGGTTAACAGGGGTTAATTTAGTTTAATTAAAAGGTTAGGGGGCACCGGGGCCCACTGTCAGTGTCAGGGGGGGGGTTAGTTTACGGTGATTAGCACTAAGCTAATCACCTGCCGACGGGGCCCACTGTCATTGAGCCAGGGGAGGTCAAACCCCCTGGTCAACCGCGGCTAAAACGCCGGCGTTTAGCCACCGGAGGCAGCAAACGCGGCGGAGGGGCTCGGGATCGTCGTTCCGGCGACCATTCGGGCGGCGGAGACCACCCACGCGAAGCCCAGGCTCACGCGCAACTAGTGGTTCATGCGGGAGGCTGCGGGGGCGGCGGAGCTCACCGGAGCGAAGCTCGGGGCGGCGGCCGGAGCTCGGCAACTTGCGGCCGCGGCGTTGTGGTGCACGGCAGTGGAAGCGGAGGGCTCATACGGCCTCCTGGCGTCACCAGGAACACGGTGACGCACGCGGGAGTGGATGGCTTGGGCTCATGCCACCGTGGCGCCATGGCCGGCGGCGAGGGACTTACGGGCATGGTGGTTGAGCTAGCTAGACGGGGCAAACGACCACGGGGAGGAGGGGGTTCGGTGCGGGGGCTCACAGCGAGACCAGCGAGAGCGAGGGCGAGGTCGGGGATGCCCGGTAGCTCCCGAATCGCCGGCGAGGATCCACGGCGGCCGGAGGCGAATTTGGCGACGGCGACGGCTCCACGGGGTGCTCCGTCTTGCGTGGCTCGACGAGGAGGTAGAGGGGGTCGCGGCGGATCTGGGGAGCGTGTCGGGAAGGCGAGGGAGAGGCGGTGGCTACGGTGATGCCCGTCGGCGACGGCGGTGGTTCTCGGGTGAGAGAGAGAGAGCAGGGGGAGAGGAGGAGGGCGAGGGAGAGGGAGTGAGAGCGGTGCGGGGCAGCGCGTGGCGACGTTCCGGACGTCCAGGCGTCGAGGGGGAGGACAGGCAGGCAGGTGCCGTGGCGGCACGGCGGTGCGCACGCGCCGGCCACACGCCCCTGGCCTCCTGGCGGGAGGTGGAGGACGACTGGCGCTAGCCAGTCGGCTGGGCCGGCCAGCTGGGCCGCACAGTGCCAGGCCTCAGGTGAGCACAGGTAGGCATTTTCTTTAATTTTGTTTTCTAATTTTTCTGACATTTGTTTTGATTTAATAAAATATTAAACCAATTTATTTACTTATGCCAATTTTTGTAGGGGCTAATGGTATTATTCCAGAGCTCCTCGACAAAAGGCACAATTTTTGGACATATATTAATATATATAACTAATATATTTCCAATGCAAATATTTATCGAATTAATCCAAATGGCCAAAATAAATATCCATGAGCTCCTAAAAATATTGTTTTGATTTTTATCTCTGTCCAATATTTTCAGAGAGCAACATGAGCATTTTCTTGGACCCTTTTGGAGAAATTTTTATTTGGGTCATTTTCAGAAATGATTCTGAGGGTTCCACCAATCCTCATTTCAAATTTAAATGAAATTTAAATATGATGCACAACTGACTAGCTAGTCTAGGTCATACCAGACTAGGGATGTGACAACTCGCCCCCACTTGACAGAATCTCGTCTCGAGATTCAGGGGTCGACGGAAAGAAATTGGGGTACTCCAGTCGAAGACGATCTTCTCGCTCCCAAGTAGCTTCTCTCTCGGAATGATGAGACCACTGAACTTTGAGAAACTTGATGTTCTGACGTCGAGTGACACGCTCTGCTTGATCAAGAATGCGAACCGGGTACTCTCGGTATGTGAGGTTATCTTGGAGATCAAGCGTTTCGTGGTCCACTCCACGGATAGGATCCGAGAAGCAACGCCTGAGTTGAGAGACGTGGAAGACATCATGAACTCGGGAAAGATGTGGGGGTACTTCCAATTGGTAGGCAACCTCTCCTCGTTTAGCGAGAATGCGAAAGGGACCAATGTAACGAGGAGCCAACTTGCCCTTGATACCGAAACGATGGGTACCCTTCAAAGGAGTAACCCGAAGGTAAGCTTGGTCGCCAATTTCATAAGTCATATCCTTATGATGATGATCGTACTGGCTTTTCTGACGAGACTGGGCTGTTTTCAAATTCTCACGAATGATGCGAACTTGCTCTTCTGCCTCCTGGATCATGTCCGGTCCAAAGAATTGTCTTTCACCGGTTTCTGACCAGTTCAAAGGTGTTCGACATCTTCGTCCATAGAGAACCTCAAAAGGAGCTTTCTTGAGGCTGGATTGGTAGCTATTGTTATAAGCAAACTCGGCGAAAGGAAGACATTTCTCCCAATCCATACCGAATGAGATAACGCAAGCTCTAAGCATGTCTTCGAGAATTTGATTGACCCGTTCCGCCTGACCACTCGATTGAGGGTGGAAAGCGGTACTGAAGGAAAGATAGGTTCCCATGGCAGTTTGGAAACTCTCCCAGAAATGAGAAGTGAAAAGACTGCCACGGTCTGAATTAATCTCTAGTGGAACACCATGGAGTGATACTATTCGAGAAATGTATAAGTCAGCAAGCTGACTAGCAGTGATACTCTCTCGAACAGGAAGGAAGTGAGCCACTTTGGAAAGACGATCAACGACTACGAAGATAGCGTTATTCCCTCTCTTGGTCCTGGGAAAGCCGGTGATGAAGTCCATACCAACTTTATCCCATTTCCATTCAGGAATAGCTAAAGGCTGAAGGGTGCCAGCAGGTCTCTGATGCTCTGCCTTAACGCGGCGACAAACGTCACATTTAGCAATGAACTCTGCGATTTCTCTCTTCATCCTAGTCCACCAGAACCTCTGGCGTAGGTCCTGATACATCTTAGTGCTACCGGGATGAATTGTGAGAGGAGATTCATGCGCCTCCTTAAGAATCAGTTGTCGAAGATGTTGATTCTTGGGAACCAACAAGCGATTCTCAAAGAAAACAACACCACGATCATCCATAGTGAAACATCCACCAACTCCCTTCTTAATGTTTCTCTTGATCCGGGAAATTCCTGTGTCTTGCTTTTGAGCTGCGATAATCTGATCCTTAAGATCAGGTTTCGCCACTAGGGTAGAAAGGAACCCGCGAGGAGCTATGTGAAGATTAAGCTTACAGAATTCCTCATGGAGAAGTGGTTGGCCTTGCTGCAACATGAGATTGTTGCAATAGGATTTACGGCTTAGAGCATCAGCCATGACATTGGCTTTGCCTGGGGTGTAGGTAATCCCTAAATCATAATCTGTGATCAACTCCAACCATCGTCTTTGCCTAAGGTTTAGGTCTGGTTGGGTGAAGATATACTTGAGACTCTGGTGATCGGTGTAGATCTCGCAACGTTTACCAAGAAGGTAATGTCGCCAGGTCTTGAGTGCATAGACTACGGCTGCAAGCTCTAGATCATGTGTGGGATAATTTTTCTCATGTGGATGCAACTGTCGAGATGCATAGGCAATCACATGACGATCCTGCATAAGAATGCAACCTAGTCCCTGTCGTGAGGCATCGCAGTAGATAATAAAGTCTTTAGCGAAATCCGGTGGCACAAGTATGGGAGCAGAAGTCAGGCGCCTTTTCAGTTCCTGAAAACTGTGTTCACACTGTGGGGACCACTCAAACTTTTTATCTTTCTTGAGAAGTTCCGTGAGGGGTTTGGCTACTTTGGAGAAGTTTTCAACAAAGCAGCGACAATAGCTGGCTAGACCAAGGAAACTCCTAACTTGTTTAACGGTCTCAGGTGGAGTCCAATCGAGAACAGCCTGAACTCTCTCGGGATTGACAGCAATGCCCTTACCAGAGATTACGTGGCCTAGGTAGGTCACTTCTGGCAACCAAAATTCACACTTGGAGAACTTGGCATAAAGGCGGTGCTCTCTGAGTTTTTCTAACACAAGTCTAAGATGTTCGGCATGCTCTTCCTCGTTCTTCGAGTAAATAAGAATGTCATCGAGGTAAACCACGACGAACTTATCTAAGTACTCCATGAAGATCGAGTTCATCAAGCGGGAGAATGTGGCTGGGGCGTTGGTTAGACCAAAGGACATGACGGTGTACTTGTACTGACCATAACGAGTGACAAAAGCTGTCTTGGGAATGTCCCCGTTTCTGATTTTGATTTGGTGGTATCCTAGCCTTAAATCCATCTTGGAGAAGACTGAGGATCCAGCGAGCTGATCATACAGGTCATTGATCCTGGGGAGCGGATACTTGTTCTTTATCGTAACCAAATTAACGGGGCAATAATCTACAACCATCCGATCCGTACCATCCTTCTTCTTGACGAAGAGGACGGGGCAAGCCCAAGGAGAAGAACTAGGACGGATGAAACCCTTTTGCAAGGACTCATCGAGTTGTTTCTTAAGCTCGGCTAGTTCTAGGGGTGCCATCTTGTAAGGTCTCCGGGAGATTGGAGCTGTTCCTGGGATAAGATCTATGACGAACTCTACATCTCTGTCAGGTGGAACACCTGGCAGTTCCTCTGGAAAGACATCCGGAAAGTCACGGACTACCGGAATATCTTCAAGGTCTGGAAGAGGGCTGGCATTAAGAGAATAGAGCTGACGCTTTGCAACTCTAGTGGAGACGGTGACTATCTTGCCAGATGGGTGTGTGAGCTGAATAGACCTGGTGAAACAATCAATCTTGGCATGATGAGCTGTCATCCAGTCCATACCCAAGATGATGTTAATATCCGAAGACTTGAGAGATATCAAGGAAGCAAGGAATGCAAGTCTATCCACAAGGATTTCATTGCCATAACTTATCCTAGAAGTTTGCCATTTGGATCCAGGAGTTTGAATAAGTAGTGGGGAGGGCATATCACAAAATGACATGTCGTGCAAGCGGGCATAGCTTTCAGAAATGAAGGAATGAGACGCTCCAGTATCAAACAAAACCGATGCCGGATGACAGTTGACAAGGAGTGTACCAAGAACGACATCTGGATCATCATGAGCGGCTTTAGCTGAGACGTGATGCACACGTCCATGTTCAGTGGGAGCTGACATGGCACTGATCATCTTGCGTGATGGCTTACCATGGCCAATAGACTTCTCGGGCTGGGGTGGAGCAACTCTGGTCTGAGTGCAAATACGGGCAATGTGGCCTGGCTCTCTGCACTTGTAACAAATCTTGGAGGTAGGATGTGGACCTGTATTAGAAGGCGGTCCACCAATAGGCCTGGGTGGAGCATACTGCTGAACTTGATGAGGTGCCACATAAGATGGCCTCGATACATATTTGGGTGGAAGAGCGGAGTTTGGAACCCAAATCCGGCGCTTCTGAGAGCTAGAACCGGAGGAAGATCCCAAAGCACGAGTGCGCTTACGAGACTCCTCGTAAGTGAGTTGAGCTGTCTCTGCATTAATGGCCTTGTTCACAAGGGCTTGGAATGTTTCACAATGATGCAGGTGGAGATCACGACGCAACTTGGGGTTGAGACCCTTCCGGAACCTAGCCTGCTTCTTGGCGTCCGTGGACACCTCTTCTGTGGCATAACGGGCGAGGTTCTCGAACTCTCTGCTATAAGCATCAACAGCCATCTTACTCTGGGTGAAACTGCAGAACTCTTCTCTCTTGTGATCAAGGAGGGCCTGAGGAATGTGATGCTCGCGAAAAGCCTCAGTGAAATCCTTCCAGGTAGGAATCTGGCCGGCTGGAAGCAAAGTCTCATAGTTCTGCCACCAAAGACTAGCAGGACCTTCCAGGTGGTATGTGGCATAAGTGACCTTGTCATCTTCAGCTACGCTCACGGAACGCAGCTTATGAGTGATGCTACGGAGCCAGTCATCTGCATCGAGTGGCTCGATGGAATGATGAAAGGTGGGGGGATGCAAACAAATGAAATCATGAATGGTAGCAGACCCTTTGAACTGATGTGCGGTGTTCTCCTCGATACGTGCCAACAAACGGTTAGACTCACGCTTGTTCCTCTCCATCTCTAGCATGAACTCTGCCAACGAAGGCTGGTCGGGAGGATACTCATCCCTAGCATCTCCATGGTTCTGGCCACGAACAATAGAACTTGATGACATCCTGAGAAACGAAACCCAGGGACAAAATCAACATTAACTATAGACTGTAGAATGTAGGACAAGGAATTAGTATCTCTCGAACTCCTAGGAAAATTCCGGCAGCATAACGGCAGTAAACTGCTCAGAATGAGACATCCTACTAAGAATGGGGTGGTAACATACTCATCAGCATTACCCAAGGTTATGAGATCATACTAAACAGACTACACCGGAAGTACTCGAAACTGGGGTATGACTCTGATCAACCAATCCTATGGGACTACGAAGTAGTAACACGTGATCCTGATAGACGGAAGAGAAAGCCTAGTTCCTTAACCCCGTAGGAAAGATAGGATGACTCAGATCAGAAGGCCATGAGGTATAAGGAGTAAAAAGAGCCTTACGTTCCTTCCCACAATCAATTCCCTTATATAACTAAAAGATTTCTAGACTCAACTTCGACCAGTTTGGCTTGGTAATCCTACAGGCAGTCAGGCTCTGATACCAGCGCTGTCAGGACCCCGACTCAATGCCACATCGATCTAGCATGTAGCACCTCATATCACTTTGCGGCCTCACGCACGGTATCCCCACGGGTGTCGCCTTACCTTTGCCCGGAACCGTTTGCGCATTTTGGCACACGTATATGATGGTGTCGCTAGCATCCATATGATAAAGAGCCCGGGCTGACATGGCTAGTCGTAAACCCAAAGTGGCACTAACTTACAGGGACAGGCATCCATGACCCAGCATCGAACGTGTCGGTCATCAACGAGTGAATCCAGGCTGTAGCACTGGGCTAACAGGACTCCGGTGAACCGGGCTGAAGCGGGCTAGCAGGACTCCGGTATTCATCGCGTGACATTTCCCCGAAGGGACAGACACAGGAACGAAGAAGGACACATGCCGGCCAGCCTAAGTGTTCCGGAGCAGTAGCAAGCTACCAGGGCTCAGTGGAAGCACTAGGAGACATTTCCCGGTAAGAGAGAACTACTAAGGATAAACAACTAGATAGTCAGATCCCACACATAGCAATACACATTACACATACGCATAACATGCAAGTATGTGCTGTACAACATGGCATCACAGCATAACTCAACAACTCATATAGATAAAGGCTCAGAAGAGCCATCACAGCATTTATTGCAAACAGGGGTCACAAAACCCATCATACAGAGCATACAAGCAACAAGCGGAAGCATTACATGTCTGGGTACAGACATCTACAAATGAAAAAGGCTGAAGAGCCTGACTATCTACAACATCCAATCAAGATCGTAGCTGAGGTACTAGCTACTAGCCGAAGTCCACGAGAACACTAGTAAGACAGAAGTCTCCGCTGCAAAAACATAAATAAAGCAACATGAGTACAAAGGTACTCAGCAAGACTTACATCAGATCCTATCATACATGCATTTGTATCAAGAGGGTAATGTGGGGTTTAGTTGCAGCAAGCCAGCTTTGACTCTGTGGCTATCCTGTTCTACGACTACCAGAAACTCTGGAGGTGAGACAACGTACACGAGTCCACTAATCACCATACAATACACTACTATGGATTCATCCCCGTCTCCCTACGAGAAGGCCATCCATAGCACTCACACTGGTCTTGAGCATTTTAGAGTATCCACTTCAAGTTGTCTATGTACCATGTAAGCATCCAAGAAGTCCATAACCGCGGACCCGGCTATTCGAATAGATCATGTTAACCCTGCAGGGGTGTACTTCTTCACAGACGCTCTCGCCACTTACCGCCATGTACACGTCATGTATCTCGGCAACCTTCAAGCGGAAGCCTGGCGAGGGTGTCGGCCACGACCTGACTAACCACACAAGACTCTAATCCAGGTTTATCGCCTATTCGGGTTCCATCCGCAAGGAGATCCGGCTGGGGTTTCACTCACGACCCCAAACGATGTGTGCAGGGTTCCCAAGCCCACCTCGCCGGATGGATCTACGCTTGGTACACCGTGCCACTTGTGCCTAGTCTGTCCCAAGCGCACCTGGCCGGGTGCCACTTGGTAGACTACTAACACTACCTACAAACACCAGAAACTAGTTGCGACTCCTGGATAGAGATCAAGTTGGTTAATAAGTCGAGAGGGCTTGGAGCGCCCGGAGCCCAATGTGTGGTAGTATCGAGTCATTGGACAACATACATAGAACTCAGTGCTTAAGGACGGTTCCAGTGAGACAACCCACCATGTACTCCTACATGGCCTCTCACCACTACCTTTACCAAATCGTGTTCACACACTTAACTCTCAGCACCAGAACATATCGTAACACTCCAATTCATTCCCAATGAATCAGACCTGACACAACTCTAAGCAATAGCAGGCATAGCATGGTAGGAACACATCAGTGGCTTCAATCAACTCCTACACATGCTAGTGGGTTTCAACTATTTACTGTGGCAATGACAGGTCATGCAGAGGAATGGGTTCAACTACCGCAGCACAAAGTAGCAGATGAATCGCTGTTGTCCTAATGCAATAACTGAGAGCAGGAGCGAGAGAGTAGGATTGTATCGGAATGAGCAAGGGGGTTTGCTTGCCTGGTAAATCAACAAGGAAGGCACTGCTTCACAGACAGGTACTCTGGAACGACTCCGGAGCAGGACCTATCGAGAAGGAACGGTGCCGGCAATCAATACACAAACATATGCAACAATATGATGCATGAACATGGCATAAATATGTGATGTTGTTTGAGCTAGTGCAACTAGTATTCATTTGGTTTGAAGTCCATTTGAACCAAAGGTTCAAATGCATCTCCAAATTAAGCTCCTATATATGCCATAATGTGTTTTCTCATATTAAGCATGTATAAGTTGGTTTGTCATGCATGAAACTAGTACAGATGGATAGATTACGTTTTTCTGATAATTTTTCATATATAAATTATTTTAATCCGAGCTACGGTTGAATTGTTATGAATTTTTGAAGTTTAAAACAATTTCTGGAATTTTCTGATTAGATTTAATTCCAGAAATCATATTATAGCGCCAGCATGACATCAGCACGACGTCAGTGGTCAACTGGGCTGGTCCGGGTCAAACCTGACGTGTGGGACCCACACGTCAGTGACAGGGGGGTTAACAGGGGTTAATTTAGTTTAATTAAAAGGTTAGGGGGCACCGAGGCCCACTGTCAGTGTCAGGGGGGGTTAGTTAACGGTGATTAGCACTAAGCTAATCACCTGCCGACGGGGCCCACTGTCATTGAGCCAGGGGAGGTCAAACCCCCTGGTCAACTGGGGCTAAAACGCCGGCGTTTAGCCGCCGGCGGCAGCAAACGCGGCGGAGGGGCTCGAGATCGTCGTTCCGGCGACCATTCGGGCGGCGGAGACCACCCACGCGAAGCCCAGGCTCACGCGCAACTAGTGGTTCATGCGGGAGGCTGCGGGGGCGGCGGAGCTCGCCGGAGCGAAGCTCGGGGCGGCGGCCGGAGCTCGGCAACTTGCGGCCGCGGCGTTGTGGTGCACGGCAGTGGAAGCGGAGGGCTCCTACGGCCTCCTGGCGTCACCAGGAACACGGTGACGCACGCGGGAGTGGCTGGCTTGGGCTCATGCCACCGTGGCGCCATGGCCGGCGGCGAGGGACTTACGGGCGCGGTGGTTGAGCTAGCTAGACGGGGCAAACGAGCACGGGGAGGAGGGGGTTCGGTGCGGGGGCTCACAGCGAGACCAGCGAGCGCGAGGGCGAGGTCGGGGATGCCCGGTAGCTCCCGAATCGCCAGCGAGGATCCACGGCGGCCGGAGGCGAATTTGGCGACGGTGACGGCTCCACGGGGTGCTCCGTCTTGCGTGGCTCGACGAGGAGGTAGAGGGGGTCGCAGCGGATCTGGGGAGCGTGTCGGGAAGGCGAGGGAGAGGCGGTGGCTATGGTGATGCCCGTCGGCGGCGGCGGTGGTTCTCGGGTGAGAGAGAGAGAGCAGGGGGAGAGGAGGAGGGTGAGGGAGAGGGAGTGAGAGCGGTGCGGGGCAGCGCGTGGCGACGTTCCGGACGTCCAGGCGTCGAGGGGGAGGACAGGCAGGCAGGTGCCGTGGCGGCACGGCGGTGCGCACGCGCCGGCCACACGCCCCTGGCCTCCTGGCGGGAGGTGGAGGACGACTGGCGCTAGCCAGTCGGCTGGGCCGGCCAGCTGGGCCGCACAGTGCCAGGCCTCAGGTGAGCACAGGTAGGCATTTTCTTTAATTTTGTTTTCTAATTTTTCTGACATTTGTTTTGATTTAATAAAATATTAAACCAATTTATTTACTTATGCCAATTTTTGTAGGGACTAATGGTATTATTCCAGAGCTCCTCGACAAAAGGCACAATTTTTGGACATATATTAATATATATAACTAATATATTTCCAATGCAAATATTTATCGAATTAATCCAAATGGCCAAAATAAATATCCATGAGCTCCTAAAAATATTTTTTTGATTTTTATCTCTGTCCAATATTTTCAGAGAGCAACATGAGCATTTTCTTGGACCCTTTTGGAGAAATTTTTATTTGGGTCATTTTCAGAAATGATTCTGAGGGTTCCACCAATCCTCATTTCAAATTTAAATGAAATTTAAATATGATGCACAACTGACTAGCTAGTCTAGGTCATACCAGACTAGGGATGTGACAGTGGGCTATCGTCAAATCAAATCAGAACCAACAATACTCGTAATGTTGTCTTACTCGTGGTTGTTTCCTCGAGCATACACCATTATATTCTTTGGTTCTGACCATTGCTATCACCTTGTTCACATAATTGTGGTATTCCACTTATATGGAAACCTAGATGAATTTTTGTTGAGCCCATCAGCAGCATTTTATCTCCTCCATAATTCATGATGAACATCAGGCTAGTGTTGGAAACTTGTGTAAGCATTATCTTCGTGTTCCGTTCATGAAGGATATGCTTGGATGAAAGAAGTGACTTCCTCTAATTCATGTGCAATTGGTGCAAGTTGCCGCCATGAATTCGAGAAAGTTAGTTTTGCTTCCTCCGAAATCATCCCAAGTCAATCATGCACGTGCGAAGAATTCTATGGTCTGTTAGACTGATCATCTTCGTTACATATGAATTTCATAGTACACCTAGCCACTGACTGATTTGTTCAAGGAAAAGGAGTTGCTGTGCAAATACTAGTTCATGCACAATACTTCGATATCCTCGATGATGATTCCCAACCTGAACTCGATAGTGTTTTATTGTAAGACTACCATGTGATCATGTTTGTCTGGGACAACGTGTTCACATGTTGTAGCAGAACCAGCTCATGTTTTGGAGCTTGCTATTGTAGTTCATTCCCCGAGAATCTCGCAACATCATCTCATCGACTTTTGTTGCAAACTTTCATTTTTCCTTCTAGACTTGATGTGTCTGGAATATCCTAACACCAACCAGATCTGAATCTCAGGCAGATATGACAGTTGGAATGTTTCCCAAGAACTATAATATTGGCCTCTCTATAACCGGTAAGTGGATGTCGTGGCCAACACACCCAGCCGGAAGACCTATTATTGTAGTATCTTGATTGAAGAAGTTGGCCACCTTCCCATAAGGATTTCGTAGGATTTACTCCCTAGTTGTCCCTTATGGATTTTTGTGTTCCCGAAGTCCGACCTTTACTTGATGTTCTAGATATCAAACCATATGAATGGGATACACTAGCACATCAAGGAGAACATTAGAAGCGGAGTGCTAAATGTCTCTCGGTCGATCATCCAGATTCTGTTTCCTTGGCCTCGCTAAGGTGAAATCTGAGAAGGTGTTATCTTCGTTTGCATCTGCATCGTCCATCACTATTCATCATGGTGGTATGTTGTGTTGCCAGGATCCTTGACACGGATGTTGGTAAAACCTTGATGAATATGGAAATGCTCAAGTTCTGGAGAGCACGCGCAAGCAAAATCATCCCTTGTGTTGTTTTCAACAAGGTAACCAACATCATCCATTCTAATCCGGGTATGCCATTCTACCGAACCCCTCCAATCGATCGCTCGAGAATTGCCTTAGGCTGGTATAAAGGGTTTTCAATGATCTCTGAATCAAAGGTAATTCTTTTTGCCACCTAAGGGGATATATCTCCGAGTCACCATCCCTAAGGTGTCTCGTTGTGGTATCATGGTAACTCAACTCCTCGCTACGTTGACAACCGTTCACCACCCTCTTAGGTGTGGAATTGTTGTCTACCTAGTGAACCCTCATCAGCTGTTCCACTCCATCCCTCTAGATGTGTGCTTTGTGTCTCAGTTCGAGAGATGTTGCTATGTCTCATTCTGTGAGTTAATCCTAAGTTATTCGATCTTCGAGAAGATCGATCCTTCTAGAGTCTCCTTCTTCTCTCCTTGTCATGTTAGCTGGAGTTCTCAGAACAAGACGACAATACAAAGATGGTGATCGAATCAATGCCCATATGAAGTGCAACCTGGATCGAGAAGATTGTGATAGTTTGTGTCCCTGTGTCTTCTTACCTCATGCTTGAATCTCGGGATGAGATTCTTGTTTAGTGGGGGTGAGTTGTCACATCCCTAGTTCTGGTATGCACTAGGCTAGCCCTTCATGTGTGCATCATGTTTAAATTTTATCTAAGTTGAAATGGGGATTGACAAACCCTAGCACCAAAATTAAATCAAATAGGGTCAACCATAATCTTTTCAATGAACCCAAAATGCTCTTCAAAAAAGTTCATGATTTTTGGATTGGTCTAGAACCTCTCCCAAAAATGGTGCACATTTTTCTAGGCCATTCCGGATTTTTGAATTAAATCATATGGTATTTGCATTTGGGCATTTAATTGCTAAATAATATTTTAAATGCTCAAATAATCACAAACTGAAATGTTTGCTGTTGGAAATATTCCAAACAGTGACATTGAGCAGTTTCATAATTTTTGGAAATGCCCTGGCATTTTTATTAAAGCCAAACACAATTACAGAAAATAGAAAATGGAAATAAAAGGAGAGAGAGAGGTTACATGTGCAGTTTACCTGGCAGCCCACTTACCTGGCCTTACCTGGCTAGCCCAGGTCCTGTGCAGCCCAGCTGGCGGCCCAGCCCACCTGGCCTTCTGCCAGTCATCTCCTAGCTCCTGCCAGGAGGACGACGCCATGTCGCCCGCGCACGCACCTGAGGTTTCCACCTCCTGCTTCGTGCTGGCGGCCTCCTCTTCGAGCCCGTCCGCGCGTGGAGACGCCACGACACCCCCCTGATTCCCCCCTCGCTCTAGACCCCCTCCTCCTCCTCTGCTCTCTCGCTCTCGCGATCGACCACGAAAACCCGAGAGCACCGACGAGCTCCACCGCGGCGAATGTCCACCCCTCGCCTCGCCGATGCTTCCAGAAGAACCGCCGCGCCTTCCTCTTTGTCTCCACCAACCCACGTGACGCCGGGTGCACCGCAGCATCGTCCCCGCCGCCTTCATTGCCGCATCTGTCCGGCGATCGCCGCGGTCGATTCGCCGTCTCCGACGCCTCCTCGAGACCACCGAGCTGCTCTTCGACCTCGCTGTGAGCCCCGGAGTATTTACCCTCACCTCTCCCTCTCTGGTCTGTCCCCTAGCTAGCTGCGCCGCCATGGCCGTAGCTCGCCGTCCGCCATGGCCGGCGAGCCCCGCGCCCCCGAGCTCCTGCACTTGCGTTCGTTACACCGGCGTGCTCCTGGTGACCCCAGGAACCCGTAGAGCCCCTCAGCTGATCTTGCCATGCCGTGTAACGCCGAACCTAACCCCATCCGAGCTCCGACCGCCGCAAAACTCGTCGCCGGTGCCTCTGCAGGCCACTCCAGCTCCAGCCGCCACCACCATTGGATGTGCCCCTCCGCCAGCTCCCCATAGATGCTCCCCACGCGCCAAAACGGACCGTGTAGCGAAATCTTGACGCCCTCCGCTGCGGATTTGGTCACCGGCGTTTACACGCCAGTGATGATGATGTGGCAATGTCATTAGGACTTAATCGCGCTTAGTTTAATCACACCAGCCACTGACATTAGGGCCCCACCAGCTAAATAACCTCGGGTTATTATCTTAACTAGATTTAGTTACAACCAGTGGGCCCACCTGCCAGCGACCTAAACCAGCCCTGTGTCACTGACATGTGGCCCCCACATGTCAGGTTTGACCTAGACCGCCTTGTTGACCCTGCTGATGTCACCCTGACACAATGCTGACACAATTAGCAATTTTCTGGATTTAAAATAAATCTAGGAAATTTCAGAAAATATCCAAAACTTCTAAAAATCATATAAAATCAACCGTAACTCCAAATGAAATAAATTATATATGAAAAATGATCAGAAAAATCCAATCTATCCATATGTACCATTTTCATGCATGTTAGAATAACTTATCAGTACTGTTTAGGACAAATGAAAGGAATGTCATTTAAATAACCACATGTGGAGTTTGAATTTGAATCTTTGATTCAAATCAACTTCATTTAACTTGTTGCTAGTTGCATTAGCTCAAACCACAACATATTTCCATGTCATGATCATGCATGATATTGTGCATTGCATTGATTGTGTTCTTCCTTGTTTGCCGGTATTTGTCCCCTCTCGGTAGACGATGTTCCGACGTTGTGATCGTTGACACTGATGAAGACTCAATGCTATCTTCAGAAGTGCCAGGCAAGCAAACCCCCCTTGTTCATTCCAATACAATCCCACTCTCTTGCTCCTGCTCTATTTTATTGCATTAGGACAACAACAATACAACTGTTACTTGCTGCGGTAGTTGAACCCCTTTATCCTCTGCATGACCTGTCATTGCCACAGTAAATAGATGAAACCCACTAGCATGAGTAGGAGTTGTTTGAGCCCTGATGTGCCTACTCATTCATGTTTGTTTGTCATGCCTGCTACTGCTTAGAGTTGAGTCAGGTCTGATTCATCGGGGATGAATTGGAGGTGTGTAAACATGTCCTACTGTGTGTGAGCTAAGTGTGTGAACACGATTTGGTAAAGGTAGCGGTGAGAGGCCATGTAGGAGTACATGGTGGGTTGTCTCATTGTAGCCGTCCTCAGGAACTGAGTTCTGTGTTTGTGATCCATGAACAGTTACTACCACACATTGGGCTCCGGGCGCTCCAAGCTCTCTCGACTTATTAATGAACTCGATCTCTGTCCAGGAGTTGCAACTAGTTTCTGGTGTTTGTCGGTAGTGTTAGTAGTCTACCAAGTGGCACCCGGTACAGGTGGGCTTGGGACAGACTAGGCATAGTGGCACGGTGTACCAAGTGGCACCCGGATGGTGGGCTTGGGAACCCTGCTCACATCATTTGGGGCCGTGAGCGACACCCTGGCCGGATCTCCTTGCGGATGGAACCCGAATAGGCGATAAACCTGGACGATAGACTTGTGTGGATAGTCAGGTCGTGGCCGACACCCTCGCTGGGCTTCCGCTTGAAGGTTGCCGAGTACATGTCGTGTAAACGGCGGTAAGTGGTGAGAGCGTGTGTGAGGAAGTACACCCCTGTAGGGTTAATATCATCTATTCGAATAGCCGTGTCTGCGGTAAAGGACTTCTGGGTTGCCTGTACAGTTCATAGACAAGTGAAAGTGGATACTCTAAAATACGCATGATAAGCGTGAGTGCTATGGATGGCATTCTCATAGGGAGACGGGAGCGGATCCATAGTGGTGTATTGATATGGTGAATATGTGGCCTCATGTGCGCCACCTCAAAAGAGATACTTGCTGTCGTAGTTCAGGATAGCCACCGAGTCAAAGCTGGCTTGCTGCAGTTAAACCCCACCACCCCTTTGTTGATAATGGTGCATATGTAGTTAGTTCTGATGGAAGTCTTGCTGGGTACATTTGTACTCACGTTGCTTAATTTATGTTTTTGCAGAGAGACTTCAGTCTTGCTAGTAGTTCCACGTGGACTTCGACGTTTAGCTTGTTACCTCAGCTACTATCTTGTGCCCTCAACAGGATTTGGTAGATAGTCAGGCATCTCAGCCTTTTTCATTTGTAGATGTTTGTACTTAGACATGTTAAGCTTCCGTTTGTGCTTGACTTGTGTGCTCTGAATGCTGGGTCATGAGACCCATGTTTGTAATATCTTTGCTCCTCGGAGCCTATTGAATAAATACTTTGAGTCGTAGAGTTATGTTGTGATGCCATGTTGTATTTGCACATATCGAGCATATTGTGTGTATGATTTGAAATGCTTGATATGTGTGGGATCTGACTATCTAGTTGTTTATCCTTGGTAGCCTCTCTTACCGGGAAATGTCTCCTAGTGTTTCCACTGAGCCTTGGTAGCTTGCTACTGCTCTGGAACACTTAGGCTAGCCGGCATGTGTCCTTCTTTGTTCCTGTGTCTGTCCCTTCGGGGAAATGTCACGGGGTGTCTACCGGAGTCCTGCTAGCCTGCTACAGCCCGGTTTACCGGAGTCCTACTAGCCCAGTTGCTACAGCCCGGATTCACTCGCTGATAACCGACACATTCGTTGATGGGTCATGTATGCCTGTCCCTGTAAGTTAGTGCCACTTTGGGTTCACGACTAGCCATCTCAGCCCGGGTTCTTTGTCATATGGATGCTAGCGGCACTATCATATACGTGAGCCAAAAGGCGCAAATGGTCCCGGGCCAGGTAAGGTGGCACCCGTGGGAATACCGTGCGTGAGGCCGCAAAGTGATATGATGTGTTACATGCTAGATTTGTGTGACTTAGGATCGGGGTCCTGACAGCAGTTAACAGGAATGTCGTGCCCGCTTTTCAAGTTTGTTTTATCTTATCAAGTTTTGCCTCTCTTTTCAACCGAAGTGCTGTCTGAAATCCTTCTTACCCCTTGTGCCTAGTTCCGGAGGCAGTGTGTTGTTGATTTCATCAAGTGTCATCCCATGTTATCAAGTTCATGTTAAATTACTTCCATTTTCAGTCGGAGTGCTGTCCCAATTATTTATTTCTTATTCCTTCTCTATATTGTTTTAACTGGAGTGGTTTCAATGTCCATCTCGTCACTAAGCTCTTCATTCTCGTTGTATTCCTTGTTCCTGTTGTCCCACATAGTGTTTGCAATCTCAAATGTTCTTTGGTTTCACTCGTTTGTCGAAGAAGCAACTTTGTATTACCTCTTCCTTTTCTGTTTCTCTCCGGTGCCATCCATAGGATCTCGGGTCGAGATCCTTTGTTAGTGTGGGAGAGTTGTGATGCCCCAAGGCTGACGCTCCAGAAGACTTCCAACTATTTCAATTTTCGCCATGTGATTTATTTTTTTGCTTGTTGCATTTCATCATGGCATCATGTGCATTGCATCCGCATGTTTTCTTAAAACTCGTAGCAGTTCGAAGTTGCGCCTTCTCTCTTTGACTCTGTTGTCATTTTGTTAGGCCCCTTGTCCTCATTGACCTCTCTCAGACCCCCTGGTGTGTGTCCGAAACTGCCCTGAACATGACCTGCTCAGTCATCACCATTGGATTCGGATCATCCCCAAACATCATTAAAACATCTCCGTTTTCTTATTTGGACTCCCTACCTATTTATTTCTCGACCGTCCGATTTTGATCGAAGGGACCTAGATAGCCCCTACCCTATTTCCAGTGCTATATAAACAGATCAACCCTAGCCTAGTCTCCTGTCCCATCCATCCTCCCCCATCGCGCCGCCACTAGCTCCACCTGGTCTCCCCCTTCCTCAGGATCTTGCTCGATCCACCCAATCAATCCTGCCAACACTTTCCTTGTTTTCCTCAGCCACACAATCAGATCCACCTTCTCCTCCACGAAGCACTCCACTCCTTCCCTCGATCCCACCAAGCTGCTGCCCGAGGCCCAGAGCAGGAGCGCTCGGCCTCGTCTTCTCGCGCGGCCAGCCACCTCGACGACGACCTCCAGGAACACCGTCCCGCCCTGCTTCTTCCTCCTCCTCGAGGGGATGCCCCTGGCCTCGAGCACCAGCGCTCCAAGGTCTGTCTTCTGCAGTTCGTCGCTACTGGAGCTCCCCACGACCAGCAGGTTGCCGCACCTCTCCTCTGTCCCCTCCTTCCTATCTATCTCTCTCACCAGACTCCCTTTGTCTCCTCTGTTACAGAGCCGCCGCCCTGAAGCTTCTTCTGCCCGAGCCCTGCCTCGCGCCCCCATCGTCCTCGACCGCGCCAAGTCCCTCATCGCGCCGCTCCCAGTCTTCCTCCTCGTCATGCCGATCCAGGAGGATCAACCTCGCCCAGCCTACTCCTCCCGCTGAAGCCGCGCGGAGTTCTATCGCTGCTTTGCATCGCTGCGTGCCGCTGATCCAGTGGTGCCCCTCCGCATCGGATCCACCGGCTTCGTCCCGTTTTGGGTATTCCCCAACTCAAGCTGCATCGCTCTTGCCAGAGAACGTGCCAAGTCCGCGGTCGTCGACCTGCTGCCGGCGCCCAACGTCCTCTACTTCGTCCAGACGAGGTGCCCTGCTCGCTGCGACCTTGTGCGCCTGCAGCGTTGCGGGTCATCACTCCCGAGCACATTGACCGCGCCCTAGCCCAGCGGCCTCGCTCGGCCTGCCACCACCAACTGGGCCTCAGTCCATGGTGAGCCACCGCTGCGCCCACCCTTCCACTGTTGGCCCAAGTGCAAATTCGGCCCATAGATGGTTTTTTCCAGTTCTGCGAATTTAGCATTATACATTGTGCGCTGTATATGGTGTTGCACATCATAAAGACAAGGAGGATTTTCTAACTGAACTTTCTGAGTTCTGTAGTCATATTTCATCTCCTTTGCTCATTGGAGGAGATTTTAATATTCTTAGGCATGCTGGGGAAAAGAACAAACCATGGCAGCACTCCACTTATTCTGATCTGTTTAATTCTGTGATCAATGCTATGTGTTTGAATGAGGTTTATATGAGTGGGGGGATGTACACATGGACCAATGGCCAATCCCATCCAACTCTTGAGAAATTAGACCGTGTCCTTATGAGTAATGACTGGGAGGACATTTTTTCTCAAGTCAATGTTAGGAAACTGGTCAGAGATGTATCGGACCATAATGCTCTTTTGCTGTCCTCTGACAACCATGTTGTCAGATCTCCACAGACAAGAGAATTCAGATTCGAATTAAGTTGGTTGAAATCAGATGAGTTTCTTCCTTTGGTAGAGAAAGTGTGGAACCAATATGTGAAAGCCGCTGATCCAATTGATATTTTAAATATCAAATTAAAACATTTAAAAAAATTCTTCAAAGGATGGGGCTCGAATAAATTTGGTCATGATAGAATTAGGAAAAGGGATATCAGAGAAGAACTTAGGTGGATTGAAGAGGAAGAAGACAAGGGAAATATTGATCCTGGTATTTTTTGTAAAAAACTAAATTGCTAGTCGAGCTGAATGAAATTTTAATTAATGAGGAATTATTTCTTCTGCAACAATCTAAAGAGCGCTGGTTTCTTAAGGGAGATAGCAACACAGCCTACTATCAAAAAATTGCTAATGGGCATAAAAGAAAAAACACCATTCATTCAATGAATGTTGGTGATGTTGCTATTGAGGGGACTGAGAATATTTTGAGGCATGCCACTGACTTTTATAAGTCTCTATTTGGACCAGCCCCTGGGAACTTATTTCTGCTTGATCCTGAGATTTGGGGGGATAATGAGAGATTAGATGAGGCCGACAATTTGATTTTGACTAGATCTTTTTATGAGGAATAAGTTAAAACAGCTTTGTTCTCGATGAACAGTAACAGAGCCCCTGGGTCTGACAACATACCTGCTAAATTTTACCAGCATTGTTGGGAGATTGTTAAAAAAGATATAATGAATCTTTTTCTAGCATTTTATGAGGGAAGATTGGATGTGCATAGACTTAACTATAGCATTATCACTCTGCTCCCAAAAGTTAATGGAGCTAATAATATTCAGCAATTCAGACCCATTTGCTTGCTTAGATGCCCTTATAAACTGATCACCAAGGTTCTGGACAATAGAGCAGCTCCCTATGTTGATGTGTTGTTCAGTAAACATCAAAATGCCTTCATTAAAAACAGGCACATCATGGATGGGATCATGTCCCTCCATGAGATCCTACACTACACCCATATTAGGAAGAAAGTGGGGATTGTCATTAAGCTAGACTTTGAGAAAGCCTATGACAAGGTGAATTGGGAGTTTTTGCTACAGAGCTTAGAAAACAGAGGTTTTGGCACCACTTGGTGCGGGTGGATGAAGAAAATTATTCAAAATGGAACAGTTAGTGTCAAACTTAATAAAACTCTGGGTCCATACTTCCAAAGTTATAAGGGAGTAAGACAAGCAGACTCTATCTCTCCATTCTTATTCAACATTGCTGCCGAATGTTTGTCCAAAATGGTGCGTCAAGCACAGAATAATGGTCTGATTACTGGACTTTTCCCTGAATTAGTGGAAAATGGTGTGGCCATCTTACAGTATGCTGATGATACGGTGATCTGTATCGAGCATGACCCAGAGAAAGCCCTAAATATGAAAAATACTGCTATATATGTTTGAGCTAATGTCAGGATTGAAAATCAATTTCCAAAAAAGTGAAATTTTGTGTGTTGGAGGGGGCAATGATATCCTGACAACATATGCTGCTATGTTTAATTGCCAGATTGGGCATTTTCCAATGAAATATTTGGGAGTACCAGTAAGCTACTCAACCTTAAAAGGAGTGGACTGGGAATTCTTGGAAGAAAGATATGTCAAAAGATGCGAGTCCGGTTTAGGGAGCAATGCTTCCTCGGGAGGTAGACTAACTCTGCTCAATGCTAATATCTCGAGCATTGCCTTTTACTACCTGTCCATGTTCTTACTTTCAAAAACTATGATTGCAAGACTGGATAAACACAGAAGAAGATTTTTTTGGCAAGTCACAAAAAATAGAAAAAGGTACTATTTTGTCAAATGGACCAGGATTTGTCGATCTAAAAGCAAAGGGGGGCTGGGAGTTAAGGACTTGCATAAACAAAATTTAAGTTTGCTCACCAAGTGGTGGTGGAAATTGGATACCAGAAATGGTTTATGGCAAGATATTATTAAGGCTAGATATCTTCGCAGAGATACTGTTGCCTCGATTAAGGGGAAAATTAGCGACTCCCCATGTGGGAAAGCGATAATGAAAGTGAAAGATCTTTATATGGCTGGTAGGTGTGTGGTGATACAATCTGGCAATATTGCCAGGCTTTGGAGGGACCTTGTTGGGGATCAGTTACCCTTTTGTGAACAATTCCCTAGATTGTTTTCTATATGCAATTATCCTAACTGTACTGTCAATGCCTGCCTAGCGGCTGATCCTCTGTCCTTCTTTAGAAGAAGGCTAAATAATGAAATGGGGGGACAATGGCACCATATGGTAGATACAGTCAGGAAGTCCTGCATTTCTAGTGAGAGTGACAATATCAAGTGGGGGTTGGGTTCCAAAACCTACTTCACCACTCGCTTAGTTTATGCATTCCTGGAGAGACATGTTACGGGGTGTAACTATAACTGGATCTGGAGAGCGAATATACCTCTGAAGATCCAAATCTTTATGTGGCAATTGTCACAAAATGCAATCTTAACCAGGGAGGTGATGAAGCACATGGGTTGGAAAAAGGATCCTAAATGTTCTTTCTGTGCTGCAAAAGAAACATCCGAGCATCTCTTTTTACCTGCCCAGTGGCTAGGGTAACTTGGAGAACGGTCGCTTGTATGTTTGGGACTGATTTATGTCCAAATAATATATGGCAAGCATATGCATGGTGCTACTCCTTTTTCTCGGAAGGGGAGGTGTTCTACACTGTGGGCATTGCAGCCATATGCTGGGCGATTTGGACGTGTCGCAACAGAGTTACTTTTGAGTTTATACCTCTTAGAAACCCATTTGAATGCACTTTCTCTACTTGTGCTTTGCTTTGTTACTGGGCAGGGCCATGAAATAGCAAAAGGATGCAGAGGACCTGAGGACTGGAGCGAACATGCTGAAGAGCAACGCCTCAAGACTGATGCAAATTTGCGCCACGGCACATCAGGAAGATGGGGCTTGCTGAAGTTCGACCAGGCCAGAACAAAAAAGGAAAATCAAAGAGGATGATGTTTGCTGCTACACAGGAATAGCTGCTGTTTTGCTGGTGGTGTGTTGGCTGGGTGCTTAGGCCTTTTGTCCCTTGTCTAGTTTAAACCTAAACTGTCTGTTGGATTTGGTTGGTGCTGTGATCTAACGGTGTTATCGGGTTTCGTCCCACAGTAGGTAATCTCGATGGCGAGTGCTTACAGTGGGTTTCCCGGCGATGCCTGAACTCGCTTTCCCTTTTCCTGCCCCTTCTCTAGACATTTGATGCATTTCCGTTATGTCGCAGTAATGGAAAGGGGTAATGCCCGGTTAAAAAAAGCATTATCCAGTGATTTACAGTTTTACAGAAAAGCTCTGAATGTTCATGATTTTAATAACTCATCAACCGTCCATTGGATTAAAATGTTTTATATATGTAAAATGCTTAGAAGTTCATCTAGTTTCATAATTTCAAACTTTCATCCATGTTTTAAATGTTTAAACTTGTTGTTTGTTTAAATTTGCATAAATGACATGTTAAAATGGTTTATTTCATAACTTAATAACCGTGCATCGGTTCTAAATAAACTCTGTATGTAAATGGGGTAGAAAATGCATAAATTAACATGGTGGCCTTACTTTGTGTGTTTAACAACTCTAAAATATGGTTTAGGGAAGAACCGTAGCAAATTCATAAATTGCACATGGTGATCTTCCGGAATTGTTGTTTGTTGTCCCGGCCTCATTTAAATTGCCTAGATAGGTAGTTTGATTATGCTTTCACCTCTTGCCATGTTTAAAAACAATTAATATTGTTGAGTAGGTTAAATGATTGTGAACTAAATAATTGTTGTGGTGTTTCGTCAATATGCAACTCGTTGCATATTGAGCTCCACTTAATTTGTATTATTATTTGTTGCACTTTGCCATGCCATGCATATTTAAGCCTGGCATGCGTCATACTTGATTATGCATCATGCCATATGTATGATTGTGTGTTTACCATGTCGTTTGCTTCTTTCCGATGTTGCTTCTTAGTTTCTGTAACGTTGCGGATTGTGAGGGTTCGTTCGACTACGTTTGTTCGTCTACTTCATGGACTCGGTCTTCTTCCTAGCGGGATATCAGGCAAGATGACCGTTACCCTGGATCTCACTACTATCATTGCTATGCTAGTTGTCTCGATGCTATCGCTATGTCACGCTTCCTACCACTTGTTTATCGAGCCTCCCAAATTGCCATGAAAAACCTCTAACCTTTTCCACCATCCTAGCAGCCGGTGTTTGGCTATGTTACCACTTTGCTCAGCCCCTGTTATAGCATTGCTAGTTGTAGGTGCAGTTACAGGTTATTCCTTGTTGGGACATGGATATCATGGATCTTGGCATTTCACAATATCTCTTATTTTATTAATGCATCTATATACTTGGTAAAGAGTGGAAGACTCAGCTTTATGCTTGGTGTTTTGTTCCACTCTTGCCGCCCTAGTTTCCATCATACCAGTGTTATGTTCCTTGATTTTGCGTCCCTAACATAGTGAGGGTTTATGGGCCCCTCTTGACAATTCGCTTTCAATAAAACTCTTCCAGCAAGGCCCAACATTGGTTTTACCATTTGCCTAATAACAACTAAAAACTTGTATAGGGACTTTCCGGCCCCCGAGGTCCCTTAATCAACCCCCGGGCCAGTGCTCCACATGGGTGTTGGTCCACCTACCTAGCAGTCGGCGGTGCCACCTCGGGGCAACTCGACGGTATTTTGGCTACTGTCCACTTTGCATAGACGGTGTTATCCTAAGAACGAGATACGCGCGGCTCCTATCGGGGCATCGACGCACCGGGTGGTCTTGCGGGTTTTGTTTTACCATTGTCGAAATGTCTTGTGCACCGAGATCCTGAGTCTGATCGGATGTCCCGCGATGGAGGATTGTCTCCGCGGATCGTGAGCTTGTCATGGGGTAAGTTGGGATACCCCTGCAGGGTTTAAACTTTCGAGAGCCGTGCCCACAGTTATGTGGCAGATGGGAATTTTTTAATGTCCGGTTGTAGAGAACTTGACACCAGATTCGAATTAAAATACACCAACCGCGTGTGTAACCGTAATGGTCTCATTTCGGGCGAGTTCGAGAAGAGAACACAGTGGGGTTATGTTTGAACGTAAGTAGTTCAGGATCACTTCTTGATCATCACTAGTTTGCGACCGTTTGTGTAGTTTCTCATCTTATTCTTGTACTCGTAAGTTAGTTAGCATACATTGCTTAGTCGCTTGCTGCAACCTCACCACTTACCCATTCCGTACCCATTAAGCTTTGCTTGTCTTGATACCCATGGTAACGGGATTGCTGAGTCCTCGTGGCTCACAAATTACTACAACAATAGTTGCAGGTACAGATAATGCGATGCTCCGACGCGAGTGTGATGCTTGATTGCTTTTGGAGTTCTTTTTCTTCGATCAAGGGAAATAGGTTCCGGGTCGGGGAGCCTGGGCTAGCAGGGTGGATGTCGTTCTTCTTTTTCATTTGATTTCATCCGTAGTCGGATCCTGCTCTTTTGTATGGTGATTGCTATGTATTGATGAATTGTTGTATTCATGTTGTAGCTTGTGGCGAGTGTAAGCCTTTATCTTGTATTCTCATCTATTAAGTACATGGTATGTTGTAATGATATCCATCTTGGTATGCGCTCGAAATGCGGTTGTGCCCCAATCATGAGTTCATCATGTGATTGGGGTAGAATCGCATCATGGGCGCTACATACTACCACTAATTACCGAAGGGCAATAGGGACCCTCACAGTAGTAGGTGATGTACAACTATGGAAGTACCGCACAAGCAGTACTACCGTAGGTACCAGCGGTACTATCGTTCGGTAGAAAACAACAAAGCCAGAGCAACCATAACTACTACAAACAAACTACGAAATCAGCAAACTCAAGCTTGTTGGATATATTAAGAACTTGCAATGAATAAGAAATGTCAACATGATAAGGAAGAGAACCTTCCCCAAATATGAACCGACAAATCCTCCCACACCAAAAATGCAAAGATGATGCATACAAACTCTGTTTTCGATGAACTTGAGTTTGACAAGAAGATGAACACAAACTCTAAAACCTCACATATAGAAAAACCAAATAAGGACCAATAAAGATGATGCCAAGGATGCAATGGTTTGAGCTTTCTACGGACAATACGAGCAAGCTACTCACTCAAGATCACCCCTGATAGTACCACAATCAATCCTATAACTAGTAGCCCAACTTACACATGAGACTGATAAAATAGAAATCTATCAAGGTCAAACCTCTACCTTGCGCATAATCCACTTGAGCTAGATGATGAAGATCTTGACCTCCTCAAGTTGGACAACATTATTTGATTGCGTTGACTCGATGGAGACTAGTGAATTGCTTCCCCATACTCCACTATGGGTGAGACTCTCTTAGGCACATCTTCACATGTCCATTATCACCAGAATGGATGACAAGCATCAAGCATGTGATCTCTTCATGATGCTCCATTTGAACTTGCACAACACAACCTTGATGATGATCACCACTTGATTTCATCCTCTATGGGTCATATGAGATATTCCTTTTGATGCACACCCATGGAAACATATCTAACCCCACAAATAAACCTCACATAGACCATGGGTTAGTACACAAAGCATAATGGACAATGCTTACCATACCATAAGATCACTTGATCCCACTCGATATATCTTCTACGCTTTGCATGTTGATCAACTTGAATCCACTCTTTGTACTTAGTCTTGATCAACTTTATATCGTACTATATCTCTTCATAAATATGATGCCTTAAAGGTAAACATGAGTGTTCACACAATCTTCTTCAAGATATGCTTGCAATAGGCTCAACTCTAACATGACCAATCTTTGGATAACTCGTTGAATAACACCTTCGTCAACACATAACCTCCTTCTTATAACCTTGAAACCAACATATGGTCTTCAAGCAATGCCTATGGACAAATCTTAAAGTGTAACTTAAAGCAACCATTAGTCCATAGGGATTGCAATCAATTACCAAAACCAAACATGGGTGCACCATGCTGTTTCACATAGTGAATACATGTAATCCTCAAGTTAAAGTCATCCCCGTCAATATCCCAATTATTTTCACCTTAGGGTCTAGGGTTCAGAATAATAACATGCACATACGACGTGCAGATAAGATCAAGAACACAAATATATTCATGAAAACATAGAGATTTGAGATCTCAAGTAATGGCACTCAGGCCCGAGTGAAAAGCATTAAGCATAGAAAAGTCATACCAACATCAATCTCAGAACATAGTGGATGCCAGGGATCAAGCCCTAACAAATCAGACAATGGTTATGTAAGAAATCTTATCCAGATCCCATCAAACTCCATATACCTATAGAAGGATTACTCACACATGGATGTGAGCATCATGAAATTGTTGATGGTGAAGGGTTGGTGATGACGACGACGACAACTCCCTCTCTCTAGAGTCAGAAATGAACCCCCAGATCAGCGCTCCCACTGGTATAGCGAGGTGCTATACAAATGGTTTTAACCCCTTTCTGTGACAAAATTTTGAACCGTCGCCAAGTGAGTGTATGCGATAGGGGGAGGGGTCCTTCCCACACGACCCAGAAACTGTCAGGGATAGGGAGCCTTGATGCATATAGTTGTCCCTATAGAACTATTTCGGATATCTTGAATATCCCAAATGCTTCATCCTTGCAACTCGTTTGTGCTTGCATTGCCATCACATTTGGTATTCTATGGTGCTATGTTTACGATGCGCGGCCCATCACAAACAGTTCACGATTATAGAATGTGTACGATAAGCAGATAATCACACACATTTACTTTTCCTCGGCTGTATGCGAGTCCATGTAAGAGCGCATACATTTTTCTCTATAAAACTGTATGCGAAGCTTGAATACATCCCACACGATTCATCCGTCGTACCCGTGTCGGATGATGACCTATCGCACATGTTCTTCTATGACCAAATGTTTGTGATGCGCCCAACATCATAAAGAGTCCATAATTGCCAAGCATTGTGATAAGGTGACTTTCACAAACATTTAATAAGAAGGAACTATGTGTGATGCTGTTATTAACCACACACATTTTTTCTTGGCTGATCGTGTGTGCAATAGAGATTGATCGCACACGTAGTGGATCTGAGAAACGTGTCCGATCTCCACGTTTATCACAGACGTTTCGCTTTTGCAAACCGTATGCAGTGTAATCCCTAATTTATGCCTAATTTAATCCCTAATTTAAAAAACACATATTTTGAATTTGAAAGTTGGCAATCACTTATTTCATATCAAACCATGTATATTACAAATATAGGTTCAACCATGAATGCATAATTCGATGCACAGGTACATATACTGAAGAACTATAGAAGCACCAAGTAGAGAATGATGAACCACAGTTTTACTAAAGACTATAAAGAGAGAGGTGAAAGACATTCTGGTTGCTGGAGAAGGTGAAGCAGAATGCCCATATTGTGCCCTCCTGCATGCGTAATGCGCACACGACTCTAGGCCAACTGAGGGAGTCCTGTATTAGGGTTTCCTCGGATAGCCGGACTATATACTTTGGCCGGACTGTTGGACTATGAAGATACAAGATTGAAGACTTCGTCCCGTGTCCGGGTGGGACTCTCCTTTGCGTGGAAGGCAAGCTTGGCAATCCGGATATGTAGATCTCCTTCTCTGTAACCGACTCTGTGTAACCCTAGCCCCCTCTGGTGTCTATATAAACAGGAGGGTTTAGTCTGTAGGACAACAACAATCATAATCATAGGCTAGCTTCTAGGGTTTAGCCTCTACGATCTCGTGGTAGATCAACTCTTGTAATACTCATATCATCAAGATCAATCAAGCAGGAAGTAGGGTATTACCTCCATCGAGAGGGACCAAACCTAGGTAAACATTGTTGTCGGATTTCGGGTTCCGACAGACCCTCAAGGTTCGAACTTTGGGGTGCACGCGAAGATCACACCTCCTGCCTACCCACGTCTGGTCGCCTCGCAAGGATCTAAACTACACGAAGAACAACACAAGGGACACGAGATTTATACTGGTTTAGGACACCATTGTGGTGTAATACCCTACTCCAATTTGTGGTGTGGTGGATTGCCTCAGGGGCTGATGATGAATAGTACAAGGAAGAACAGCCTCGCGAGGGGCTCTTCTTGGCTGGTGCGATGAACTGCTTGGGTGAGTTCAGTCGCCTCTTTCTCTCACTAGTCTACCCAAAATCTCCTCCCTCCACTCTGCGGTGGCTAGCTCTATTTATAGAGGGTGGCCCTGGGCCCCTTCCCAAATATTGAGCGGGAAGGGCGCCAACAATTGGCCATTTTGAAGGGGAACATCTAGTACACTTTTCCTGACTAAAGTCAGTCCTCGCCTGCCAAAGACCCTGACAGTGACGCCGACTTGGGCTCCACGATGACCTCCATCCTGCCGCCCTGCTGGTCTTGGTCTTGTTGCACCGAAATGGTTGCCTTTGCTTGATACTCTTGCCCGCGCTTGCCCCCTTTGCACGAAAGAGGAAACAAGGACTCTGCGCAGGCCGGCGCTCGCCTGGCCTCGGTCGTCATGGCTTGCATCATGGGCACCTCGTGAGGTACCCCGCCTTGATCTCTCCGCCTCCTCGCGAGCCAGCCTGACGAGGCTGTGCCCGAGGAAGCCTCTTATCGTCCGCCCCGCAAGGCTTGGCCCCTCGCGAGGGTCTTGAGTATGTGTTGATGAAGATGGGCCGTACTGGGCCACTCCCTGAGCCACACCGCAGGCTGCAGGCAGGCAAGTCTGGGTACCCCCGTTCCCAGAACACCGACAGTAGCCCCTGGGCCCAAGGCGCGCCCGGACTTGGCTTAGCAGAGAAGCAAAGGGGCAAGTGCGAAGTGCCGCGGGCCCCATGAGCCTGCGGCCTCAGGCGCCGCGTGGCGGTTGATTGGACGTGGGCGTCCCTGACTCCCCACGATGCCTCGACAACTGTATGAATTGACAAGAGAGCGGCACCCGTCTAGGCTTACCTTCTTTGCCTTCTCCAGTCATTGCCCAGATCCCGTTTCTCGCTCCTATCCTTCTTGCTTCCGAAATCCCCAGATCTACTCCAACCCTGCATCTTAGCAAGGCATGGCGCCTCGCCAGACCCTGGCTGGAGCATGGTACTCGCCCGCTATGGACCCTCCGAATGTGTCGGAGAAGAACCTTGCTCGGACACGCCAGACGATGGCGACACAAGGCAACAACGGGGCGGCTGTGTCAAGGTTGGCTCCGCCCTTCCCAAGGACAAAGGAAGCACCTTCTACCCGCTCTTCGTGAGCGCCATCGCCGCCGGTCTGGTGCCTCCCTTTTCCGAGTTCTTCCTTTCTATTCTCCACCATTACAACCTGCAAGCTCTGCACCTCCATCCCAACTCTGTTCTTCTCCTGGCGATTTTCGCCTACTACTGCGAGGCTCATGTTGGGGTAAGGCCCTCGGTGGCCTTGCTGCACCATTACTTTTACCTCCGGTCTCTCGCGGCCCCATCACCGCATGCACGAGCTTTGTTGCGTACGCTAGCTCCAACACTATCTCGAAGCCTGGGAAGAGGATTGAGGGCTTCAGGAGCAAGTGGGGCATGGTGGATGCTGGGCGCATCCATCCCCGGCTGATTCTGCCCACGAGGTAGCCCGAGTCTGTCGACGCTTGGTCCCGCGTGGATCTCGTCGATCCCCACGCAAAGCCAGTGCTAGAGAGGATGGACGTGGACCTGTGGCCGGGCAACATGGCAACGGCGAAACTGACCGGGGCGTCGCTCCTGAGGGAGTTCCTGGAGCACCGGGTGGCTCCGCTCTGGGAACACTCGCCCCCGCTATGGAGGCTCGAGGGGGCTGATGCCGCCTGTGCCCGCGGAGGTTCCTGAGGACCTGGCGGCTCTGGCGATGGTGAACGTATCCTCCGGCGACTCCAGCAGAGAGGAGGAAGAAGAGGAGCAGGAAGAGGAGCCCGATTCCGAGGCGACCGACGGGGAGTCTAGATCGCCCCTCCCTCGGCGCAGGTCCCGCGCTCTTCGCCTCATGCCGGACGACGACGAGGATGGCAACGAGCGAGGCAGTGAGTGCTCGCCCCTGATCCCAAAGAAGGACAAGACGGGGCTGGTTCTCCGCGGGCCTGCTCCAGCTCCGAGGCAATCTTCAGACGTGCCTCCTGCTCCCGAGTCTCTTGAGGTTGATCCTAGCAGCTGACTCTCGGGCTTCAAGTTCGGCCGGAGGTTGCTTGAGCCCGTGAGCGATGACCAGTAAGTGCTTGATTCTCGTTTTCCTTCTTGCTTCGTTGCTGAGGCTTGACATCCATATTCCTTGGCTAGGCCGGTGCCCACGGAGAAAAAGCTAAAGGGGGCCCCTGAGGCTTCGTCCAGGGCAGCACTTCCACCCGCGGGAGAAGGGGGCGGCAAGACCCGGGCCTCTCCTGCCCGGTCATCCCCGCGAGGCCCGGCGGGCCGAGCTGGGGCGAGCTCAGCCCCCGTGGCCCAAGCGACTCCCGTGGTGTCCCTGCCTGACGCCACTGCCGCAGTCATCGGGGCGCAGAAGGTCCCAACTCATGGTGTTGTGATCACGCTACCATCTTCTCCTCCTACTCTGCCAACTGCCATTTCTCTGACTCCTTCTATTGTCCTGGATCGTGCTACTGCTGAGCTGGACCAGCTGCGAGAAGATCTTTAGGGCGCCGACCCTCGCTTGGTGGCCGGGCGCCTGGAGCTGGCCTCTGGCTGGGTCCGCTCTGATGCTTCAGTTCGAGCGGCGTTGGCTCAGGCCGCGACGGCTTGCGATGAGGAGAAGCAGGCTATCCTTGAGGCCAAGGCCGCTCGCGATGCCACCTTGGGTGAGGTTGCAGATGTCCGGGGTCGCTGCAAGGTGCTGGAGAGCAAGCTGCAAGGCCTGCGTGACTAGCTCACCAAGGAGGCCCGTGACCGCCAGGAGAGGAGGAAGATATTAAGGCTCGTGAGGCTGCCGCCAAGGACCGGGATGCCAAACTTGATGAATGCCATGGCCGCTTAGGTGCGCTGGAGCAGGCATTGGAGGTGAAGAGGACCAAGCTGGACGGCAAGGCGCGGGTCCTGGCCGAGGACCGCGTGGCCTTCGCGAAGCTGGAGGAGAAGGCTCGCACCTTGTTGAAGACGCTTTTATGACAGCGGCCTGGAGAGCCCGTTGGCCGGCGCGAGGACAGCCCCGCCAAGCTGCTTCCCTTCCTGGTCCACGCCCTTGAAGATGTCACCCTCGGTCTTGGCCCCACGGCTGAGGCTGAGGCACGTGTCCTTTCTTCTGCAGCGCTGATGCACGTCTTCACCCACGTCTACCTCCGCGACCCCGGCGTTGACCTTGACAGCCTGCTAGAGCCTGTGAGCGGCGAGCTTGCCGCTGTCGCTGCTGAGGCCGTGAAGGGTCGAGCAGAGGCTCTGCTGGCGAAGTTCCATGCTTTCAGCACCAAGCCAAGGCGAGGCGCTGCCGATCCTGAGGCTCCACGAGGCGAAGTCGCCCAGTGCAGCTCCGTCACCAGCGACGGCACCGCCAGAAAGTGACCCCTTCGCGGCTCCTGTCCTGTTTTTAGCTCCTGCAACATGCATCATGCCTTGTGGACGCGTTTAAACTTGTGTTTGGCGTTGTCAAAGCACTCTATGGACTGTAATATTTGCTTTTGAATTCCTTGAGATTTGCGCTTTTCCTTCCTACTTGCTTGTGTTCTATGTCGGCAGAGCCCGTCCCCGCGCATACCTCAGCCGCCGTTAGCCCCGACCAGAAACCAGGACGGGACCAAGGAGTGAGGGGCTACGTGACTAGTTAGGCTCCTGAGTCGTGATGCTCAGGAGTCCCCCTTGACGCGCGAATAGCAAGTAGGGAGGGGAGATGTATGAGTAAATCTATCGTTCTACCTTGGTAGAGCCCGGCCCCGCACATACCTCAGCCGCCGTTAGCCTTTTGGAACTAAGGGGTGAGGGGCTACGTGACCAGTTAGGCTCCTGAGTCACGATGCTCAGGAGTCCCCCTTGACGTTCAAACGACCTTCGTACCTTGGCTCCGCTCGGGGAGAGACGTGCGACGAACCAGGCCTGAGGGGCCTGGCTGGGTGGCGTGCGCCTGGGCGTGACCCGAGCGTAGCCCCCGTGCCCAGCCCCCTCGCGCGGCACTCCCGAGGGGAGGCGTTGCGATGGGGCCGGACATTGAGCTCTGGGCTCCCTGAGGTTGATGCGGCCGGGGGCCACCCTCAGTTGTTTATCACCAGCGCGGAGCATAGCACTTCCGTATATGTATGGGCATAGCTGCTCCTCGGCAGTGTCGTTAGCCAGCGTGAAGCATGGTGCTTCCACTGGTGCGTGGGAGGGGGCCCTCCTCCGGGAGGAGCCCCCGGGGCGTGTACAACCCCGCCCTGACACGTGGCTGGCACGGTAGGGCCTGACAAGGTGTATCTGGGCACCCGTGAGCCAGCGCGGGACTCACGGGGCCCTACCTCAAGGCGGGTTGCGCCTGGCTCTGGGCCTTTATTTGTAATGTGTTCCTGCAAATTTGGTTAGATGTCGACGCTCTACGTCCTCGGGTCCCGGCCCTCGAGCGAGCTCAGCCGTCGCTGGTATGCCAGGTCGCGATGCTGTGGACAAAGCTAGAGGGTGAGGGCTGGAGAGCTAGTAAGAGCCCATGAGTCACGATGCTCAGGTACCCCCCTTTAACGTGCAAGCGGCCGACATGAAGGAAGAAGGGTGCCGTGGACAGGCATCAAGTAATGATCATGATGGGTCAAACGCACGACCCAAATAAACACGAGAGGGATATATGTCACTGGGGTTGGCCTGAGTGGCTTGGGGATAATGCAGCGAGTGGGGCGCCCTCAATAAAGTAAGCTAAAGCATGAACCAAAGGGATACATGCCGCATAGATGGACCCACACGGCCTAGGAATGATGCAGCCCTGGGGGGGCGCTCCCAGCTGAAAATGAAGCTCGACGGATGTCACCTGATGATGTTGAAGATGAAGGGATGCTGAGGTAGAGGTCGGCGTGCACTGCGGAAGCCGATCTTCACGAGCCCCCAGGCCCAGGAGCCTCGGGAGGCTCCGGAGGCGCTGGCGGCTCCTCGCGGACCATCTCCATCTCCGCCAGGACTGTGGAATGCCTGGCCGCTTGAGCCTCCGGGATGCTCCTCATGAGGCGCTGACGCACAGCAGCCGCGTTTGGCAGGCCGTAAGGCATGCGAACATAGCTGTGGGGTGGACCTTCGCAGCGTCCCACGCATGAGGGCCAGAGGCACTCCTGAGAGGCGGCTTGGTTGAGTCCTGGTATGTCGATGCAGACGCGCAGCCCACCATCCTCGCCTGGATGGGGAGCTACGGAGGGTAAGCGGCGGCTGCCACTCATGACTCTTGACTCCTGCAGCTCCTAAATGATCTCGCAGACGAACTCCTGAGGGTTTGGCCCTCCTTGCCTTGCTCCTTTCTGGGGGAAACGTGCTTTGAAACACGCCTCCAAGTGGTGCTCGAGCGCCTCCCTCGTAATGATAGCAAAGTCGATGGCCCTCCAGGAGAGAGCCCCTGAGCCTTGCTCGAGTAGGGCACCAGGCGCGCCTTCCTATGCGACAGAAGGAGGCGCCCCCTGAATAGGCGCGGACCCTGAGGGGCCTGCCTCTCGAGGGGTCGGACCAGGCGATGTCTTCTTCTTAGGGGCAGCCTCAGGAAGCCTTCCACTCCTGTGATCTGGCTCTTCAATTGACGCGGCTTGAAAAGCACGTTCCAGAGAACACACAACGTCTCTCTCTTCACAAGGCACTGTGATGACTCCACCGCTTCCTATCATCTTGAGGACATTGTAGCCGTGATGAGTCACGGCCATGAACTTGGCCAGGGTTGGGTATCCGAGGATGGCATTGTACAGCAGGCGAATGTGCACGACATCGAAGTCAATGAGCTCGGTGCGGTAGTTGTCGCGCTTCCCGAAGGTAACAGGAAGGCGGACCTGCCCTATCGGAACCGTCGAACCATCAGTGACTCCTAAGAAAGGCTTGGTTGGCTGCAGCTGATTGTATGTCATTTGGAGATTATTGAACGTCTCGACGGATAGGACATTGAGCCCTGCTCCGCCATCGATGAGGGTCCTGGTGACTTGCACATTGCTGATGATTGGGGAACAAAGCATCGGGAGGACTCCGGCTGTGGCCGCGTACTTGAGCTGATCCACTGAGCTGAACGTGATGGCGCACGCTGACCACCCGAGAGGGCGTCTGGCCTCATGCTTGGGGAGGACTGCATTCACTTCGTGAGCAAACTGCTTGAAGATGCACTGAGAGGCCAGGGCCTGTGCGCCACCCAAGATGCAAGCGATTGCGCGCGGCTCCTGGAAGCCTCCAGCCCCCTCATCCTGATGATGGTCTTCATTCCTCGTCGGCTGTGGTGGCAGAGGAGGGAGGCCGACGTTGCCTTGTGGGCGATCCTCGCGAGGCTGATCCCTCCAACCTCCATCGCGAGGCGGGTCCCTCCAACCTCCCTCACGAGGCTGGTCCTGCTAGCGGTCCTCGCGAGGTCGGTCATGCCACCCTTGGCGAGGGCCACGGTCTTCGCATCGTCCTCCACCTCTTCCTCCTCCTAGGCCATAGCCCTGGTTGCTGCGCTCGAGGCGTCGGCCGGCACGCACGTCCCGCACGGCTCTGAGCTCTTGGCATTCATTGGTGTTGTGGGTGTGGAGGTCGTGGTACACGCAGTACGGGCTTCCCTTGGATGACTCAGGCTGATCCCGGCCTCGCTTGGTGTCCGGCTCTGCTGCAAGCACGGCAGCCCCCTTGCGCTTCACGTCCTTGACCTTGGGCTTCTTCTCTTCTGGGTCGGCAGCTGGCAGCTCAAGGAGGGAAAGGCGCCCTTCCCCAGCCCTAGGGCACTTGGTCACCAAATTGAACAGCTCCAGGGAGGTGCACAGGTCCTCATGGATCGCAAGCTCCTCCTTTATCTTGACGTCACGCACGCCGTCGGAGAAGGCTGAGATGATGGCCTCCTCAGACACCATGGGGATCTTAAGGTGAGCGCTATTGAAACGCTGGATGAACTTCCGCAGGGTCTCTCCCGGCTGCTGCTTGATGCGGCGCAAGTCGCTCATGGCCGGGGGCCGGTCGTGGGTGCCTTGGAAACTGGCGATGAATCGGGTGCGCATCTCGTCCCAAAAGGAGATCGTGCCAGGAGCCAGGTTCAGGAGCCAGGTGCGGGCACCGTCCTTAAGCGCCATGGGGAACCAGTTCGCCATGACCTTCTCGTCCCCGTTGGCGGCTTCGATGCCCAACTCATAGAGCTGGAGGAACTCCACAGGGTCAGCTGTGCCATCATAGCACGAGGCAGATCTGGCTTGAACTTGCCCGGCCAGGCCACGGTGCGCAGCTCGGCGGTGAAGGCACGGTAGCCTGCAGTGGCCGCGGGAGGCCTTGGGTGACGGAGAGCTTGATCTTGGAAGTCTCTATGTGCTGCCGCCAGGAGCAGCGCGGGGTCTTGACGCGCTGGAGAAGGAGTGCGTTCGTGCCGGGCTGGTGCGGGGAGCACACAGGCAACTTCTTGGGGGCGAGGGATCTCTTGCCGGCTCTTCTCTTGCTGTGCTGGCGCCGGATGGAGTGGGTTCCGCCCAGGGGGCACGCGCCTTGGGGCCAAGGTGCCTTCTTGAGGGGGAGGCAGCCGAGGCATCCCCGGAGCTTCATCGCCCGCACAAGGCGGGGCGCGGTGCAGTGAGAGGGATGGTGCAGGGGAGCCCCCAGTGGCGCTGATGAGCTCGGTGATGCGGGCGAGCCACTCGTCGTAGAGGTCATCGACAGGACGGTAGTGCAGGAGCTCCCGCACCAGGAGCAGCGCGACGTGCGCATCCGCAGGAGCGCGACTGGCGTGGGACGAGGAACCGGCTGGAGTCAGCGACGGGGTGGCGGTGCGGCCTTCTCGCCGCACCAATGGATGCAGGGACGACGCCTGCTGCTCGTTCCCTGCCGGGCCGGCGACGGCGTTGACGACAGGCGACGGGGAACGATGGGGGCGCCCGCCGACGGGGGCCGTCTGGGCGACGCAAGTGGCGAGACCGGCCCGGCACTCGGCGCGGGCTCGACAAGCGTCTGACATGGATGCGATGGGCGGCGAAACACGAGGCGAGGGAAGGTGGATTCCGGTGCACCCCTACCTGGCGCGCCAAATGTCGGAGTTCGGGTTCCGGCAGACCCTCAAAGTTCGAACTCTGGGGTGCACGCGAAGATCACACCTCCTGCCTACCCACGTCTCGTCGCCTCGCAAGGATCTAAACTACACGAAGAACAACACAAGGTACACGAGATTTATACCGGTTTAGGCCACCATTGTGGTGTAATACCCTACTCCAGTTTGTGGTGTGGTGGATTGCCTCAGGGGCTGATGATGAATAGTACAAGGAAGAACAACCTCGCGAGGGGCTGTTCTTGGCTGGTGCGATGAACTGCTTGGGTGAGTTCAGTCGCCTCTTTCTCTCACTAGTCTACCCAAAATCTACTCCCTCCACTCTGCGGTGGCTAGCTCAATTTATAGAGGGTGGCCCTGGGCCTCTTCCCAAATATTGAGCGGGAAGGGCGCCAACAATTGGCCATTTTGAAGGGGAACATCTAGTACACTTTTCCTGACTAAAGTCAGTCCTCGCCTGCCAAAGACCCCGACGGTGACGCCGGCTTGGGCTCCACGATGACCTCCATCCTGCCACCCTGCTGGTCTTGGTCTTGTTGCACCGAAATGGTTGCCTTTGCTTGATACTCTTGCCTGCGCTTGCCCCCTTTGCACCAAAGAGGAAACAAGGACTTTGCGCAGGCCGGCGCCCGCCTGGCCTCAGTTGTCATGGCTTGCGTCATGGGCACCTCGTGAGGTACCCCGCCTTGATCTCTCCGCCTCCTCGCAAGCCAGCCTGACGAGGCTGTGCCCGAGGAAGCCTCTTGTCGTCCGCCCTACGAGGCTTGGCCCCTCGAGAGGGTCTTGAGTATGTGTTGATGAAGATGGGCCGTACTGGGCCACTCCCTAAGCCATGCCGCAAGATGCAAGCAGGCAAGTCTGGGTACCCCCGTTCCCAGAACGCCGACAATTGTGTCCCCTGCCTCCTATTACCATTAGCCTTAGATGCATAGTTCGGGTCCCCTACCCGAGATCCACCGTATTTGACACCGACATTGGTGCTTTCGTTGAGAGTTCCACTGTGTCGTCATGATAGGGCTTGATGGCTCCTTCAATCATCTGCAACGATGCAGTCTAGGGTAAGGTTTTCAACCCCGGACAGATCTTCTTATTCAGCAGCTTCGTACTGCGGGCCAACTCGCTTGGCCATCTGGAGCAGACTGATAGCTACGCCCCTGGCCATCAGGTCAGGTTTGAAGCTTGAACTACACTGCCGACATCTGCTAAGACTTGATCTTTGACGAATTCGAGCCCATGTCAGGTGCGCCGAACAGTCACGACGAGCATGACTTAGATCTGCCATCGGACGGTGTTTGGGAGATCACACCTGCGACTGACCCGACCCTTAATCCGGAGCAGATCGTGCCATCCGAGGACGGGTGGATGGACCCCGCCACGGGGGCCGCACATTCATAGGCAATGGAGCTGAACACAGACTTCACCTCCAAAGAGATCTGTGTCATCGGACCCTCGGACTCGTCTCCGGCCATAGGTTCCAAACCACGTGTATCCGTGCCCATCAAATCTGATTGGGCACCTGTCAGGGGGATGAACCCTAGGTAGGCAACAGAACCCGGATCTGTTTCAAAAACAGCGGGGCCCACATCGGCTCGCAAACCGGCGTGCGCCAGGCCGGGTGGCTCGACCCGGCAAGGCGTGCATCCCAGCCAAGACCCTCGACTCGGCAAGGTATGTCAACCCGGCCGCAATGGCTGGCGCAAGGCAACTCAACCCAGCGCAGTCTTGGCTTCCCCAGTAAGCCAACCCACCCGTGGCGTCCACGGCAACCCAGCCACGGGTCAGCTCCCGTCCCATCCAGGCCATCGATGGGACGAGACCTCAGTCACTGATGACCAAGACTACAGCACCCCCGCCCATGCCTGTGGTCAGCCAGAGCGTGGCAATAGTGCCCCTTACCTACCCGCTGACTAGGGCTGGCACGGCAACAGTGTTCCTGCCCTTACTGCTGACGACAGAAAGCGGAGGCCTGACGGAGAACACTGTGCGCGACTCGACCCGGTCACGCCGTGACGATCGACAAGGCGGCGCACAGTCCCCCTAGGCATGCGGGGCCCGCACCTAGGGGAACTCGGCGAACCACAAGCCCCCAAGCGGGACCCAGCCCGGCACCCCGGACACCGACAATACGAACCTACCGACTCGGCATATTACCATTGTAACCCTGGGTGGGTTGGTCTATAAACCCCCCCAGGAGTCCACGCCAACAGAGAAGGAGGACACAAGATATTCAACAGAGACATACGACACACACGGCATGCAAAGCCACACGAGATAGAGCAAGCAAGATAGGACTAGCCACCACATAGCGACACCAAGGAGAAGGAGCAGCCGGAGCCTTGGCCAACCTCCTTCCTCCTCCAAACAGCTCCAGGAGCAACATTGTACTATCAACCATCCAACTAAACTCAGCAGGACTAGGGGTGTTATCCCTCTGGAGAGCCTCGAACCTGGGTATGTCTGGCGTCCCGCGCCCGCGCATATCTACCTCGCCTCCAAAGCCCACCAGCGCCCTCGAGCCTCCTCCTCTCTTTAGCCATCCCTTGTCATATGCCGTGCGCCCACCATGATAGTTGGCGCCCACCGTGGGGCAGTTCGAGGAACTGGCCGGAAGCATGCTTCGGACGGGGCACCTCTCCTACTCCGACGAGTCCGTCGCTCTGGCAGACGACGTCATCGATGCGCTCGCCGCTTCTTTCACCGGGCTGCACATCTCCAATGCGCTTGCGGCCGACGAGTACCCCAGCAGGGTGCTCAGCTACTCCGACTCCCCGCTTTCTCTCAGCGGCGGATTCACTGCCGGGGCGATGGATGCCCACGTAGAGGTCTTCGTCACCAGCGATGGCGCCTCTTCCTCGTCGAGCAAGGCGAGAAGAGCTGCCGAAGCCGCGGCCGCTACAGCTCGGACGGAGCCGACCGACCCGCTGCACGCTGTGATGCAGAGACTCCGCATCCCCATCGACACCGACGTCGACGCCACCAACGTTGCTAAAGCCCGAACCCAGCTCAAGGACAGGCGCCCGCAAATGCTGGACCTGTCCGAGACACTGGCCGCCACCAGACGCCACCTGGAAGCTGCTCAGATGGAGCACGACGCCGCCCACGGATTCACGCCCGCCACGACCGAGCCAAGCCGGGCCACTGATACTCGCGCCCAGGGAGGAGCGATCGGCCGGGCCTTCGGCGCTGGCGGACCGTCTACGAGACCCCAGTCAAGAACATGTGCGCTGTGGAGGCAGCCGCGGTTGGCCATGACCAACTCGTGGGCGACGAGCTCAGGGAGCGCATCGGGCGGATGCGCGAGCTCCTCCACGCCGCCAACACCCAGCAGGATCGCCTCAACCAGCTCGCCAAGCTGGCGGGGTCCGGCTCCGCCCGCCTTGGCGGACCCGGCGAACTCCTGCATACGGCCTCTTTGCCGCCCGGCGAGGCGCACTCCGACCAAGGCCGAACCCGACGCAACCTGGCCGTCACCGCCGCCGACGCTCCGGGCAACGAGCCCACCCCAGACACCCAGCGCGGACCCGGCCAGCCTGGCCGGCGTCCGGCTCTAGCCGACCCGGTCCCTCGGGACCTGGCTGCCAGTCGACTCGGCCCGCATGCCATCGACGACGCCGACGCGCGCCACCACCTCGATCAGCTCGCTCACTCCATGGAGGTGGAGGAGAGTGGTGCTATCGGGCCGGCGTGTTTCGGCCCACGCATCCGGGAGGAGCCCTTCCCCAAGGGATTCGTGCTCCCCCGCGACACCCGCAAGTACAATGGGACCATGAAGCCAGAAGACTGGCTCACCGACTACACCACGACCATTGGCATCATCGGTGCAAATAGTCGTCTCGCTGTGCGCTACGCACCGCTCATGCTCCAAGGATCGGCTCGCACATGGTTGAACAGCCTGCCGATGGGCAGCAACAATGCATGGGTCGATATCGAGGAAGCGTTTGTCCGCAACTTCACGGGGACGTACAAGTGACCCAGTCGCCCCAGCCAGCTCGCCATGTGCGTGTAGGGGCCGACGGAGACCGGCCGCGAGTACCTCGCACGCAGGACCGAGCTCCGGAACAGCTGTGAGGGCGTCCATGAAGTCCAGGCGATCCAATACTTCGTCAGCGGGTGCCGAGATAGCACCCTCCTCAAGCACAAGCTTCTACGCTCCGAGCCGGCCACCATGGCCGCACTCATGGTGATGGCGGACAAGTATGCCAACGCCGACTCCGCCATGAAGATCCAAGTAGCGCTGGACGAGGCCGGCAAGGCGAAGCCGGTCCCTCCACAAAAGCCGGTTGGTGAAGGCAGCCAACAACAGCACCATCAGAACAACAAGCGCAAGGCCGAGCAGCCGGTGCAACGTCATGACAACCGGCTCGTCGCGGCCGCCGAGCCCGCGGCGGACCCGGCAGCGAAGCGCCGGCAGACCAGCAAGATGGCGTGGCAACCCGCCATGAGCTTTGAAGAGATGCTCGACGCCCCATGCAAGCACCACAGCGGCACAAGACCCTCCACGCACACGCTTCGACAGTGCGCCATCACCAAGCGCATCATGAGGGGCGACGTCCCGCCTCCTCCGGCTTCGGCTCTAGCTCCGGGCGTGGGACAACCGCCTCCGCCTCCATTACCGCCCCCCGCCGGCGGCACGATGCAGAACAACGCCTACCTAGACCAAAACGCGGCCTACATCGTCTTCACCAGCCTCGGCGACAACAAGTGCAGCGAGCGCCTCCTCCGGTAGGAGGTGAACACCGTGGTCCTGACCAAGACGGATTTCATGCATTGGTCGGAGCGCCCGATCACCTGGACCCGGGAGGATCACCCGACAGTCATGTCGAGTCCGGGTGGATACGCCCTCGTCCTCAACCCTACAATCGTCGCGTGACGCACCTGCAAGTTCTCCCGAGTCCTCATCAACGGCGGCAGCAGCATCAACATCCTCTACTGCAACACGATGACCAAGCTCGGCCTCAAGGCCGAAGACCTAGAGCCAACCTGGACCGTCTTCCATGGCATTGTACCTGGCCTCTCCTGTTCGCCCATTGGCCGGGTCCGGCTCGACTTCCTGTTTGGCGACAACAACCACTTCTGATGCGAACCAATTTGGTTCGAGGTGGTGGACCTGTCCAGCGCATACCACGCGCTGCTGGGCCGGCCCGCGCTCGCCAAGTTCACGGTGGTTCCCCACTACGCGTACCTAAAGATGAAGATGCCGGGTCCCAAGGGCCTCATTACTATCACCGGTGACTACCGCAAGTCTCTGGAGTGCGCCCGAGACGGCGCCAAGATGGCCGAGTCGCTGGTCATTGCCGAGGAGAGGCGCCAGCTCGACCGGATCGTCGTCCTGGCTGGCGAGGCCTTCGACGCATCGATCCCGACCCTGGACCCGGCCGATGAGGCCGCCTTCAAGCCCTCCAAGGAAACCAAGAAAGTGAAGCTGAACCCGGAAGACCCCAGCTGCAGCAAGTACGTTGTCGTAGGCGCCCGCCTCGACAACAAATAGGAAGGCGAGCTCGTCGACTTCCTCCGTGAGAATCGGGATATCTTCACATGGACCCCCAAAGACATGCCAGGTATCCCGAGGAAGTATGCCGAGCACAAAATCCACGTCCGCAAGGACGCCAAGCCTGTCCGTCAACCCCTCCGTCGATTTTCCGAAGAGAAGAGAAGAACCATTGGTGAAGAGGTCGCCAAGCTCCTGGCGGCCGGCTTCATAATGGAAGTGTTTCACCCCGAGTGGTTGGCCAATCCAGTCCTCATCCTGAAGAAGAACAAGACCTAGCGCATGTGTATCGACTACACCAGCCTCAACAAGGCATGTCCCAAGGATCCGTTCACCCTCCCGCAGATCGACCAAGTCATCGACTCGACCGCCGGGTGCAAGCTGCTGTCCTTCCTGGAAGCCTACTCCGGCTATCACCAGATCAAGCTGGACCCGGCTGATGCCCTGAAGACGTCCTTGTAGGACCTTGAAGTACGTCTAGAGGGGGGTGATTATACTACTTGACCAATTAAAAACTTAACCTTTTCCCAGTTTTAGACTTTGGTATATTTTAGCTATCTTTGGACAAGTCAAGCAATCTTCACACAATTCAAGCAAGCATGCAAAGAGTATATGAGGACCAGAATTTAAAGCATGCAACTTGCAAGAATGTAAAGGGAATGGTTTGGAGGATTCAAAGCAATTGGAGACACAGATGTTTTTGTCGTGGTTCCGATAGGTGGTGCTATCGTACATCCACGTTGATGGAGACTTCAACCCACGAAGGGTAACGGTTGCGCGAGTCCACGGAGGGCTCCACCCACAAAGGGTCCACGAAGAACCAACCTTGTTATCCCACCATGGCCGTCGCCCACGAAGGACTTGCCTCACTAGCGGTAGATCTTCACGAAGTAGGCGATCTCCTTGCCCTTACAAACTCCTTGGTTCAACTCCACAATCTTGGCGGAGGCTCCCAAGTGACACCTAGCCAATCTAGGAGACACCACTCTCCAAGAAGTAACAAATGGTGCGTTGATGATGAACTCCTTGCTCTTGTGCTTCAAATGATAGTCTCCCCAACACTCAACTCTCTCTCATAGGATTTGGATCTGGTGGAAAGAAGATTTGAGTGGAAAGCAACTTGGGGAAGGCTAGAGATAAAGATTCATATGGTAGGAATGGAATATCTTGGCCTCAACACATGAGTAGGTAGTTCTCTCTCAGAACTGGTAAGTTGGAAGTGTAGGTTTGTTCTGATGGCTCTCTCCACGAATGAAGAGGAGGTGGAGGGGTATATAGCCTCCACACAAAATCTAACCGTTACACACAAGTTACCAATCTCGGTGGGACCGAATCAACAAACTCGGTCGGACCGATTCAGTAAACCTTGTGACCGTTAGTGATTTCGGTGGGACCGACATGCAACTCAATAGGATCGATATGGTTAGGGTTAGGGCATAACGTAATCTCGGTGAGACCGATTACACAAACTCGTTGAGACCGATTTTGGTAATTAGCTAACCAGAGAGTTGGTCAGGTAAACTTGGTGGGACCGATTCACTCTTTTCCGTGAGACCGAAATGTAACGAAAGGGAAACAGAGAGTTTACATTGCAATCTCGGTGGGACCGATCGCTCACTTCGGTTAGACCGAAACGTTACAAAGGGAAACAAAGAGATTACAATCCCATCTTGGTGAAACCGAGATCCCTATCGGTGAGACCGATTTGCCTAGGGTTTGTGGCAGTGGCTATGACATCTGAACTCGTTGGCGCCGGATAGAAAGAATCGGTAGGACCGATTTTGACTTTGGGTTTAGGTCATATGTGGATGTGAGAAAGTAATTGAGGGGTTTTGGAGCATATCACTAAGCACTTGAAGCAAGAGGCTCATTAAGCAACACCTCATCCCTCCTTGATAGTATTGGCTTTTCCTATAGACTCAATGTGATCTTGGATCACTAAAATGTAAAATGTAGAGTCTTGAGCTTTTGATCTTGAGCCAATCCTTTGTCCTTAATATTTTGAGGGGTCCACTTTCATCATCCATGCCATGCCATTCATTGAGCTTTCCTGAAATATTTTTCTTGGAATAGCATTAGCTCAATGAGCTATATGTTGTTATGAATTACCAAAACCACCTAGGGATAGTTGCACTTTCAATCTCCCCCTTTTTGGTAATTGATGAAAACATATAGATCAAAGCTTCGACAAATGATATTAAGATTGAAAAACATCGTCGCTTTGAGAAGTATGTGATAAGCAAGAGCTCCCCCTAAATTTGTGCATAGTTTAAGATTTGCTTTGGACTGCAAATGCACAAGGAATTAGGCTCATGGGTTACTCTTCCATGTCACATACATCTTGATGGAGCGCTCAAAATAATAAAGATTGAATACATGCACTCATCACCAAGCAAAGTGAATGATCATATAAGGATAAGTAAGATGATATCATTTAACAAGCATAAGCGTAGCTTATGATCAAACACATGATCATCAATGTCTCATGGATAATAGCATAGTATCTCAAGCAATCAAAAGCAAACAAAGTTCAGCCAAGAAGACAAGAGAGAACAAAAAGTAAACTCTCTCTCTCGAAGCCTATGATCTATACATTTTTCTCCCCCTTTGGCAACAAGTTACCAAAAAGGTCCTAGAAAATGCATAGTACTATATCGTCTCTCAGGCTTGGTCTTCAGTTGGTGGTGTAGAGATGGCTCCTTGGACGAAGACTTCAGTTAGTGTGGATGGAGCTGAAGGAGTTGGTGCTAGAGCTGGTTGCACTGGAGCTGTTGCTGGTGCAGATGAAGTGACTCTGGTGTCTGTTACTGGCTCTGCAGCTGATCTCTGAGCTCGAGGCACTCTGGCAAATGCATCTGTAGTTGTCCTGCCCTTCCTCTCCTGCATGTCATCCTGTAGCTGCTCCACAACTGACTGAATCTCAGTTACTTTGACATCTAAATCATAGAACTTTTCTTCCATGATTCTTTCCAGGCTCTCCTGGTTTAGAGTTAGGGTGGCCAACCCTTTCTCAATCCTCAGAGTTGATGCTATCAAGTAACCAAGCTGGTCCTGCTTGTTCTTCAAAAAGTACTCAGATGCCTCCTCTTGAGTTGGCATCTTGGCAGCCTTCTCTTTCTTTGCTTTCTCCTTCTTCTCTTGAGCTTGTACTGATAATGGTTCATTCTCATTCATCACAACTTGATTGTCCTCAAAGTCTGGATAGAGAACAAAGTGTTCCTCCTGTGGACTCAACCGCAGAACCCCTGGCAAAACCTTCTGTGGACGAACCTGCACAAAGCGTTGTTGTGACTGCCGCAGCAGGGGGTGTAACCTCTGACCCGTCAACTAATGTTGTCAGGGAAACCGAGGCCTCCGTTTGGTAGGCTTCTCCGGGTATGCATCCTTTGCCTTTTTACCTTCCTGTTTGTACATACCACTTCTCCTCATCCCCTCGATATCTGAAACTTTTTCCTTTTTGTCATTCGCCTGTCTTCTCATCTGTAGCCCCCCAGGCCGAAGAGCTAGAGATATTGGAGGAGGTGGCCCGCATAGGGAGAGCTGCCACGGATGACGCCTCCAAAATTGCTGCCGCGGAGAGGTAGGGCTCCGCTGCCGGGGTCACTTAGGATTCTTTGGTAGTGGCTGAATATGATTTCGGGAGCGCCTCACAGGTGGGAGAGGTGGTTGAGGGGAAGATTCCCTTCCAAACCATGGGTCCCCTTCCCTCCTCTGGGCCCGTGGTGGAGGCCTCACCATCCCCTTTGAGTCAACTGGCACTAGTACTAGCGCACTAGCGCAACCTGGGACTAGTGCCCCCGGCCCATCAATGGTGGCGGCGCAGGACTCAACGAAGACCTTTAGCGCCTCTTGGCACCGTAGCACTAGGGGGTTGGAGAAGTGGACGACTCCGTTGCTTTTGCGATGGAACTATCTTTCCAGGAGTCCATGGTGACGGCGTCAAGGAAATGCATGCCCTGCATGATCAGAAGTGGCAGGTACTCAAGGAGAGGCGCGAGTTTGCTAACAGGGTGGACCAGGAGCTAAAGGACAAGTGTCTGAAGTTGCATGAATGGCACGGCAAGTAGTCCCAGGTGATGAGGAGGTAGCAGGAGGCGATCCTGGTGTCGAAGGAGGATGTCATAGTCAGAGGCACGCCTGGCGGATCGCAAGGCACATCTGGACACCAGGGAGCAGGAGATTTCCCTCTGGGAGGAGAAGCTTGAAGCCACCCTTCGCGCCAAGGATGATGAGCTAGAGGCCCTTGTGCAGCAGTGCACCAAGGAGTTGGAGGACAAGGACATGTCCGCCATGGATGCTCGTGCTGGCGATTCTGCTGCGCAGCTGCAGAAGCTTTCTGACGATCTTGCGGCTGCATATGCCGCCAAAACTAGCCTTGACCAACAAGTGGCCAAGCTGACCGAAGATCTTGCCGGGAGAACTAAAGAAGTAGAGGCCCTCAAGGAGGAAGCGTAGAAGGCAGAGGCCCATCTGGAAGATGTGTGATCGCAACTTTCCTCCAAGAGCCAGGACCTTGAAACCACCAATGGTACTATCGCAGATATGAAGGCCAGGATTGGCACCCTAGAGAGCGTGGCAGAGTCTAGCGATGCACGCTAGCAGCAACTTTCAAAGGACCTGGACACCGCTCGGCGCCTCCGAAAATATGCAGAAGACAAGCAGGCAAACTAATCTAAGAAGGATGAACCTCTGGATCAAGAGCATGGTGGATATTTCCAAGCGCCTTGCTGCCCAGGCCACGGCGATGGGCATGGATGGACTAGATTTCTCGATCAACAGGTAGGAAGTCCCTAGCACCAAGCTAGGGGTTTTCTTCAACGAGCTGATCAAAAAGTTGAAGGTGCATGAGGAGGGGAGGGACAATCTCTTCGCAACTGAGTCTCGGAAGCTCGCTCATGACGCCCTCCTAATGATCCTGAGAAACATCCCCTACCATCATCCGGATCTTGACCTTGCCGATGGACTCAAGAAGCCGCCGGTGGGCGCTGATGTCCTTGCTGCCAAAGAGAAAGCTGCCCCTCTGGCTGCCAAGGCCCTTAATATCCCAACGGCTTCACGCGACCGCCAGGCTTGACCCCGAGCTATTCTTGTTATCACGTTGCCCTGTAACAAAACATGATGTATGCTTTGTGTTTAGGTATCGTATTGTTTGTGTTTGCACAGAACCAATGCCCTCTGCTTAATCTTAACTACATGTTTATCCCTCTGGGTTTATATGTTCACGTTGGTACGATTAGTCCCCACATATGTTTTGGTTACTTGCCAGTATCATATTGTCGCGATCGTCATAAGGAAGATGACCTTAACAGTCATCTTGGCGTGGATGCGTCCCGACAAGTTTTTCATTAGTAGTTCTTGATGCAGCCACTTATTCTATGAGCAGGGCTCAGGACAGAAAGAGGGTGCAGACAAATAACTAGCCAAGGTACCATCACACGAAGGATTTCATAGTACGAACACTCACTAGAAAAAAAGAGGGATACACAAATGCGAAAATCTAGGATTTATCACAAGAAAATAGTTGCATTGACTTATCATTTGTCCTTTGCTCTTCCCCATCTCTCCCGGTAGTGTGCGTTCAGCGTGTTCGCTATGCTCGGAAGGGTGGGAGCCAAGAGAGTAGCTTTCTGGTTCCCAGCAGGGACCAACATACGTCACGTATGTCTGGTGGGCGGCAGGATACGGTGCCAGGCTTCCCTGGTCCCCCTCCCCTCTTTACCCTTTTTGGACAGTCCAACGGCGGCTGGCACAAGAGTCACACTCACACGGACGGCCTTGCCGGAGCATGCTTGCCGGGGCATCGACCAATGGATTTGTACCAGCGCTTTACTCAGGATTTCCCTAGATAGGGTAAATGCTCAACCGAGTATCGCGCGGTACTCATCGACATTGATGTTGCCTAGGCCGAAGCACTCGATTGTGGAAAAGGGAGAGGGAAATGAGATGAGGGACCTTGTTCCTACACGTATCATCTTTCCTCCTCGGATTGTGCCCGAGCAGCGCTCACATCGTCCAGGCCACCTCGGAGGGGCATGCCGTCGCCGACGCTGATCTTCATCATGGCCGTGACAGCGGTGGGACGGAATGATGAACAAAGCGGGCGCGGGCACGGCCCTGCTTCCTCCGCTTTGTCTTCATATCTCTAGGGGCACCACTAATGCCAAAAAAATTGGTCGAGCTACAATGAAGGTGCTGCACTGCTCACGCTTTCGGTTTCGCACAAGTGCCCCCCTACCTGGCATGCCAAAGATGTCGTGGGGGAACCACAACCACCTATGGGGCTACGAGCCCCTTTCTAGTTTGGCGAGGGAATGGAAAATTGCAAAAGAGCGAAGGAGTGTGAGGCAGCACGACAGAGATCACACAGGCAATTTTTACCCAGGTTCAGGCCGCCACGAGGCGTAAAACCCTACTCCTTCTTTGGTGGATTGATGGTGGATGGTGGTGGAAACGCGCAGCGCTCTTGCCCGGCAAGGTTGCCTTGGGGCAAGAACGACTACGTGCGTACGAGTGTACAAGGGTCTGAATCCTTTGTATGGTTGCCATGGGCCTCCTTTTATAGATCAAGGGGTCACCACAGTGGCAAATCAGTCATTACGCACTGATTAGATAGCAAATAGTGATATCATACCTAACTCTGCAGCTGACAGAGCACATTAAATGCGCCGCTCAATGTCACATCATAGCTTGCCCGGCAGGCTCTGCCGAGACGTTTTGCCAGCTTGGCGCCTGCTTGCTTGATACGTCGTAGGACGACTGTCGCTTGTAGGTATTTCCTATAGGAGGTGGCTGCCATGTGGCATATAGCAGCCACTTAGTCACCTTGGAGCTTGACATCTCACTGATCGACGACGTACATTGTTGTGAGGTGGTGCGATGAAGTGGCTTGTCTTCACTTGTCCCGATAGGCCTGCCGGGATGACTTGGGGGGGGGGGGGGGCTCGCTTCCAATGATAACCTCGTCTCCGCCAGGCTCGCCTGACCGGCAGGGGAGGTTTTTCCCTTAGTAGTATGTTGCCCTTCTGGCTAGTTTTAGCCATCTTGATCTTACTTTAATCCTTTGAGGGAGTCGATCCATCTTGGTTTAGTTGATCATGGTGTTGAGAACTTGTCCTCGTGCCTGATAGCTTATCATCCGTGCACAATTCAGGGGGAAACATGCACCCCTGTTTGTGTACCTTGACAAAGAGCTAGGGTTCGAGGGGGAGGGGATTGGAGGACTGTGGAGGAGTGTCGTGGTGGAGTGGTTGGTGAGGTGGTTTTTGCCTCTGTGAGTCCCGGCAGGCCCTGCCGAGATGTCTTGGATGTTCACTTCCGGGGGCGACCCCGCCCTCGCCGAGCTTGTCTGCCTGGCAAGGGAGGTTTTTCTCCTGGTGGTATCTTGCTTCTCTGGCATGACCTCGGTCCTCTTGATCTCCATGTTGGTCCTTCGAAGGTCTTGGTCTCCTGTACTCTAGCGTGGTCTGGTGCCGTAATGTTGTTCCCGTGCCTGTGCACTGTCTGGGCAACATACCTAGGGTTTGTTGCACCGATATAATCCCGAGCCTACCATGATCGCGCTCCCGAGAGTTGTCGGGGTAGGCCCTAATAAGTGCACAGGTAGGGGCGCCAAAGAGGCCGGCCCCTTGAGGTATTTTTTGCTTATTCATTAATCTTGAGCCCGGGCCAGTTTCCGGTTTTCCCGTGCGTCGTGTAAAGCCAATGGTGGTGGAGCCAGTCTTGTAATGGCCCGTGAATGACTTAATGCATGGGGTAGAAACTGCCAATTCACTCTTCCCACCACACCCTTATCCTAAGCCACATATGCTGCATGCGTCGTGCGGGGTAGGTAACGGAGGCGCGTGGAGCGGGAGGGCATTAGGATGAGGGCCCGGTCTTCTTGAATTGGCGGAGGAGGATGGTGGTCGCTCGTAGAGGGAGCAGCTCCCCTCCCTCGGCCTGCCTATAAAAGGAAGGGTAAAGGGAGGGCTGAGCCATCCATCGTTGTGTCCCCTTTCTTCCTCTGTTTTCTGCTTCTCGTTAGCAATGTCGAAGAGAAGGGCCTGGGGCCAGCCCCGGGCTCCTGTTTGAGGAAGGCGTCGTCAGATGTTGGTGCTGGTGCTCGGGGAGTGAGCCTGGTCCAAGTCCAAGGCGAAGGGCTTGTGATCTTTAGAAATCACACTACTGCCCCTTTCCTTGGAACTGGGGTTGATGTTGATGAGGAGGGTGTCTTCCTGCCCGCCAAGGTGAGGTGCGGCGCGCCTCGAACGCTCTGGCCATCTTGGCCGCATGCTGTCTCTTCGGGAGGGGTGCCGGACCGTGAGGCCGACATTTCCCTGGAGAGGTGTTGATGAAGATGAAGCCAGGGAAGACGGAGAAGGTGGGAGGCAGGCTGTCAGGTCGGAGTACGATCGCACCGACGCGTTCGTCTCGTACTGGCGACCTGCTGCCTCGTCTTTCCGTTCTTCAATTCCCCTCCTCCCCGGTACCATCATCACCAGCCTCCTGGTCGCCGGGGAGGGGGGCACTCTCTTGGTGCCTTCGCCTCCTCCAGCTGTCTTCCAGCTGAGCTTTGGTGGATGACTCCACTGTCGCTCGAGCTGGGGCTTCTTTCTGGTCCCGGAGGTGGTTATCAGGGCACCGCCGAGCTGCTCCGTCCACCCTCCTCCTTCGCAGCCTCACCACTCCCGATCTTGTCAAGCTCTGCATCCGGCAGGCCATGACGAGATCAGGATGGGCTCCTGCTTGGGCGCTGCTCCTACTTCCTTTTCTTCACACCGCACTACCTGGGGTAGGAGGAACAGGGAGAGGAGTTTACGGGGCACTTATTTTTTTCAATCTTAAATCTGTAGGCGCTTGCCAAATTTTAATTCAAATAATGTAATCTCTCGAGTCCATGTTTGTGTTCTGTAATTTGTACTTGTATGATCAACATATTAATGAAAAAGATGGGCCTTGCCGGGAACTCATGCATGTGTATGTGCATGCAGAGGTGGGATGTCTCTTTAGTTTAAATAAATGAGTCTTCCCCGGTGGGCTATCCTGCCAGTGCCCTTTTTATTTTGTTGCCGCGGACCGGAGTCAACCGGGCAAAAAATAAAGGGACCGGCCCCCTGCCAACTCCTTTTCATCAAAGGTCACTGCGACCAGCTAGGCCGAAGCAACGTTCGAGCCAAAGGTGGGAGCACCTAAGCTTCGAAGAGCGGCAAGGTTTTCTTATGCAAAAGTTTCAGCTTACAGAGCACTTATGGACAAGAGGTAGAACTTATTTGTTGGGCTTGCTATGGATCGCAATGCTGGTCCATCTCCCCAACTTCTAGAACCCAAGTTCATGATAGGAACCTGCAACTTCATGCAGATGAGAATGATGCAGGATGTGATCCTATCATATGCACATGCAAATGCTCATGAAATGCTTATGCAACGCTCTTGGAATGCTCATGCATGCATGCTATTATAAGGAAGAGGGATTGGTGGAATAGTTCGTTTTATTGAGCCTCATGAGCATATATATAGGAGTACAAGGTCATCTTGGAGTACAAGGCAAGGTGGAATAAATCGTACGCTATCCTATGTTTCCATAATAACAATGATACTCAACATCCCCCCGCAGTCACAACGGTAGTGACGCAGATGGTGAGACTGGAGAAGAATCCAAAGGCAATCCGATCAGGGATCGGAAAACAAAAGAAGAATAATGCCGATCAACCGATCGGCGAGAGAGAAAAAACCCAATCAATAGATCAGGAAAAAGATTCTAGGGCAGCCGATCAACACAATAGGCGGGACGAACCCTAGGTACGAGCGGCGCGGCCCCCGGCGACGGTCATGGAGGCCGATCGCCCCGCAGGCGGCGGCTACGGTTGGATCGATTAGGCTGATACCATGTTATAAGGAAGAGGGATTGGTGGAATAGTTCATTTTATTGCTTGAGCCTCATGGGCATATATATAGGAGTACAAGGTCGTCTTGGAGTACAAGGCAAGGTGGAATAAATCTTACGCTATCCTATGTTTCCATAATAACAATGACACTCAACACATGCAACTTGGTCGCCCCCTCCCCCAGCGCTTCATTTATTTCTCTGTTGCTTAGGGTCATTGGCTGGCTTTGTACAAGGGGTTACATGTAGCTGAGTCAAGGCCTGTACAAAAGGGTGGCTGCCGGGCAGGGCCCGACAGCCGTGCCTTGTGGGTAGAACTTGCGGAGATGCTCAATATTCCATGAGTTTTTCAATTGAATGCCTTCTCCGGTCTCCAAACGGACTGCGCCAGGTCTCGTGACTCGTACTACCCGCTAAGGGACTTCCCACTTCAACGTCAACTTGTTTGTACCCTTGGTGGACTGAACGTGCCTAAGGACAAAGTCACCTTCCTCAAAACACTGGGCATGAACCTTGTGGCTATGATAGCAATGCAGGGCTTGCTGATAGCATGCAGACGTGTAGCAGCCCGGAGACGGTTTTTCTTGAGTAGCACAATGTCGTCACATTGGTGGTGCTCTTGCGCTACTTCATCGTAGGCAAGCCCTCGAGGCGACCCGTAAATGGGTTCCGTGGGGATAACTGCTTCTGCCCTATAGACCAGGGAGAAAGGAGTCTGCCCGGTAGCTCGATTTGGTGTCGTTCTGAGGGACAAAATGACTATATCGGCAGCTCATCCATGCACCACCTGTCGTGCTTCTGCAGCGTATCAAAGGTTCTTGTCTTGCGTCCCTGCAACACTTCAGTGTTCGCCCTCTCAGCTTGTCCATTGCTTCTGGGATGTGCTCCAGAGGCAAATGTGACCTTGCTTTCGAGGGTACGATCATATTGCATGAAGGCGCGACTCATGAACTGGGTGCCGTTGTCGGTAATGATCCTTGCCGGGACTCCAAAACAACACACCAGTTCTTTCAAGAACTTGATAGCTGACTGAGCAGTCACCTTTCTCACGATAGTCACTTCCGGCCACTTTGTAAACTTGTCGATGGCAACAAACAAGAATTCAAAGCCACCGATTGCTTGGGGGAAAGGGCCGAGGATATCAAGCCCCCAGACCAAAAATGGCCATGATAAAGGGATTGTCTGAAGAGCTTGGGCAGGCAGGTGGATGTTCTTGGAATGGAACTGGCAGGCTTCACATTTGGTGACTACCTCAACCGCATCTTGGAGGGCTGTGGGCCAATACAATCCTTGTCGGAATGCTTTCCCAACCAATGCCCTTGATCCAATGTGGGAGTCGCACATGCCTTTGTGTATCTCAGCCAGCAGTTGCGTTCCTTCTTCCCTGTAGAGCACTTCAATTTCACACCATTGGGCCTACTTCCGTACAGAGTGTCATAGACAAACTGATACATACTGGCCCTCCGGGATACTCTTTCAGCTTCGTCTTGGTCACTGGAGACTTCTACAGTTTGGAGGAAGGGGACTATGTGTCTTGCCCAAGTTGGAGCATGGGGCTCGGTAAGGACTAGCGGCACCTCCTCAACCGCGGGGGCACACTCCTCGTCCGCAGGGACCATGGTCCCAGCTAGAGGGTGCGGTCCGAAAAGTTGTGAGACTTGTTTCTGGCAGGGTCCCTGCCATGAGTGGAAGGCTCTACCGGGAGAGGCTTACCGGAGTCCGTTGTTAGGACCCCAATCCTAAGTCACACCGATCTAGCATGTAACACATCATATCACTTTGCGGCCTCACGCACGGTATCCCCACGGGGGCCACCTTACCTGGCCCGGGACCGTTTGCGCCTTTTGGCTCACGTATATGATAGTGTCGCTAGCATCCATATGATAGAGAACCCGGGCTGACATGACTAGTCGTAAACCCAAGGTGGCACTAACTTACAGAGACAGGCATACATGACCCAGCAATGCACGTGTCGTTCATCAATGCATGAACCGAAGTCATAGCAAGCTACAAGGACTTAAAGGAGCAACACATGACATTTCCCCGAAGGGATAGACACAGGAGCAAACAAGGACACATGCCGATCATCCCATGTGTTCCGGAGCAGTAGCAAGCTACCATGGCTCAGTGGAAGCACTAGGAGACATTTCCCCATAAGAGAGACTACCAAGAATAAACAACTAGATTGTCGGATCCCACACATACCAAGCATTTCAAAATCATACACACAATATTCTCGATGTGTGCAAATACAACATGGCATCACAACAAAACTCTATGACTCATAGTATTTATTCAGAAGGCTCCGAAGAGTCATACATAGTAAGAATTACAATCATGGGTCACATGACCCAACATACAGAGCATACAGGCAACAGAAGCATAACATGTCTGAGTACAGACAACATACTATGACTGTTGGTAACTCTTTTGAGGTGGCGCACACGAGTCCACATATTCACCATATCAATACATCACTATGGATCCGCTCCCGTCTCTCTAAGAGAAGGCCATCCATAGGACTCAGGCTTATCTTGCACATTTTAGAGTATCCACTTTCACTTGTTTTTGAACTGCATAAGCAACCCAGTAGTCCTTCACCGCGGACGCGGCTATTCAAAGAGATCACGTTCACCCTGCAGGGGTGTACCTCTTCACACACACTCTCGCCACTTACCGCCATGTACACGTCATGTATCTCGACAACCTTCAAGCGGAAGCCTGACGAGGGTGTCGGCCATTACCTGACTAACCACACAAGTCCCAAGTCCAGGTTTATCGCCTATTTAGGTTCCATCCGCAAGGAGATCCGGCCAGGGTTTCGCTCACTGCCCCAAATGATGAGAGTAGGGTTCCCAAGATCATTGTTCGGGTGTCATCCAAGTACACCGTGCCTTGTACCTGTCGCATCACAGCCCACCCCTAGGGTCAGCGCTGCACATGGCCTCAAGTATACTACAAACACCAGAAACTACTTGCAACTCCTGCACAGAGGACAGAGGGGTTAATAAGTCGAGTGAGCTTGGAGTGCCCGAAGCCCAATGTGTGGTAGTAACTGTATTGGATCACAAACACAGAAATCAATTCCTGAGGACAGTTTCAATGAGACAACCCACCATGTACTCCTACATGGCCTCTCACCACTACCTTTACCAAATCATGTTCACACACTTAACACTCAACAGTAGGAACCACATCCAATTCATCCCTGATGAATCAGACCTGACACAACTCTAAGCATAGCAGGTATGACAAGCAAGCATGAATGAGTAGGCACATCATGGCTCAAACTACTCCTACTCATGCTAGTGGGTTTCAACTATTTACTATGGCAAAGACAGTGTCGGTGTTCTGGGAACGGGGGTCCCCAGACTTGCCTGCCTGCGGCCCATGACGTGGCTCCACCAGTGGCCCAGTACAGCCCGTCTTCGTCAACCAACACTCAAGACCCTCAGTAGGGACCAAGCCTCGCGAGGCGGACGACACAAGGCTTCCTTAGGAGCAGCCTCACCAGGCAGGCTCGCGAGGGGGCGTCGAGATCAAGGCAAGGGGTACCTCGTGAGTTCCCCGTGATGCAAGCCATGACGACCAAGGCCAGGCAGGCACCAGCATGCGCATCATCCTTGTTTCCCCTTTGGTGCTAAGGAGGCAAGCGCAGGCACGGAGTACCGAGGCATCAGGCATTTCCATATTGGTGCAACAAGACCAAGACCAGCAGGACGAAGATCATCGTGGAGCCAAAGACGGCGTCACCACCAGCACCTTTGACAGGCGAAGACCACCTTTAGTCAGAATAGTTTGTACTAGTTGTCACCTTTCAAATTTGCCGTTGTTGGATCCCTTCCCGCTCAACATTTGGGAAGAGGACCAGGGCCCCTATAAATAGGACTAGCCACCATAGTAGAAAGGGAGAAAAAAGGAACTCAGTTCATCCTCGCACCTACCAAGCACAAGAACACCTCTCCTCAGGAGGCTGTTCTTCCCTTGTACTGTTCATCATCAGCCCAAGAGGCAATCCACCACCACCACACTAGAGTACGGTATTACACCATAACGGTGGCCCGAACCAGTATAAATCTTGTGCTCTTGTGTTGTGAGTTCATCGAGCTAAGCTTATGGATCGCGGCGAGGCTGAGGACGAGATTTGGTAGGGGGAAATCTTCATGCGCACCCCAGTGTTCGAACCTAAAGGGTTTTGCCGGAACCCTAAATCCGACATTTGGCGTGCCAGGTAGGGGTGCACCGAAGTCTTCCTTCTGCTGATCTATGTCCCATCACTTCGTCGCATCCAAGGGGTGCGCCGGAACTTTCCTCTCGTCGGCCCACACTCCGCCAACACCGCGCTTTGCCCTCATGGCGGACATCGCGCCTCCGGCCGCGGCGACCAGTGCGAGTGCTGGGGCCAGGGGGCTCCAAGTCTTGGCACCCGCCTTACAGCAGGTGCAGTGGTCGCCCAAGTTCAAGCCAGAGATGCCGCCGCGCTACGATGGCATGGCAGACCCGGTGGTTTTCCTGCTCGCGTACGAGGAGGCCGTCCTTAAGGCCCGGGGCAACAACAAGGTCATGGCCAACTGGCTTCCCATGGCCCTTACTGGCGTCCCGCGCGCCTGGCTACTCAACCTTACCGGGTTCACGGTGGCATCTTGGGAGGAGCTGCGTAGTCTCTTCGCTGCGCGCTTCGCGGCTCCGGCGCCCCCCGCGGTCGCGGCCCTCCTCGGCGGCTCGCAAGCGCCACCCTCAGACCGCCATGCCATGCCATTCTTTTCCCAGATCAGCATCTTCCTCGCGTGGCAAGGAGCTCCCCCGGGTTGGGTGGCGCCCAAGGCCGACCTGACCTTTGACTCGAAAGATCACCACGTCACCACCGCCTGCTCGGGTGCGCTCCTGATTCTCTGCACGCCCACCATCTGCCACGTGGCCGTCTCCAAAACCCTCATCAACGGTGGTGCCGGCCTCAATGTGCTCTCGATGGAGGCCTTCATCCTCCTCCACGTACCGCTGGAGCGGCTCCGTCCCAGCAAGCCCTTCTCAGGCATCAGAGGCGGTTCCTCCAGTCCCCTGGGGCAGATCCGCCTTCCCGTGACCTTCGGCACCCGCGACAACTACCACACGGAGCTGGTCGACTTTGATATTGCTCACATCGGCCTCCCATACAACGCCATCCTCGGATACCCTGCCCTGGCTTAGTTCATGGTAGAAACCCATCCGGCCTACAACCTCATGAAGATGCCCGGAAGCAAGGGCGTCCTCACCATAGCTGGAGATACCAAGGAGGCTCTTATGGAGCTCAAGCTTGCCCTCAAGGCTGCCGCGGCGGCGTAGCCCGCCGACGCGGATGCCTCCAAGGCCAAGGAAGCTGCACCGACCAAAAAGAAGCAGTTATTCACTCAAGATAAGACAGAGACCAAGCAGGTGCCAGTCGAGGAAGACGGGTCCTCGGAGCCACCTTCACCATAGGTGCCGACCTCGACCCCGACCAAGAGAAGGCGTTGATGAAGTTCTTGTGCTCGAACAAGGAGGTGTTCGCATGGGAACCCAAGCAGCTAGTGGGGGTCCCAAGGGGAGTGATTGAGCATCACCTGAAGGTGTGCCGTAATGTACACCCTGTGAAGCAGAAGGCGAGGCGGCAGTCCACGGAGAAGTAGGCCTTCATCATCCAAGAAACCTACAAGCTGGAGGTAGCAGGTGTTATTCGCGAGGTTCGCTACCCCGAATGGCTGGCGAACCTCGTTGTCCTGCCAAAAAAAGGGGGAAAGGAGCGCATGTGCGTCGACTTCACCAACCTCAACAAGGCCTACCCCCAAGATCCATTCCCGCTTCCCCGCATCGACCAGATCGTCGACTCCACCGCTGAGTGCGACCTTCTGTGTTTCCTGGATGCGTTTTCGGGTTATCACCAGATCAAGATGGCGGTAGAAGATGTGGAGAAGACAGCCTTCCTGGCCCCATGTGGGGTGTACTGCTACACTTGCATGTCGTTCAGGTTGCGCAACGCGGGCGTGACCTTCAAACGGTTGATGCACATTGCCTTGGGCCGGAAGCTCGGGAGAAATGCCGAGGCTTACCTCGACGACATTGTGGTGAACTCGGGAGGCAAGGACCTTGATCCAGGAGTTGGAGGAGACCTTCGCGAGCCTCCGCCAGGTAGACCTGCGACTTAACCCGGAGAAGTACGTGTCCGGCGTCCCTTCCGGCAAGCTGCCGGGGTTCCTCGTGTCCCACAGGGGGATCGAGGCCAACCCGGAGAAGGTCAAGGCGATCGATGACATGAGTCCGCCGCAAACCCTCAGAGAAATGCAGAAGCTTGCCGGTCATGTAACCATGTTAGGACGCTTCATCTCCAAGCTAGGGGAGCGTGCCCTACCGTTCTTCAAGCTGATGAAGAAAAAGGGCCCATTTGGGTGGACAGGAGGCCGACCAAGCGTTTCAAGACCTCAAGAAATACCTGACCAACCCTCCCGTGATGGTGGCGCCGCACCCTCTCGAGCCCCTGGTGCTCTACCTTGCCGCCACTCCCTACTTGGCCAGCGCAGCCCTGGTGGCGGCTCAGGAGGAGTGCTAGGCTAAGGCCGCGTCCCGCCCTGCCACGGCCTCAGCCGGGGCGGCACAAGACCAGGAAAGCCTCGTGAGGGCCACGACAATGGCAGCAAGGGACCAAGCTCAGCAGGACGATGCCTCCAGAGCTGAAGAGGCCCCACCAAGCAACCAGGCGCCCGGGGCTCCATTATCTCAGGAGGCGCCTCAAACTCTGGAAGATGCAGGCCACGTCAGCGCACCCACCCTCGTCGAGCATCCGGTGTACTTCATCAGCACGGTGTTGCGGGATGCAAGGGCATGGTACCCCATGCCTCAAAAGCTCTTACTAGCGCTCTTGTTGGCCTCGCGTAAGCTGCAGCACTACTTTCAAGGTCACCCCATCAAGGTCGTCTCAGCCTACCCGTTGGAAAGGGTACTCAGGAGCCCCAACTCCATTGGGAGGGTCGCCGAATGGAACATCGAGCTGCAGGAGTTTTAGTTGTAGTTCAGCACAACCAGGGTCATCAAGGGAGCATCACTTGCTGATTTCGTGGCTGAATGGACGGACGCACCAGAGCTCAAGGTGGGCGAGGATCGGTCTCTCTCCCTAGGAAGTGAGGCACTAGATGGCTGGGTCATGTATTTCGATGGTGCCTTCTCGCAGCAGGGCGCGGGGGCTAGTGCAGTGCTTATGTCACCCACTCAGGACAACCTCTACTATACCGTATAGCTCTGTTTCCAGCAGGGCGAGAAGGTCTCCAACACCATAGCAGAATACGAGGGCCTCATAGCAGGCCTGAAAGCTGCAGCAGCACTGGGAGTGAAGCGCCTCGTCATCAACGGTAATTCACAACTCCTCGTCAACTTCTCCAACAAGGTGTACGAGCCGAAGGACGAGCACATGGAAGCATACCTCGCAGAAGTACGCAAGATGGAGAGGCAGTTCTGGGGGCTGGAGTTGCAGCATGTGCCCCGCGGCACCAACCAAGAGGCTGACGACATCGCCAGGAGGGCATCCAAATGGCTGCCCCAGGAGCCTGGCGTTTTCGAGGAACGACTCTTCAAGCCGTCGACGGCACCACCACTTAAAAGAACGGCACAGCCTCGGGAAGAACTCCCTCAGCCACCTGCCACAGGAGCCCCGGCCTGTGGCCCGATCTCGGGAGCGCGCCTACTCTTGGCGCTGGAGCCTCGGGAGGGATGCTGGACCAAGGAATTCAAGGAATACCTGACGCAAGGGACACTGCCGGAGAAAGAGGAGGACGCGGAGCGCGTGGCCGGGCAGGGAACGACCTACTGCTTCCAAGACGGTGAGTTATACCGAAAGCGGCCGAATGACGTTTCCCTACTTTGCATCTCCAGGGAACAGGGGAAAGAGCTGCTGCCTGACATAAACGGTGGAGATTGCGGACATCACTCATCATCACGGACCCTCGTCGGCAAGGCATTTAGCAGCGGATTCTATTAGCCTACTTCACTCAACAACGCGACCGAGCTGGTGAAGTCCTGCGAGGCCTGCCAATTCCACGCCAAGCAGATCCATTAGCCAGCTCAGGGCCTACAAACCATCCCGCTCTCGTGGCCGTTCGCGGTCTGGGGGTTGGATATCTTCGGCCCATTCCCTCGAGCGCCTGGGGGCTACTGCTACCTCTACGTCGCCATCGACAAGTTCACCAAGTAGGCGGAGGTGGAAGCCGTCCGCACCATCCCAGCCGGCTCCGTGGTCAAGTTCATCAAAGGCCTCATGAGCCGGTTTGGGGTCCCTAACCGCATCATCACCGACAACAGTTCGTAGTTCACTAGCAATCTCTTCAAGATGTATTGTGCTAACCTTGGAACGCAGATCTGCTACGCTTCGGTGGCGCACCCCCGGAGCAACGGCCAGGCCGAACGCGCCAACGCGGAGGTCTTGAGGGGCCTCAAGACCAGGACCTTCAAGAAGAAGCTGGAGGCCTGCGGCAGGGGCTGGCACGACGAGCTCCTGTCCGTGTTGTGGTCCATCCGCATCACCGCCACCAAGCCAACGGGCGAGACCCCGTTCTTCCTCGTCTACGGAGTGGAAGCGGTTCTCCCTCATGAGGTCAGGCATCGCTCCGCACGGGTCCTAGCGTTTGATGAGGCACAGCAGGACGCCATGCGGGGAATGGACCTCGTGCTGGGGGAGGAACGCCGCCGTGAAGCTACGCTACGGGCAGCAAGATACCAGCAGGCGCTGCGGCAGTATCACTGTCGTAGAGGCCGCCCCTGGACGCTCGAGGTGGGTGACCTCATCCTGAGGCGGGTGCTCTCCTGGGAAGGGCTGCATAAGCTCTCACCCATGTGGGAGGGCCCGTTCAAGGTCGTCCATGTCTCCAGGCCTGGCGCCGCGCGCCTGGAGACCCAGGACGGGGTACCCATCCCAAACGCCTGGAACATCCAGCACCTCCGGAAGTTCTACCCCTGAAGAAAGGCCCGGTGCCTGTGAAGAAGGCCCAGTGCCTGTGAAGCTCGCTGCCTGTGACACTCTCACGTAATAATGAGTGGGGTTGTACACACCCCGGAGTCTCAGGAGTGCCGCCCTTGGGCCTCGGGGGCTCCCTCCCACGCCCAGTGGCAGCACTTAGCTCCGCGTTGGTGAGAAGACTTGAAGACTAGACTAGGTGCCGGACGCGGCTTTTCATTTGCTTTCGGTAGTTGGCTCGCTCTTCCTTGATTGAACCTTGATTGAAGTTGCTTCTGTTGTTCCTTGCCAGTTCTGTTCCATCGCCTTCTGCCTCCGTTTTCTGTCTTCAGATCTTTGTTTGACGTGCTCTCTCTCGCATACCTCGCGAGGGGGCTGTACAGGTGCCCTCGTGAGCCTTTTTCTTCTGATTTTCGCGAGGCACTCTCGTTCGAATTCACAGCGGGAGCACCCCTCTCAGTCCGTGCCCTCGGGTACCGCGACACGAAGGGCCGGGCCACGGCCAGCAGCCCTTGCGACCAGGGTTCGGAAAATGATAGTCTCTCAATGAGTTTTTTGCAGCTCCTTGATACGTCTCCAATGTATCTACTTTTCCAAACACTTTTGCCCTTGTTTTGGACTCTAACTTGCATGATTTGAATGAAACTAACCCGGACTGACACTGTTTTCAGCAGAACTGCCATGATGTTGTTTTATGTGTAGAAAAGAAAAGTTCTCAGAATGTCCTGAAAATCCACGGAGGCACTTTTTGGAATTAATAAGAATTTCTGGGCGAAAGAAATATGCCAGGGGGCCTAGGGCCTGTCCACGAGACAGCCCCCCCTGTAGGGCGCACCCCCTATCTTGTGGGCCCCCTGGATCTCCACCGACCTCAACTCCAACTCCATATATTCACGTTCGGGGAGAAAAAATCAGAGAGAAAGTTTCATCGCGTTTTACGACACGGAGCCGCCGCCAAGCCCTAATCTCTCTCGGGAGGGCTGATCTAGAGTCCGTTCGGGGCTCCGAAGAGGGGGATTCATCGCCGTCACCATCATCAACCATCCTCCATCACCAATTTCATGATGCTCACTGCCGTGCGTGAGTAATTCCGTCATAGGCTTGCTGGACGATGATGGGTTGGATGAGATTTACCAGGTAGTCAAGTTAGTTTTGTTAGGGTTTGATCCCTAGTATCCACTATGTTCTAAGATTGATGTTGCTATGACTTTGCTATGCTTAATGCTTGTCACTAGGGCCCGAGTGCCATGATTTGAGATCTGAACCTATTATGTTTTCATGAATATATGTGTGTTCTTGATCCTATCTTGCAAGTCTATAGTCACCTATTATGTGTTATGATCCGACAACCCCGAAGTGACAATAATCGTGATACTTCTCGGTGATGACCGTAGTTTGAGGAGTTCATGTATTCACTATGTGCTAATGCTTTGTTCCGGTTCTCTATTAAAAGGAGGCCTTAATATCCCTTAGTTTCCGCTAGGACCCTACTGCCACAGGAGGGTAGGACAAAAGATGTCATGCAAGTTCTTTTCTATAAGCACGTATGTCTATTTACGGAATACATGCCTACATTACATTGATGAATTGGAGCTAGTTCTGTGTCACCCTATGTTATAACTATTACATGAGGAATTGCATCCGGTATAATTATCCATCACTGGTCTATTGCCTACGAGCTTTTCACATATTGTTCTTCGCTTATTTACTTTTCCGTTGCTACTGTTACAACTACTACAAAACCCCAAAAACTATTATCTTTACTTTTGCTACCGTTACCTTTATTATCATACCACTTTTGCTACTAAATACTTTGCTGCAGATACTAAGTTATCCAGGTGTGGTTGAATTGACAACTCAACTGCTAATACTCAAGAATATTCTTTGGTTACCTTTGTGTCGAATCAATAAATTTGGGTTGAATACTTTACCCTCGAAAGTTGTTGCGATCCCCTACACTTGTGGGTTATCAAGACTAATTTCTGGCGCCGTTGCCGGGGAGCATAGCTCTATTCTCTGAGTCACTTGGGATTTATATATGTTGATCACTATGAAGAACTTGAAAGACGACCGAACTACTATTTTGCCCTCAACTACGAGGGGAGGTAAGGAACTACCATCTAGCTCTGCACTAGATTCTCCTTCCGTTATTAGTAGGCTTGCGACACCTAAACCTGCTACTGCTATGAATTCTGATATGTCGCATGTTATTGATGATCCCACTTCTGCTATGCATGATGAAACTACTTCTGTGCGTGAACCTACTTTGCCATTAGGTGAATTTCTTGATGAACAACTTGCTAGAGTTAGGGGGAATGAAAATATTGAAGATGCTATTATTGATGATAGTGATGATCAAGGTTCTCCCAATGATTATGTATTGCCTGTTGTTCCTAAGGGTTATGTTATGAATGAAGAAGCTGCTGGGAAATCTTTGCTTGCAATGATAGATATGATCTTAAGAAATTATTAGCTAAATGGAAGCAGCAGTCTCTTAATGCTAGAATGAAACGTGACCCTGCTTTTGCTACTTCACCTATTTGTGTTACTGATAAGGATTATGCATTCTCTGTTGATCCTGAAATTATTACTTTAGTTGAATCTGATCCTTTTTATGGCCTTGAATCTAAAACTGTTGTGGCACATCTTACCAAGTTGAATGATATAGCCACCTTATTTACTAATGATGAGAAGTCTCACTATTTTCATATCCTTAAGATATTTCCATTCTCATTAAAGGGTGATGCTAAGACTTGGTATAATTCTCTTCATCCTGGTTGTGTGCGTAGTCCCCAGGATATGATTTATTACTTCTCTGCTAAACATTTCCCTGCTCACAAGAAACAAGCTGCCTTGCGAGAAATATATAATTTTGTGCAAATCAAAGAAGAGAGTCTCCCACAAGCTTGGGGGAGGCTTCTACGGTTACTTAATGCTTTGCCTGATCATCCTCTCAAGAAAAATGAAATACTTGATATCTTTTATAATGGACTAACTGATGCTTCCAAGGACTACTTGGATAGTTGTGTTGGTTGTGTTTTCAGGGAAAGAACAGTCGACGAAGCTGAAATATTATTGAATAATATGTTGACTAATGAAAATAATTGTACTCTTCCTGAGGCAATTCCTGAATCAATTAAGCCAATTCCTGGGCCTATTCCTAAACCCACTCCGAAGAAGAGAGGTGTTTTATTTCTCAGTCCTGAAGATATGCAAGAGGCAAAGAAATCAATGAAAGAAAAAGGTATTGAAGCTGAAGATGTTAAGAGTTTACCTCCTATTGAAGAAATACATGGTCTTAATATACCACCTGTTGAAGAACCATATTGTCTTGATAACCCGACACAGGTAGTAAAGGTAAATTCTCTCTATAGATATGATAAAGTTGAAATCCTCTCTACTAAATTTCATAGCCCATGCTTAGATGAATTTGATGACTTTATGGCTAGACAAGAAAGTTTTAATGCTTATGTTGGTAGAGAGTTAAAGAATAATGCTTTCGAGATAGGACGCGTAAGAGATAATATGGCTAGAGTTAAAGATGAACTCAAACGCATTAGCAAATATGCTTCTATGGTTGCTACACAAGCTGAGCAAGTACTCAAAGCTCAAATGATTTGCTTGATGAATTAAATAATAAAAATGACTTTGCTTTTAGAGTGGCTACTAGAACTTGTAGAATGACTCAGGAACCTTTGTATCCTGAAGGCCACCCTAAGAGAATTGAGTAAGATTCTCAGAGAAATAATTTAGAGGCACCTAGTTCTTCTAAAAAGAAGAAAAAGAAAAATGATAGAACTTTGCATGCTTCTAGTGAACCTACTATAGACACACCTGAGAATCCAAATGATATTTCTATTTCTGATGCTGAAACACAATCAGGTGATGAACATGAACCTAGTGATAATGTTAATGGTAATGTTCATGTTGATGCTCAACCTAGCAAAAACAATGATGTAGAGATTGAACCTGCTGTTAATCTTGATAACCCACAATCAAAGAATCAACGTTATGATAAGAGAGATTTTGTTGCTAGGAAGCACGGTAGAGAAAGAGAACCATGGGTTCAAAAATCCATGCCCTTTCCTCCTAAACCATCCAAGTCAAAGGATGATGAGGATTTTGAGTGCTTTGCTGAAATGATTAGACCTATTTTCTTACATATGCGCTTAACAGATATGCTTAAATTAAATCCTTATGCTAAGTATATGAAGGATATCATTACAAATAAAAGAAAGATACAGAAGCTGAAATTTCCACCATGCTTGCTAATTACACTTTTAAGGGTGGAATACCAAAGAAACTTGGAGATCCAGGTGTGCCAACTATACCATGCTCCATTAAAAGAAACTAGTTGACCTGTTGCGCCAAATGGCGCACAGACCTGCTGAAGACATGTTGTCGATGAAAATAGTTTCATGCTGCAATAACCTTCAATTAAAGCCATGTTCGCGATGAAAATAGTTTCCTTTACTAAGGACAGGCCATGTATGAACAGTCGGTTTAGTTTGTGGTCTGCTAAACCCATATGTGCCTTGAAAAAAACACATGGTTACAGAGCCTCACGTGTTTCAAGTATGAATAAGAACTACAAACTCTTTTTATGCGATTCAAACACATTTCCAGAGTTTTTGTTTCTTAGTACATGTTGTCTAAAGTAACACTTGCCCAGAGAGAGAGAAAAGCATACCCCTCTCTCGTTATGATTATTATTAAAAGGTATTAAATTTGAAATAAACAATTTCATTTACTTGAAGCACTTGAAGAAAGAGAACTTAGACATACTTTTACACAATGCTCATTTAACCTGTAAAGGACTACGCAATGCTCATTTAACCTGTGAAGGACAAAAATATTCCACCATCTCTGAATGATGAACTAAACTAAATAAGAAATATATGCAGTAAATTCATTCAAAGTAGAAAAGGGATCTTACATCAAATAAGGCATTACAACAAACATGGTGTTATCTTAGTAAAAGAAATTACATCATTAGAAGAGAAAAGGGAAGAAAACCAAACATGAGATTGAGATTAATACATCTAGGAGGAGGTCGTAGACATCACTGTGATCATTATGCGGCCTGGGGAGCAAGGATCCATGGTTTTTATATGCCTTGTCCGACTGCTGGAGTAGGTGACATGGAAACATCGTCTCTACCATCTCGATGGCTTAGACCCAGGGAGTCGGGTGTTCATCTCGGCCCTCTTCAGCTTCCATCAATGGATTTTTATAGTCAGGGTTAAAGACTAAGAGGCCCTATGCATGTTCAAATATGCGAGTAGTATATACAATACAAATCAAGAAAAAGAAAAGAGAAGACCACAAACATTACAAAAACACAATTTTGACAAATTATCTCTATTGTAAAATTGAGGAAGTAACTCATTATTCAAGAGAACCCGTTGTGCCAAATGGCGCAGAGACCCGCTAAAGCCATGTTGTCAATGAAAATAGTTTCATTTTGCAAGGACATATGGCCAAAGACCCACCGAATCCATGTGCGTGTTGGAAAGGAAATCCATGGTTTAGTTGATTTAGTTGTAGACAAGTGCATGTGGTAACAAATTTAAACCGGGGCCCTTAATAAAAAACGATGGATGCTTGCTGTCAATAATAAGATGTATAATAACATTACCCGTTGCGCCGGATGGCGCAAAGTCCCATTTCAAACAAAGAGCTATTTGAAAATAATTGACAATTTGGCAATAATAAGGATCTTTTCAATAATGAAAATTGGAAGAAACATAGCCTCAAACTATGTAATAGGGTTTTCAAAATGCAGGCATTCTCTCCATACAATTCTGCTACGAGCTGAAACTTAGAAATCCAGATCACACTTTGTCCTCCATACGTTGTTAGTAAACTCTGCCCTCCCACTCCTCTGAATCCATAGCGTTTTGTCCTTCACAACCCCTTTATATGCTAGATGCACAATAATTACTTTATTTTTTAAAAGGAGCTTAACAAACAATGCCTTGCACAACATTTTTCATCTCTTCAGTGATGGAGCCACTCTCTATAGCCATCTCTTCTTTCTTGAAGGGAACTGGACAAACAATGCCGAACGCCATGTTTATGACATGTTGTTCTACTATAATACAAGTGCAAACATGAAATGAGAAACCAATTGAAGAAACAAGGACTTGTTGGTCTGCTAAAATTTAAGGCAAACTTGAAAAAGAAGGGCAAAACAAGATTGACAAGTACCACATCATGAATAAACATTTACAACAGATATAGAAGTGACAATAAACAAGCTTTTCAAGATTTACAATGAACAGCATGATTTGGCTTCTTGCTCTAAAATAGAAACATCTGCAGCACTAACTTGGGGACAATCCCACCAATTCAATGACAATGGACATATTTTCTACCCTTCACTCCTTTGCGGCTACCAATCCTTCAGTAATCTGAACACAACATCAGTAATGCCAAGGCAAATACCATGATACTCTGTTCATGGTCATCTCCTTATCGAAGAAGTAAATGTAAAACTGGCCTGCAAGATAAAAGCATTTCCCGAATGTACAACCTGGGATCGTCAGTGCTCTTAATATTCGGTTACTGGGAATACTGCAGGATGAAATATAGTGCAAACTCCAGATCTTATAAATTTTAATAATTCAACAACTAAGATTTTGAGCCATGAGATTATATGCCAATAGTTACATTTAAGCTTGTTAGAGCATATATCAATCATAAAAAGATAGAAAGAATAAGCTCCAGGACACAATAAGGGCTTAAACTACTTATTTGAAAACAATGAAACAACTCATTAAATCTAACTAATTTTAAATGATCCAGTTTTAAGGATTAATATAGTACAACTAAGAGAAGGCTATAAAATCATCAATCAAGAAGATTCTACTGTATAAACTTGACAATTAGAGACAATTGTCACTGCTCCGTCACATACCATGGTCGACATGAGCAATGACAGACATGTTATCGATATTTTTTATCCATAATTCCGTGGAGCTCCTCCGTTCTAAACTTCACCATCTTGACTGCTTTTGAATGTCAACCGAGAATACCATTCCTTCTCTAATAATAGCAAGCTATCAAAACCAAGCAATAATATAGTGTGAATAACTGAACATGGAAAGCGACAGTAATATATTAACGATCCTTTAAAGTAATTAAGACCACAATTGTCTACTCAAAGCTCAAAAGCGCACTTAATAATGGTGTACAACAATTAGTTTTATACACCGCCACCAAAATATTTTAACCAACACTTCCAACAATAGCCCCGGTGAAGTGAAATATATAATTAATATGGTCAATCGAGCATATTATAGTTAATGTATTAGAACTAATAATAGTTCGCTGAGAAGGCAACCGTAAAGCAAGAACAACCAATGTTAAGAGCACTGACGATCACAGTAATAAGAAAAAGTATCACATGGCAATAACAAAGTAACCTAATCCATTATGAAGAGGATGCAGATGGAAAGAAACATAATCCAAAAAATAAGATTAATATAGACAAGCCTCCAAAATTGATACTACTATTGACACACCTCCAACACTAAGACTATAGACATGACACCTCCAAAATTGATACTACTATTGACACACCTCCAACACTAAGACTATAGACATGACACACCTCCAACACTAAGAGAAGGCTATAAAATCATCAATCAAGAAGATTCTACCGTATAAACTTGACAATTAGAGACAACTGTCACTGCTCCGTCACATACCATGGTCGACATGAGCAATGACAGACATGTTATGGATATTTTTTATCCATAATTCCGCGGAGCTCCTCCATTCTAAACTTCACCATCTTGACTGCTTTTGAATGTCAGCCGAGAATACCATTCCTTCTCTAATAACAGCAAGTTATCAGGATCAAGCAATAATATAGTGTGAATAACTGAACATGGAAAGCGACAGTAATATATTAACGATCCTTTAAAGTAATTAAGACCACAATTGTCTACTCAAAGCTCAAAAGCGCACTTAATAATGGTGTACAACAATTAGTTTTATACACCGCCACCAAAATATTTTAACCAACACTTCCACCAATAGCCCCGGTGAAGTGAAATATATAATTAATATGGTCAATCGAGCATATTATAGTTAATGTATTAGAACTAATAATAGTGCGCTGAGAAGGCAGTCGTAAAGCAAGAACAACCAATGTTAAGAGCACTGACGATCACAGTAATAAGAAAAAGTATCACATGGAAATAACAAAGTAACCTAATCCATTATGAAGAGGATGCAGATGGAAAGAAACATAATCCAAAAAATAAGATTAATATAGACAAGCCTCCAAAATTGATACTACTATTGACACACCTCCAACACTAAGACTATAGACATGCTTGCGAAAGTAAGACTAATGGAACACGAAGTATACCTCCTGCCATTTCTTCCATCTAATTCCTTTTGATTCTACGGGAAAAGGTTGCAACATGAGGAATAGCCTGTAGAAATAGATAGATCGAATGATGTACAAGTCGAAAAATGTTACTGCTAGCCATAGTGCATACAATCTATCTCTTACTGTACTTTTTGCAACGTGCTACGACTCAGAGTACATACATGACATATCCTGGTAATTCTACAATGGTTACTATCAACTGAAATGAGTTGTACAAATTTTGACTGGTAAATCAATTCAGTTTACGTGTAACTAATAAAATTTTACAGGGAAATGTTGTAATGATATCATGGTGGCGCAAGCATAGAAGTTGTTACAGAGTGGAAAGAACAGTCTAGATTTTCAGTACTGAATATGGCCTTCTAGCATTGCAAAAAGCTACAGTTGAGCCTCTCGCATGCTAATTAACTATGTTGAAGCCGGTGATAAAAAAATTGCACATGAAAAACAATGGAATGTTCAGGGAGCAAGTAGAAAACCTACACTTACACACAAATTTGATACTGAAGTGCAGGGGCTAAAGATAAAGATGGTTGTAGTACATGATACTTACAAATGGAATTACTGCAGTCCAAGGAATAATCGCCACCACAAAAGGCGAGAAAATAGAAGCTTCAGCTAGCAATGAGTCATAATATGATAGTAGATAGCTCCAAGAAGAAATAGATTATATGTCCTTTGAGCCGCCACTAAGTTGTGAGTTGCTGTCTAGCAGCCACAACTTCCCTTTGAACCGCCATAGCCACTGTTTCCACATGTGTAGGTTGCTGCTGCCAACAACTCTTACTTATCTGCACCCTCCTAGTTCTGAAATTAAAGGAATGAAGCACACATTTTAAAGATTTAAGAGAATAGTAAACAACTACGGGTTTCAAAGGTGTGGTGAATTTAACTTGCAAATCTACATATGTAGACATCATTGTTTGTTATGCAAAACAACCTATAATGTAAAGGATGGCGATGCCAAAATAACTAAGATACATACTCTTATATTACACGCTTTCAAACCGCCAAAATAACTAAGATACATACTCTTATAATACACACTTTCAAACATGACTGTCGCTGCTTTCGCGCCACATGTATTTATATGGGAAAACATGCTGATTTGTCTAATGTAGTACGTACTTTGCAATAAAAATGATTATTATCCTTGTAGCAATACTGATAATCAAAGAAAAGTATAGAATTGAAAGCCATATCCTGAAGGGGTGTATACTAAAGCAAAATTTACCAATCAATGGATAGTGACTAATATTATATCATTAGGTGATACCTTAAGTTCCCCTATGAAAATGTTCTCAATCTCAACATTGTATTACGCAATGAACGCCCAGATAGATTTGATGAAGCTTCGATTCTGTACTGGGATAGAGATGGAATATATTTATCTTGCTCAAATATAAATCCAGAAAGTTAGAAAAATTAATAGAAGGACTGCACAAAAATACTAAAGAACCAATACAGCTGATAAGTGCCTTTTCTCCATATATGATATACCTGAGCATGTAACCTATTTTTCTACAAGATCTCTTTGCCTTTCTAATGGTAATTTCAAGATTCAAATATCAGAGATCGTGCTCGCAGATTTGGTGTAGACTGTAGAAAGTGTGATATGACCAGAATATCAACTGGCATGCTTAATATTGGGGCTGATATGACCAGAATATCAGTTGGTATGCTCAATACTGGGGCTGATATGACCAAAATATCAGACCATACTTGATATAAGCAGACAGCCAACACTTTATGCGCATCCACATATACTTGCAAAAAAGAGAGAAAGTTAATTGCTCCTTTACTATTTGTATGCATCCATAGTTCCACACATACAATCATTAGAAAAACAGAGAACACTAATTACTCCTCTAGCTTCTCTAGAACATAAGAAACAACAGCTAAAATTTGATCCAGTGGAACCTAACACCAGCCCCAACATAAAGGAATATAAACAAAGGAAGGGAAGACACCTTTGTATCATCTAGTGATCTGGATATGTAGTAGCCCCAACATTAAGGAATACCCAAAGATAAACGACAACTTGGGCAGCAGCATCCTGCACTACGGTTGTGGTCATGAGGAGATCATAGAGATAAAACGACTTGTCAAGCTTTCCACCCATACTTGACAAGCACCTAAAAGATGGAGTTCACATCAGCCATAAATCACAAGTTCGAAGCAAAGAAGGACAATTCCTACAAAACAAGCTAGTGTTTTCAAATTAAGTTTGGTAGTGCACGAAACTTCTTAAATCATCATGAAATAAGCATCGAAATATTGCTCACTTCAAGATGCTGCAAGTAAAGAACTATAGTTTTGAATATGATGACAACACAACAGAACTTCAATTAAAGATAATTATGCAAAGCACACCTCCACGTGATTGGCTCGGTGAGCGCTTTTCGGGTGGGCAGAAAACAACTTTGTGATGACAACACATACACATGACAAATGGGTGGCTTGTTAGGAAGTAGGGACACTTTGAATACATTAAAAAATTCAAATCAAGCGCTTGAAAGGCCAAATAATGGTGCAAGGCAACTCACTGTATATCATCAGTTCTTCAAATAATAGATCTATAGAGCAGCGAAAAAATCCGGAACCACAGCTCCTAATAACGCTAATATGCCATATACAACCATGGAAAAACCTGTAGTAGTAGAAATACCGTCATATATTGTCTGTTTAGAGAAACCTACTCGAGGGTGGTAATCTCTAGCAGTTAATTACCTATAGTACTCGCATCGATATCCATGAGCCAAAAAGGTGGAGAGATAAATTAATTTTAGTGGGGACTAATTGGCAAGATGATGTATTTGCCATACGTACAACAACTACATACACTTGCATGGATCGTATGTCGTCCCAACTTGAAACGAATGCCCATGCCAGGCGCCAGATCAAGCAAAGGAATAAAAGACTCCTCTATAAAGAGGAAAGGAACTCCAGGACAAATTTATTCCTTCTCGACGAGGAAAGATCAAGGTACCAAAAAAACAAGAAAGCCAACAAAAAAACTTCTAGGAATATAGCTAGATCCGAGAGCATCTCCTGGGCAGTAACAAACAAAAATCCACTTTGCAGAAACTTAGCTGAGGCACCCAACAAACTTTCAAAGACAACAACATTTCTACATGGAAGCCTAGCTAGATCTCGGCATCTGCTGAACTGAAAGAAAAAAATCCCCTTTATAGGAACCTAGCTAGACATGAACATCTCCTTGACAAGAAGGGTGAAGAAGCTTACCCAACAGAAGAGCCAGAGCACAAACCTGGCACAATCACCACGCATCCTTGGATCCACCGCTAGCATGCTCATTTTCGTCAGGATCTCCTATTTCCCTCCAAATCTGTCCGTGGCTGAGCACCATGGAAGGACAAGCCCCCTGCATACATAGATAAGGTGAACATCAGCAAGGGTGATGTTCTCCAAAACAAAGATGAACACCATGTATGAAAGAGAAAATGAATGCATCAAAAGGCACACCCCTTCACTGGAGATGAATCAATCAAGATGAGCAGAAGCAATGCAACTCATCACCACACAGAAGTTTCATATTTCAAAAGGACTTGCATATGCAACTTAGCAAACTCCGACTGGCTGCCATCGAGTTGCCCTAAGCCCTAATCCTTTGAAGACCTGAGAACAATCACATAGAACAAGAGGTTAAAAGCCAATGGCAAAAAGGAGTTGATCTTCCTTAGCTTTGGGCTGGTGCTACTGCCACTCTCCTGCTACTGACTCTTCCTTGGATGATTTTTTGAACAGTCATTGGAAGTTTTGGGGAAAAATTGAGAGTCGGAAGCTCACATTTTTATTGAGGTAGTGGTGGAGGAGGGTGTCAGGGAAGCCTCGGAGGCCAAAGTTGGCCGGCATCGTATTTCAGATCGCGCACGTGCCATCCTTGGCGACGAGCAAAGGTGCCACTGACGCCTTAACCAACTCGCCCCATCGCTGAGCGTTCGGCGGCGACTCGCCGTCATGCCGCAGGCGCCCAAATCATTGTCGTACGCCGATGCCTGGCTTCCTTTCGTTGCGCTCACCGATGCTCGCCGTCCCCCAGCCGGCGAGCCTTCCCCAACCGCAACCATGCCCACATCTGCCGCTCCTTCAAACCCTGCTACTTCCGCCAGCAGCAGGTAGAACCCTAGCCGCCTCCCCATCTGCCGCCCCGCCCATCCCGCTCGCCCCCTTCCCACTCGCCCATTCCTTCCCGTCTCCCCCCCTCCCCAGCGCGCCGCGAGCCCCTCCCTCCTCTTCGCGTTCCGGGCGGCCATGGATGACTCCATGAGCGGGACCACAGCCATTGCGGCGCTCGTGGCCGGCGGCGCACCTTCACGGGGCTCGGGACGTCCACGGCGGCGCAGGCTGTGCACCGAGAGGCGGGGCCGGGAGCATCTCCGCCCCGCTGCTCCTCTCGCGCTGCGGCCGACGTAGAGATCAGGAAGGAGAGAGGAGGAGACGAGTGGGTGTGGCGATGGCAGGGATCCAGGAAGGAGGAGGGAGGAGGAAGAGAGGAATGGGGTGTGGCAGCTGTGAGAGGGAGGAGGGAGGAGTGCGTGGCTGTGGATGGGGAGCTAGGGTTAGTGCGGCCGTGCCCAATGGGCTCCTTGCTCCAGCCCTAGGCAAGCCACGGGACGCGCGACGTGGGGCGTGCGAGGAAAGGCTCACCCGGCCGAAAATGACCCAGCCGTTTCCATCCAAGTGGCCACAGCGCCGGCCCACACGTCATCCCTCGCCACAATCCACCGATCGGTAAAAACGAGCACGCTGAATTCCAGCGACGATCGAACGGCCAATGCGCGAAAAAAGACCTGGTCAACGCCCATCGAACGGCCAATGAAGGATGCCATCGGGGGAGCCTTGTGAGAGCGAGTTGGCTAGCCTGTTTTTTGTTTTAAATTATGTTAGAACTGCTTTATGTGATCTTTGAGCCGGTGTTAGTGTTATGCCTCTCTCTTTATATCGTAGACTTGAATTAAATAAGTTGACACCTACTGAAATATCTTTGCAAATGGCTGATAAGTCAACTGCTATACCTGTCGGTATTTGTGAGGATGTGCCAGTTGTAGCTGCAAATGTTACTATCTTAACGGACTTTGTTATTCTTGATATTCCTGAGGACGATAGTATGTCTATTATCCTTGGTAGACCTTTTCTTAATACTGCAGGGGCTGTTATTGACTGCAACAAAGGCAATGTCACTTTTCATGTTAATGGTAATGAGCATATGGTACACTTTCCGAGGAAACAATCTCAAGTTCATAGCATCAATTCTATTGGAAAAGTTCCAACTATTATTATTGGAGGTTTTGAATTTCCTCTCCGTACTATCAAGAAAAAATATGATATTCTTATTGTTGGGGATTTTCATATCCCCGTTGAGGTAACTTAGTGTTATTCAAAGTTTCTCCGGTTCTGTGTTATTCGGAATGAGTTTGTTAACAAGACTTGATCAACCTTGTTAGTGGATTCATTTTGATGATCATGAGATGGATGAAACTAGAAAGCACAACCTTCTATACCCTCTTTTTACTTTCTTTTATTTAGAATAAATAAAGCAAAAATAGTATTATCTGCCTGTTTTCTGAATTATCCGTGCATTGAAAAATATCCCGAAAATAAAAGTGCTCCAAATGCCCTGCAAATTTAGTATGATTTTTTATGGAATATTTGAGGATTTTAGGCACTGAAATCACTGCAGGAGGGGCAAGCACCACGCCCCGAGAGTGGAGGGCGCGCCGCCCCCCTATGGGGCGCGCCCCCCTGTCTCGTGGGCCCCTGGTGGCCCCCCTCCACTTATGCCAGCACCGACACACTTCATCTTCTACCCAAAAAAATCCCCATCCAGCTCAAGCACGAGTTCTGGCTCGTTTTGCTGCGATTTTCGATCTCCTTGCTCAAAGCTCCATTCACAAAACTGCTTTGGGAGATTGTTGCTTGGTATGTGACTCCTCCATTGGTCCAATTAGTTTTTGTTCTAGTGATTTATTCATTGCAAATTTTTGCTGCATAGGTGACCATGTTCTTGAGCTTGCATGTTAAATTTTTGAGGTCCCAAGCAATTCTAATGCATGATATAGGCTCTAGGCACTTGTAGGAGTAGTTGCTATCAATCTTGTTTAGTTTTATTCACTTTTATTTTGAAGTTACTAAAATTTTAGAAATTTTCAGAAAATGTTAAGGAAACTTTTGTGGGGCTCTTCTAGCCAAGGCCCTCCGGAAAAGCAAGCCAAGAGAAGGAAAAAGCCAAGTATAATCTTCCTCGCTTAGCGGAAGTGCGGTCGTGTGAATGGCCATGCAATGATTTCTTGAAAGAAGCTGGAATTCATGAAGTTTTTTATTCTTTGATCGAGACTGCAGGCCTCACCAGTTTCATCAACGACTGAATCGATCAGTATCTCTTACTCACCAATACTTTCGTGCAAAACTTTTATTATTATCCTAAGAAGTCACCGCCTACAGTATCATTTCATTTATATGATGAGTTTAGAGAAATGTCTTTAGGTAATTTTTGCACGGTATGTAGGATACCGTATGAGGGAGAATTAGAGGAACCCCATCGTGAAGATGTGGATGGCTTTGTTAAAACTATAGATGTAGAGGAGCCAAAGAAGGGCTCCGAGGCAAAACTCTCTAGCATACACTTTCCTGTTTTACGCTACTTTGCCATATTTGCTAGTAGATGCTTGATTGGTCATGGAAATAGTGGAAACTTGAGCGTTCCTGATATTATCATTCTTCAACATGCTTTACTTGGAGACAATACTTTTAGTATGGGTGTCGTCGTTGCTAAACGGCGAGCCCTGAATCGTACAAAAGGCCCCATATTTGGATGTATCTATGCCGCACGTCTTGCTAGACATTTTCAGATACCCATTAGGCACCATGAGAAGGGGGAGACAAAATTGCCTCCTCACATTTTAGATTACAAGAGCATGGTAGCACACAAGTTTATTGTTGACAATGAAGAAAAGATGCTCTTGTATAAACTTAGATTCAATAAGAAACACTTTGAGATTATTATTTTGCCTGCGCCTCTTTTGTTTGATTTGCTTGCAGAAAATTTTCTTGTCACACCGGAAGCTTTTACTCTAGAACCTGAACCTGAGCCGGAACCTGAACTGGACCCTTATTGTGCATCATCTGTCCAGTGGGATCCAGAGATGACCAGCCAGTGGTATCCTCATTACACCTCCCATTACACCGGGGAGAGTAGCGGCGGTCCTTGGTACTAGACCAACTTAGGCCAAAAGCCTAAGCTTGGGGGAGTACGTATTTCTCACCGACTTTACATTCATGTTCACACACTAGTCGTCGGTGCTCATACTCTTTCATTGTATTATCCATGCTAGTTTAAATTTCTTTTTCTAGGTTTCTTCTTGTGTGTTTGATAAACCATGAGAAAGACCAAAAAATTTAGTTAGTTTAATTCCCATCCTTGTAGTAGAAATTAAAATGAAAACCCAAAAATATTTCTAGTTCTTCTTCTTATTTGTTGGGAGCTTTCCCGTGTAAATAGTTTTATTTTCTTTTCTTTCCTTTGGGGGTCGAGAAGACCATATTGAAAATGTTTAGTGGCTCCCATATGCATGATTTTTTATTTAACTTAGAGCCCATATTACTTCTCTTCTCTCTTGAGTTGAATGCTTGCAGATTCCAGCTTAGTCCAATGCACGTGCACTCTTATTATTATACACATCGTTTGGTCGTGCAAGTGAAAGGAAATAATGACGACATATGATGGACTTATTGAGATGAGAAAAGCTGGTATGAACTCGACCTCTCTTGTTTTTGTAAATATGATGAGTTCATCATTTCTGATTTAGCTTATTATGAAGTAAACATATTTGCAATGACATTTAGAGATTATAGTTGCTTGTGCCATGCTTGATTAGCTATGAGTTATAATGGTTTACCTTGCGTGCCAACATGCTATTAGAATGATTATGATGTGGTATGATGGGATGGTATCCTCTTTTGAATGAATTGAGTGACTCAACTTAGCACATGTTCACGCATGTAGTTGAATCAAATCAACATAGCCTTCATGATATTTATGTTCATGGTGGATTATATCCTACTCATGCTTGTATTCGGTGTGAATTAATTTTAATGCATGTTTATGACTATTGTTGCTCTCTCAGTTGGTCGCTTCCCAGTCTTTTGCTAGCCTTCACCTGTACTAAGAGGGAATACTGCTTGTCCATCCAAACTCCTTAAACCCCAAAGTTGTTCCATACGAGTCCACTATACCTTCCTTTATGCGGTATTTACCTACCGTTCCAAGTAAATTTGTATGTGCCAAACTCCAAACCTTCAAGTGAAATTCTATTTTGTATGCTCGAGTAGCTCATGTTACAACTAGGGCTGCCTATATATTCCATGCTAGGTGGGTTATTCTCAAGAGGAGTGGACTCCGCTCCTCATTCACGAGAAAGGGCCGGTAACCGGGATACCCAGTCCCATGATCCAAAAAGATCAACACAAATCAAAATAATTAAACAAAACTCCCCCAGGGCTGTTGTTAGTTGGAGGCACTCGTTGTTTCGAGCAAGCCATGGATTGATGCTTGTTGGTGGTTGGAGGAGTATAAACCTTTACCATTCTGTTTGGGAACTCCCTATAATGCATGTAGTATGGAAGATACAACCATCTCATAGTTGTTGCGTTGATAGTGAAAGTATGCCGCTCAAAATGCTATTCAATCTCTATTTTAAAATTGAGCTCTGGCACCTCTACAAATCCCTGCTTCCCTCTGCGAAGGGCCTACCTATTTACTTTTATGTTGAGTCATTACCCTTCTTATAAAAAGCACCCGCTGGAGAGCACACTGTCATTTGCATTCATTACTTTTGGTTTATATTGGGTATGACTTGACTGGATCTCTTTTACCATGAATTACAATGTTTAGTCAGTCCTTGATCTTTAAAGGTGCTCTGCATTTATGTTTTGCAGTCTCAGAAAGGGCTAGCGAGATGCCATTTTGTTATATTATGTTATGATTATTTTGAGAAAGTGTTGTCATCCGAGTTTTATTATTATGGCTTGCTAGCTGATTATGCTATTGATATGAGTAATTGTGAGACCTAAGTGTTATTGTGAGTATGGTTAGTTCATAATATTTGCTGAACCTTGAATGCTGGCTTTTCATGTTACAACAACAAGAGCAAATAGAGTTTGTAAAAGTTTTTCTTTATCACTTTCAGTTAATCAACTGAATTGCTTGAGGACAAGCAAAGGTTTAAGCTTGGGGGAGTTGATACGTCTCCAACGTATCTACTTTTCCAAACACTTTTGCCCTGGTTTTGGACTCTAACTTGCATGATTTGAATGAAACTAACCCGGACTGACGCTGTTTTCAGCAGAACTGCCATGATGTTGTTTTATGTGTAGAAAAGAGAAGTTCTCAGAATGTCCTGAAAAATCCACGGAGGCACTTTTTGGAATTAATAAGAATTTCTGGGCGAAAGAAATATGCCAGGGGGCCCCGGGCCTATCCACGAGACAGAGGGGCACCCCCCTGTAGGGCGCGCCTCCCTATCTCATGGGCCCACTGGACCTCCACCGACCTCAAATCCAACTCCATATATTCATGTTCGGGGAGAAAAGAATCAGAGAGAAAGTTTCATCGCGTTTTACCACACGGAGCCGCCGCCAAGCCCTAATCTCTCTTGGGAGGGCTGATCTGGAGTCCGTTCGGGGCTCTGGCGAGGGGGATTCGTCGCTGTTGTCATCATCAACCATCCTCCATCACCAATTTCATGATGCTCACCGCCGTGCGTGAGTAATTCCATCGTAGGCTTGCTGGACGGTGATGGGTTGGATGAGATTTACCATGTAATCAAGTTAGTTTTGTTAGGGTTTGATCCCTAGTATCCACTATGTTCTGAGATTGATGTTGCTATGACTTTGCTATGCTTAATGCTTGTCACTAGGGCCCGAGTGCCATGATTTGAGATCTGAACCTATTATGTTTTCATGAATATATGTGTGTTCTTGATCTTATCTTGCAAGTCTATAGTCACCTATTATGTGTTATGATCCGACAACCCCGAAGTGACAATAATCGGGATACTTCTCGGTGATGACCGTAGTTTGAGGATTTCATGTATTCACTATGTGCTAATGCTTTGTTCCGGTTCTCTATTAAAAGGAGGCCTTAATATCCCTTAGTTTCCGCTAGGACCCCGCTGCCATAGGAGGGTAGGACAAAAGATGTCATGCAAGTTCTTTTCTATAAGCACGTATGTCTATTTACGGAATACATGCCTACATTACATTGATGAATTGGAGCTAGTTCCGTGTCACCCTATGTTATAACTATTACATGAGGAATCACATCCGGCATAATTATCCATCACTGGTCCATTGCCTACGAGCTTTTCACATATTTTTCTTCGCTTATTTACTTTTCCGTTGCTACTGTTACAACTACTACAAAAACCCAAAAACTATTATCTTTACTTTTGCTACTGTTACCTTTATTATCATACCACTTTTTCTACTAAATACTTTGTTGCAGATACTAAGTTATCCAGGTCTGGTTGAATTGACAACTCAACTGCTAATACTCAAGAATATTCTTTGGCTCCCCTTGTGTTGAATCAATAAATTTGGGTTGAATACTTTACCCTCGAAAGCTGTTGCGATCCCCTACACTTGTGGGTTATCACTCCTAAGGCGCCCGGCAAGGCCTAAAGCGGGTACCTCACGAGGCAGAAACTACTTCAAACGTGCCAAGCTAAGTTTTTCCTACACGCCGACGTACAACAACGATGCCATCACATAGCATAGGAACAATAAATGCAGCATGTTAACTAGGAAATCATAGTTTGTTGCACACCCCCACTGGGCCCCATACTTGTCTCTCTCAATGCAGGAAGGAAGGAAAATAAAACAAAAGCAGCACGCGCCTTACCGCAGTTCGCGAGGAGGGATCTACGGTGACCTCCTGAGCTCAGCCAGACCCCACCTTGCACTTCACCGGAGCGTGGCGACAGGATGACCCGCTGCCGCCCTCGAGGTGGGCACGGCGGCGTGGTGGTTGATCGAAGCCGCCGCTGGAGGAGCTGTCGTCGGAGGAAGAGCCGTCATAGCTTGACGAGCTGCGGTCGCTGCCGGGAGCAAGTTCGGCTTCACCCTCATCATGACCGTCACCAAGACCGAGCACCTCATTGCCGTCGTTGTCTTCAGGGCAGCACCCAATGTGGTGGCCATCCTCTCCGAACACCCTCACGTAGAGGGTCACGTCGCTATCATACTTGAAGTGGAGGGTGCACCGCCTGCCCAGACCGCGCGCGGGGGCAAACATCTGCCAGCCTCGGGCCAAGGCTACGTTGCCGGCGACGGAGACCTCCACTGTGACCCAGGAGGCCCTGCTACAGCAGCCGTCCGCCTGCAACCAGAGCCTGTCTAGGCCAGCGGTCGGCAGCTCGCCGACGAAGAAGCGCGGGAGCTGAAGCCAGTTGCCAACCGGGTTTTCCGACCACACGACGAATTCCGGCAGCACCTCCGCCAAGTGGAAGCGCGGCCGGGGAGGCCGCGAAGCCACAACACGCCTTCCTCCACCAACTGGGCTGCCTTGACATGGGCGGCCCCCACTACGCGAAGGGCCACTGCCGCGGTCGCGGGGAGCCACGGGGGGTCGCGGAGTTCTTGCGAGGGCGACCGCGTCCGCGCTTGGTCGGAGGAGAGCCAGGCCATTCCTGGTGAGCCTTCCCCTTCTCCGTAGCTGAAAACCTCTTCGCGGGCACCACGGGGGACGCTACAAGCAACAGAGCAAGGGAGGAGAAGCGAGCGGAATGGGAAGAGACGGGCGACGGGGGCTTTCACCCCTTCTAATTTATATCCCAAGGGAGGCCAACCGTCGACCTCCACGATCCCAGGTAATGATAACCCTTTTTGCATGCAGCAGGGACTCGTCAAGTCGGGAAGTTGCCGAGGCGGCGTGGGGAAGTGGAGACGCCCATGTCCAATCAGTTGTCACACGTCGACCAAGGCAGCAGGCTATTGGGGTCCGCGGCGCTCCGCACTTGCCCTTTGGCTTCGCCGCTAAGCCAAGTCCGAGCGCGCCTTGGGCCCGGGGGCTACTGTCGGCGTTCTGGGAATGGGGGTCCCCAGACTTGCCTGTCTGCGGCCCATGGCGTGGCCTCATGAGTGGCCCAGTATGACCTGTCTTCGTCAACCAACACACAAGACCCTCGTGAGGGGCCAAGCCTCATGAGGCGGACGACACAAGGCCTTCTCAGGAGTGGCCTCACCAGGCAGGCTCACGAGGGGGTGGAGAGATCAAGGCAAGGGGTACCTCGTGAGGTCCCCATGATGCAAGCCATGACGACCAAGGCCAGGCGGGCACCAGGCGGGCGCCAGCGTGTGCAACGTCCTCGTTTACCCTTTGGTGCTAATGGGGCAAGCGCAGGTGCGGAGTACCAAGGCATCAGACAAAGGTTTCCATATCGGTGCAACAAGACCAAGACTAGCAGGACGGAGATCATCGTGGAGCCCAAGACGGTGTCACCACCAGCGCCTTTGACAGACGAAGACCACCTTTAGTCATGATAGCTTGTACTAGTTATCCCATTTCAAATTGGTCGTTGTTGGATCCCTTCCCGCTCAATATTTGGTAAGAGGACCAGGGCCCCTATAAATAGGACTAGCCACCACAGTAGAAAGGGATAAAAAAGGAACTCAGTTCATCCTCGCACCCACCAAGCACAAGAACACGTCTCCTCAGGAAGGTTGTTCTTCCCTTGTACTGTTCATCATCAGCCCAAGAGGCAATCCACCACCACCACACTGGAGTAGGGTATTACACCACAACGGTGGCCCAAACCAGTATAAATCTTGTGTCTCTTGTGTTCTGAGTTCATCGAGCTAAGCTTAGAGATCGCGGCGAGGCTGAGGGCGAGATTCGGTAGGGGGAAATCTTCATGCGCACCCCAGTGTTCAAACCTCAAGTGTTTTTCCGGAAACCTAAATCCGACAGACAGGTCATGGAGAGGAAAAGGGTTCAACTACTGCAACATGTAACAGTGGAATCATTGTTGTCCTAATGTAGTAACAGAGAGTAAGAGCGAGAGAGTGGGATTGTGTCAGAATGAACAAGTGGATTTTTCTTTCCTGGCACTTCTGAAGATAGCATTTATTCTTCATCAGTGACATCGATCACATCGTCGAAACAACATCTACTGAGAGGGAACAAACACCGACAAACAAGAGGGAACACAACAGTGCAAGGCAACAATATGATCATGACATGACAATATGCTGTTGATTTAGATAATGCAACTAGCAACAAGTTAAATGAAGTTGGTTTGAACCCAAGGTTCAAATTCAAACTCCATATGTGGATATTCAAATGCCATTTATTTGATTTGCCCTAAACAATAGCCAAAAGTTGTTCTAACATGTATGGAAATTGTATAGATGGATAGATTGATATTTTTGATAATTTTTCATGTATAATTTATTTCATTTGGAGTTACCGATTATTTCTATGATTTTTAGAAGTTTTAGCTATTTTTTGAAATTTCCTGAATTATTTAAATCTAGAAAACCACTTATTGCGTCAGCGGTCAACAACGCTGACCAGGTTAAACTTGACGTGCAGGGCCCGCACGTTAGTGACATAGGGTTAAATAGGGGGTTAAATTTAGCCTAAGAAAAGATTAGGGGGTGCTAGGCCCATCTATCAGTGTCAGGGGGTTGGGTTAACTAGTGATTAGTCCTAAACTAATCACCTGGCAAGACGGGCCCGCATGGTAGGGCTCAGGCGGCGGAGCTCGTCGCCGGCGACCTCTGGTCGCGGCAAAGTCCATGCTATAGCCCACGGGAGCGACAGTCGAGGCTACCAGGAGGTAGCCCGGGCACGTCGGTTTCCAGGGAGGCAGGCGGATGGATGCGGGGGCATTGGAGCTTGTCGGAACAGAGCTCGCGGTGGCGGCCGAAGCTCGAGTTTGAGTGGCACGGCGCTGTGGTGCACTAGACGACGAGCTAGCAGCGACATTGGCTTGGTGCGGAGCCGCTGAGCACGTAGCATGCTCGGGCGCGAACTTTGCTAGCTCTAGCTATCGCAGCGACAAGAACGATGGGGATCGGCTCTCGGCTCTGGTGGAAAACATGGTTAGAGGACGAAATAGACATGGGGAAGAGAGGGGTTCAGACCAGGAGCTCACAGCGAGGTCGAGGAGAAGCTCAGCGGGCTCGGGGACGTCCTACGTGCGGCGAATCGACTGCGGCAATGGTCAGAGCCCGAGGAAGAAGACGACAGGGATGGCGAGACTAAGGGGCTCCCAGCCTCATTTTCTTCCTCTGGCTGATGTGTGGCATCTCGGCGGAGCCCAAAAACTTGGTGGGGAGGTCAGGCGAGCTTAGTGGCCACAGCGGCAGCGAGCGATGACAATGTTGGCGCTCGGGTGATGCAAGGGAGAAAACCATGGGAGGGGACAGAGAGCAGCGAGCGTGGGAGAAGAGAGAGGGGCGTCGGGGCATCTCCATGGCGTGAGGAGGGGCTTGTGCGCTCCTCGGTGGCAAGCAGGAGGTGGCCAGGGGCGAGCGCGGGAGTGACACGATGTCGTCCTCCTGGCAGAAGCTAGGAGACGACTGGCAGGGGAGGTGGTTTGCTGGGCTGCACAGTAACGGGCTGGCTAGGTGGTTGTAGGTAAGTTCTGTTCTGTTTTATTATTTTGTGTTGTTGTTCTTTTTTTATTTTATTTTGCCACTATTTCCAAATTCAAAAGAAATTCAAACCATGCCAAAACATTCTGAAATATTTTATGTTACTTCTCTGGGCTATTCCAAAAACACATAAATATTTCGGAGCATTTGAAAATATATTCATTATATATTATGAATATAACTCCAAATTCAAATAGAATAATGATTTAAATTCAGTTCCCAAAATATTCCACTAAAATGTTCACTATTTTTGGTTTGGTCTCAAAGCTTGCCAAAATTATCAAACATTGATGAAGGGCATTTTGGGTTCAATGAATGAGATTTTAGGGTTCTTTGCCCTTTATTACAATTGTTTTTAAGTTTCTTCAATTTAAACATGATGCAGCAACCAAGCTAGTCCAAGTCCAAGGTAAAGCTAGGGATGTGACATCCATCTTTCTCCTCTTCCGGGACATTGTTTCTGGGGATACGGAGGGCCGAGTAAGATGGATAACAGAAGTCCCTGGTTCCATAGGAAGCTTTTGTGCAGCACACTTTAACAGATGATCGGTTATGCTATTTTTCACATGGTGTACGTGCTCTGTTTGCAATCCGTCAAAGCGCTCCTCCAATCTCCTCACTTCCTCAACATATTCCTCCATCAATGGACTTTGGCAATCCTTGTTGACTTGTATCACCACAAGCTGTGAGTCTCCTCGAATGATCAGCTTCTTGATTCCCAATTCTGCGGCAATCCTGAGCCTGGCAAGGAGCCCTTCATACTCCATTGTATTGTTGGTTGCCTCCTCCCAGGAAAAATGCATTTGGACGACGTACTTCAAGTGCTCCCCTGAGGGGGCGACAAGAAGCACGCCAGCCCGTGCACCTTGTAGGGAAAAGGCACCATCAAAATACATAATCCATTCTTTGGGCGCCTCCTTGTCGGGGATAACTGTTTCTGTCACTTCCTCATCAAGGTTTGGCATCCATTCTGCAATAAACTCTGCCAATGCCCTGCTCTAGATTGTTGATGTGCTCTCAAATTTTAGACCAAAACTGGACAACTCCAAAGCCCATTCCACTATTCTTCCGGTAGCCTTAGGGTTTCGAAGTATCCATTGCAACGGGAAGCGAGTGACAACCGTGATCTCATGGGCTTGGAAGTAGTGGTGCAGTTTCCTTGAGGCCATGATTTGACCAAAGATCAACTTTTGCATGCCAGAGTACCTCGATCGAGCCCCCTGTAATAAGGAACTAACAAGTACACTGGGCTGCACCACTTTCTTCTTTGCCGTGTCCTTGGGGTTGCTCTCGCCGGCATGCTCACTTCTGCCCTGATCCTTATCTGACTCTGCCGGTCCTTGCTCACACTCGGCTTCATCCACTTGCCACTGCGCCACCAAGGTTGCGCTAACCACTTGGTTGGTTGCCACTAAGTATAACAACAATGGCTCTCGTGGCTTGGGAGGAATCAAGGTGGGAACAGAGCACAAGTAGGCCTTCAACTCTTGCAAGGCAAAATCTGCTTCTGGGGTCCACTTCATGGGTCCTACCTTCTTCAGGATTTTGAAGAATGGCAGGGCTCGCTCGGTAGACTTGGAAATGAATCTGCTTAGCGCGGCAATGCACCCTGTCAGACGCCTCGCATCCTTGATTGTCCTTGGTGCTTGGATCTCCTTGATGGCTTTTATCTTGTCGGGGTTGGCTTCGATCCCCCTGATGGGATAGAAAGAACCAAAGTAGCTTGCTGGAGCGAACACCAAACACACACTTCTCCGGGTTGAGCTTCAAGTTGATCTTGCGTAGATTCGCTAACGTCTCCTCCAAATCCTGGATAAGAGATGCTCTGTCCTTGGTATTGACCACAATTTCATTCGTATAAGCTTCAATGTGTCTGTGCAGCTGTGGCTCGAAACCAATCTGGACAGCCCTTGCAAAAGTAGACCCAACACTCTTTAATCCGAATGGCATGTAGATAAAACAGTATGTACCACATGGGGTGATGAACAAGGTCTTCTCTTTGTCTTCCTTGGACGTGAAGATCTGGTGATATCCAGAAAATGCATCCAGGAAGGAAAGCAAATCGCAGCCCGAAGTGGAATCCACGATCTGATCGATGCGCGGCAAGGGAAATGGGTCCTTCGGGCAAGCCTTGTTGAGATCTTGAAATCTATGCAAGGCCTTCATTTCTCGTTAGCCTTCTGGACCACCACTGGATTTGCTAACCATGTGGGATGTAGCAGTCCTCTGACAAAACCAGCCGCTTCAAGCTTCTTGATCTCCTCTACAATAAACTGCTTCCTCTCCAAGGCCTGCTTCCGGATTTTCCGCTTGACGGGTCGGGCATGTGGGCCAAAAACAAGGTGGTGCTTGATTACCTTCCTAGGAACACCGGAGATATTAGATGATTGTCAGGCAAACACATCAATATTCGCCCGCAGGAAGGCAACGAGCGTGCTTTCCTATTTGTCATCGAGGGTGGCGCTGATGGTGAAAGTACCATAAATGCTAACCAGCCCTGCCGGGACCTTCTTCACTTGTGGAGCAGTAACCTTGGATATTTTGTTGTTGGAACTCTCCGACAAGTCATCAATAGGTGCAACGTACTCCGAAGAGGTATGCTTCCTAGATTCCTTGCCAGTGTCCTTGCTATCCTTCTTCTTTCCTCTACTCTCCTTGGCGGGAACTGCTGCTGCCACTGCTGTGGAATTATGGGATCCGCAAACCCTTGAGAGGTTCGAACTCTGGGGTGCGTGCGGAGATCTCAACCTACCTAGCCTGCCTACTCGCGATCCTCCTAAGCCTAGTATATCGAGCTCAAAGGGACAAAGAGACACAGTAGTTTATCCTAGTTCGGGCCACCTTGCGGTGTAACACCCTACTCCAGCGTTTTGGTGGATTGCCTCGGGGGGCTGAGGATGAACTAGTACAGTGGATGAACTGGCCTCAGGAGGTGAGGTGTTCTTGAGCTCAAGAGAGCTGGCGTGGTGGTCGGGTGAGAATGAATGGATCCCCTTCTATGGTGGTGGCTAAGTCCTATTTATAGTGGCCTTGGTCCTCTTCCCAAATATTGGCGGGAAGGGGTCCCACAATGGCCGGATTTCAAAGGGGACAACTAGTACAGCTTATCCTGACAAAAGTAGTCTTCACCTGCGAAAAGCCTCTGGTCGTCACGCTGTAGTTAGCTTGTCGATGACCTCCGTCCTGCCGTCCTGGCGGTCTTGGTCTCGTTGCACCAGAATGGAAACCTTTGGCTGATTCCTAGGACTCTGCGCCTATGACTTGCCTCCTTTGCACCAAAGAGGAAACCTGCGCTCTACGCCCGCCTGGCCTTGGTCGTCATGGCTCACGTTAGCTAAGCCTTGTGAGGTGAACCTTGCATAGAAATCTCCGCCCCTCGGGAGCCGGCCTAGGGAGGCCAATCCCCTCGGGGGTCTTGGCGTCGTACGCCTCGCGAGGCTTAGCCCCTCACGAGGGTCTTGAGTTGTTGATGCTGAAGCTGGGCCGTACCAGGCCGTTGATGGAGCCACACGGTGGGCCACGGGAAGGAAGGGCTGGATACCCCCATATCCAGGATGCTGACAATAGCCCCCGGGCCCAAGGAGCACTCGGACTTGGCTTCCAGGCGAAGCCAAAGGATAAGTGCGGAGCGCCGCAGGCCCTAACCGCATGCGGCCTTGATGACATGTGGAGATTAATGGGACTTGGGCAATTCCGCTTCCCCACGCTGCCTGGGCAACTTTCAACTTGATGGGATGGTGCGGCATGCAGAAGGTCATGATGGCGCGAGGTCGTGGAGGCCGGAGGTTGGCCTCCTTAGGCTATAAATGTGAGGGAGTGGCAGAGCCCCTCGCCCATCTTTCCTTCGTCTTGCTTCTGCTCGCTTCTCTCTTTCTCCAACTTGCCTCCATGGCGCCGATCAGGAGGTACTCTGCGGCTGAGAAGGTGAAGGCCCCTAGGGTGGGGCCTAATCCTCTTTCGCCGAAGAAGCATCTATGCCTCCCTCACGATGCTGGCACGGGGCGAGAGGTTAGTCGAGGCCTCCGCCTGGCTTCCCCTTGCCCATTTACGCTCGTGCTGAGGATGAAGGAGTGCGCTGTCGAGTGGCGCCTGACGTAGAGGTTAGGGCTGCCATTGCCCCGCCGACCGCACCACGAACCCACGCCGAGGGAAGCTTGCGCGAGTTTGTGGTGTGGGCAGCGATGCCTCCAAACACTCGGATCCGGCTCCCGAGGTTCTTTGCTAGCAAGCTGCCTCCGAGGGGGCCGGTTGAGCTGTGGCTATAGCACACTGGGTGCTGCAGCTTGGCAACCAGAGCTGAAGTCGAGGTGGTGCCCCCTGGAGACATCTTCATGATGCGTGGATGGGGCGAGGTCGCCCGGGCTTGCCACGCAGATGGAGCCCTGGCGATCCACTTCGAGTATGACGGCGCAACCACTCTATTGTTCAAGGTCTTCAATGAGGAGGGTGAACAGCTGGAATGCTGCCTCGGAAGATGCAGCCCGCGGAATGTGGCAGCGGGCGCTGGACCCGCCGCTGTCTCCCTTGGCGCCTCGTCTAGCAGTTGCGGCGACTCCTAGGAATCCAGCGACTCTCCTGAGCCCACCGAGTCTCCGGAGTCGAGTGGCGATAGCTACGTGCCGCCCAGCTCCCGCCGGAGTCGGAGTGCAGCAGTGGCTGCCGCCCAGCGACGCCATAGGGCTTAGTAGCTGCTTTCCCTGCACGGAATGAAGATCAGCCCCCGTGGGGTTTGTAAAGATCAGGTTGTACTTAATATCAACGCTGCTTATTTTGATTTTGTGACGGATGTGCGTATCCCAGTTCGGCTCGGTTCCTCCCTTTTATTTTCCCTAGGTAACGTGGCGCTCTACGCCGACAGGACCAAGTCCCCAGGCAGGCTTCAGCCGTCGCTAGTATGCCAGGTCACGATGTCGTGGTCAAGGCTAGGAGGTGAGTGGCCCGAGGTCCGGTAAGAGCTTGTGAGGCGTGATGCTCACGAGCCCCCCCCCCCTTGGCGTGCAAACAGCTGCACAGAGAAACGAAAAGGGGAGGAGAACTGCCAAAAAGCGGACGACGGGCGCAGGGTTGTGGAAAGAGCGGGTCTAGGAGCCAGCACAAGGATTGTTTACCCAGGTTTGGGCCGCGAGGATCGCGTAATACCCTAGTCCTGCTTTGGTGTATATCTGACTGTTCTTGTGTTCTTGAACTAGCTATGGTGCGTGCATAGTCCAAAAAGTTGAATCCCCCTCCAGTATGCCTCGGGCCTCCTTTTATAGAAAAAGGGGATGCCACAGTGGCACACAGGAGGTGGAAGTGCATACGGTGGCTGAGTCTATCCTCTGGCAGCGTCGGACAAACGCATTTAATGCATTGCCGACATGCCCTTCTTGTTGTCGCCGCTTCACCTTGCTGCGACACGCGTCCGGGCCAGCGCGGCGTGTAGTGCCATGTAGGCCGGCAGGCTGCTGAGCTGGTGCGGTGGCAGGGTCATCACGAAGATCTGCATGCCACTAGGCAGGTGCTTGCTAAGTTGGTCTCGGGGCCACACGTCGCCACGCAGGTGCTCGCCTGGAAGGCTGGGCTGGCAGCTGCATGGGAACGGCGGTGGAGCCTTGGCAGGCGGGGACCTGGCCGCGGCCCCGCTGCTATCCTCTACAAGGGTCTTGTCGGGGTCCCGGTAAGGGTCTTGCCACGGTACTGTGGTTGTCCCCGGCAAGGATCTTGCCGGAGGTCTCGTGGATTTCCTTGGCAAGGATCTTGCCAAGGATCATCATCTTCTGGTCCTTATCTGATCTTGTGTGTTTACGATCTTCACGAAGATCTGGATGCCACCATGGAGGCGCCTCCCAAGCCTTGGTTCCAATGTGGTTGATGGCATTGGAACCCTTGGGCTCAAGGATGGCGCGCTTCGCTGGTGTTTGGCAAGTTGCCTCGGCAAGGCTCTTGCCGAGGCTGCGAGGGCCGCGCCCGGCAAGGGTCTTGCCGGGGGAGTCCACCTTGCCCTCTTGCTCTTCGTGTCTCTATCTTGGCGTTGCTTGACTGTCTTGTAGCCTTGGCTCCCCTCCTCTGCCCTGCTAAGTGTGGCCGCGGGCGCGGCTCTGACTGCCATGCACAAGTAGAGGTGTACAAAAGAGAGCTCCTATTTTCGTACACCGACAGGAGCCCCCGGGCCTGGGCCACACATAAGTGTGATGCGTTGTTGGGCTAGGCCCAAAACGGTGCGCGGGCAGGTGGGGCAGATTTTTACCACAGTAACTTTTTCACCCGCTGCACTTCCCCACGAGTCGTGTTGAATGCGCGATGTGGAGGGTTGTGCGTGACGTGGGGGGCATGCGTGGGGCGCCTACTACACGCAGGCGTCATGTCGCAGTAAATGGTAAAGAGGCGGGTCACGCCTTCCCCATAAAAAAGAATAACCGCAGGTGCGCTGCTCATTTACCCTCTGCACCTTCTCCAATCTCGGAACCGTTGTTCCTATCTTCTTCCTCCTCAAGCTTTTTCTTTTGCTTGTCGCCGTTGCGCCCCCATTTCTCTCAATTCTCCACCTCCTCCCAGCCGCTAGGGTGCCCAAGACTGGCAAGGGCAAGGGGGCGGCCAAGGATACCAGGGAGAGGGAGGCGTCGGAGAACGAGGTGGCGGTGCGGCAGGTGCAGTTCGCCTACTTCTCTCAGTCGGCGGTTGATGGGCTCCACCTCAAGGACTTCTTCAGGCCTCTGTGGGGGGCGGAGACGACAAGGCACCCTGCCACGCGCGTCATCCCCGCCAATTGCGTCAAAGGACGACCCAAATCAGTAAGGGGCCCAGGGGGAGTCCCTGCGCCAAGGGGCCCAGGGGGAGGGGCCCAGGGGGAGTCCGTGCACCAGACGAGGCCGCGACGGCGAAGAAGGCAGCGAAGACCGCGGTGGCGAAGAAGAAAGCGACTGCCTCTTCTTCTTTCAAGCGTTGCTGGACTCCATCCCCTTCCCCTCCTCCCAAAGATGTCAACACGGAGGTCGTCTTCGATTTTGGGTCTCTCAGTCCAAGGAGGAAAAGGAAGGCAGCGGGAGAGGAGGCGGAGAACAAGTAAGTGTCTGCCCTTTGTCACCTCCGTTCTTTCAGACCGCGCCACTTTTCGTGACCTGTTTTCATCTTTGCAGGGACAGGGAGATGCTGGCCTAGAGGGTAGCAAAGAAGTCCCGGGCGTCGGCGGGCGACCAGCCCTCAGCGGGCACTTCGCGCACGCCAGTGGTGGAGATCAGCCCGGCCAGCAGCCCTCGTTTCAGCCCCCAGCGTGCGTTCACCACTCACCCCTCATCAACGTGCATTGGGGTACGATCTCTTGGCGCTGACCTTGCCCTGGCTGCAGGAGGAGTACGGTAGAAGGAGGAGCCACCGAGGGCCACCCCCAATACGCCACCCCCATCAACCACGCCGCCCCGAGGGGCATCACTGGCAAGGGCGCCAAGCACCGAGCCCATGCACACAGAGGAGGAGGAGGAGGCGAACTTGGGCGCTGGCGGCTCCGCCTCGGCAACAGATGTTGGCAGGGAGGGGGCCACTTCTTCCAAGCCTGGCACAGGTAAGTCATTTGCTTTCTGTCCATGTTTTTTCTTCTTTCTTTTTGAACCTACGTCTTGGCTTTGTCTCATTCCCCTTCTCGGTATCCAGACCCCCCCCCCTCGGCAGACCGAGAGGACGTCGACGCTGTCATCAAGGAGGTCACCAGGGACGCCAAGGCCGAGGCCGACAAGATCGCCACCGAGGACCACCGAGACCGCAGACGAGGACGCCGCCAAGGGGCCTGCAGGAGAGACAGGCGAGGCTGCTGCCGAGGAGGCTGGCAAGGGGTCTACCGGGGAGGCCGGCAAGGCCGCTGCCGAGGAGGGGGTGGTCGACGACCAACCCACCTGCTCCACTGCCTCTGGCTCGGGCAGGTACTTGAAGGTGGGTGATGACCTGTTCGTCCACCTTCCAGGGACGGCAGGCACCAGGGTGCCGGCCGAGGGAGAGGTGTTCGACGATGAGGCGCTCGCTGCCGCCGGGCTCGAGGTTGTCGACAAACCGAGCACCGACGGTGGTGGTTCCCAAAAGGAGCAGCTTCTCGGGGCCATGGGCGCCAGCTTCTGGAAGCTCCAGGCGCTCCACCGCACCCGTCTGGACAAGGTGAAGTCCAGGATGGCGGCGGCGGACAAGGTGGAGGCGGATCTCGAGGAGCGCGTCACCGAGACACAGGCCTAGTTCCGCCAGGCCCACGAAGAGCTGAAGGCTGCCCAGGATCAGCTGGCCAAGCGTAATAAAGAGCTCATCTTGAAGCAGGACGACGTCAAGAAGGCCCAGGAGGCGGTGAAGGAACAGGCCGCCAGGGCCGAGGCCGCCCGGCACCAGCACTACTCCGAGCTAAACTCCCATGAGGAGGACCTTACCACTCATGAGGCGGCGCTCGCCGCCACACTCCGTGGCAAGGATGAGGAGGTCGAGAAGCTCGTTGTGCAGCGGACCCGGGAGCCGGAGCAGAAGCACAAGGAAGCGCTCGATGCTCAAGATCTGGTCCATGGAGACAAGGTGAAGGAGCTGGAGGTGGAGCGGGACGGCCTGAAGAACGAGGCCCAGGAGCTGGCAAAGGCGAAGGACATGATTAGCCGTGCCTTGACGGAGGCGCAGTCCGAAGTCCTCGGCAAGGCCGAGCTACTCACCCGCGCCAATGACTCCATCCAGGACCTGAAGCTGAAGCTGAAGGGTCTTGAGGGGATGCTTCCGGAGGTCAAGGCCCAGGAGGAGACCTTGACCAAGAGTCTGGAGAAGGAGAGGCAGCTGTGGAGGAATGACGCCGCCAACCACAAGGATTTCGTGAAGGGCGAAAACCTTTGGATCAGCCGCCTCACCGACATCACCGGCAGGATCACCACGAAGCTGGGCACCATGGGGATGCCGAACGTAAGGTACGCCCCGGAGCGGAACGTGAGTCCCAACGCCAAACTAACTCTGTTCTTCGAGGGCGTCCTTGGAGCCTTGGAGTAGTTTCGCTCTAACAGAGCGAGCTCTCTGGCCAATGAGGCCCGGCAGCTTTGCCGGGGTGCTCTAACCAAGGTCCTCACCAAGGTGGCGTACTGGAACCCTAGCCTCGACTTCGGCGCCGCGCTGGACAGCTTGCCAGAGGATGTAGACCTCGTGTCGCTCGAGGAGCGCATCAAGCCCATCATCAGCCGCGTCGACAGAATCGAGAGGGTGGAGGGCCAGCGCCAGGACTAGGCACCCCGTTTCTCATCGCCGCTGCAGGTTCATGACCAAGACAATTTTTATCTTTAGTTAGAACTGCAGCAACAATTGATGTAGTATAACTCTGCAGTACTTTGAAATGATGCATGTTATTTTCCAATTTGATCTCTCTCTATATGTCCACCCTACGTTAATTGGGTAGGCTTGCCAGCACGTAAACCCAAGCCGCGGCGCCTCAAGGACGGATCCCCAATAGCCTGCCGGGTGTGCTTGCTGCTAGGCAAACCAGCTTACCGTTCTCAGCGCGGCCGCTCGAACTGTCGAGCGGACTCGAGACAGAATGAGAGTGTTGCCAATAGCGGGAGGCCACCCTGCCGTTCTCGATGCAACCGATCGAACTGTTGAGCGGACTCGAAACAGAACCAGGGCATTGCCAATAGTGGAAGGGCCCCATCATGTGCAGGCTTCTCATACAGAGGGAAGGATCTCCGGGGAGAATAATCTTATATAAAAAGAATTGCTCAAGGTTTTGCATGACTTAGCTTTTCTGTCGCTGTGCGAGCGTCCACTGCATCTGCAAATGATGTCGCTCGCTCGATCGCCTTCTTCCTTGGAAACCATGGCGATGAAGAACTGCTAGACCAACTGCTAGACTGGATTTTCATAGCTGCACCCCTACCTGGCATGCCAAAGATGTTGGTGGGAACGACACCTATGGGATCACGGGAATCTCTACTATGGTCGGCGGGCGCGGGGTTGTGGAAAGAGCGGGTCTAGGAGCCATCACAAGGATCGTTTACCCAGGTTCGGGCCGCGAGGATCGCGTAATACACTAGTCCTGCTTTGGTGTATATCTGAGTGTTCTTGTGTTCTTGAACTAGCTACGGTGCATGCGTAGTCCAAAAAACTGAATCCCCCTCCAGTATGCCTTGGGCCTCCTTTTATAGAAAAAGGGGATGCCACAGTGGCACACAGGAGGTGGAAAGTGCATACGGTGGCTGAGTCTATCCTCTGGCAGCGTCGGACAAACGCATTTAATGCGCTGCCGACGTGCCCTTCTTGTTGTCGCCGCTTCGCCTTACTACGACACGCGTCCGGGCCAGCACGGTGTGTACTGCCATGTAGGCTAGCAGGCTACTGAGCTGGTGCAGTGGCAGGGTCTTCACGAAGATCTGCATGCCACCATGCAGGTGCTTGCTGAGTTAGTCTCGGGGCCGCATGTCACCACGCAGGTGCTCGCCTGGCTGGCTGGGCTGGTAGCTGCATGGGAACGGTGGTGGATCCTTGGCGGGTGCAGGCCTAGCCGCGGCTCCGCTGATGTCCTCGGAAAGAGTCTTGTCGGGGCCCCGGCAAGGGTCTTTCCGCGGCACTATGGTCGTCCCCGGCAAGGATCTTGCTGGAGGTTTCATGGATTTCCTTGGCAAGGATCTTGCCGAGGATCGTCGTCTTCTGGTCCTTATCTGATCTTGTGTGTTTATGATCTTCACGAAGATCTGCATGCCACCATGGAGGCGCCTCCCGAGCCTTGGTTCCAATTTGGTTGATGGCGTTGGAACCCTTGGGCTCAAGGGTGGCGCACTCCGCTGGTGTTGGGCAAGTTGCCCCGGCAAGGCTCTTGCCGGGGCTGCGAGGGCCGCGCCCGGCAAGGGTCTTGCCGGGGGAATCCACCTTGCCCTCTTGCTCTTCGTGTCTCTGTCTTGGCGTTGCTCGATTGTCTTGTAGCCTTGGCTCCCCTCCTCTGCCCTGCTAAGTGTGGCCGTAGGTGCGGCTCTGACTGCCCGTGCACAAGTAGAGGGGTACAAAAGAGAGCCCCTATTTTCGTACACCGATAGTTAGATGACAGGAAAGACCACGAACCCCTGCGGAGTAGGCCTGCAGCCCAGGGCATAGGACAGAGGCATCAAGGACCTGGCGAGGTGGTGTGAGCGAGGCGGGTCACGAACCAGAGCTCGATCCCCGGGTTTATCAGCTTTGCAGGGACGGACCCGAGCACAACCACCGTGCCGACGTAAGTTGTTATGCAGCGATGCAGGAGAGGTGCAAGCCAGTGAACACATGGGAGGCCGCAAGGCGGTGGTCGTAGGGTGACGATCATAAGTAAACACACAGAAATGGTTAGATAGTCCTGGTGAATGCAAAGCGATACATGCCGTAGGGCTGGACCCACACGGCCTGGGGACGACGCAGCCCGAGGGGCGCCCCCAGATTGAACGAACTAGAGAGATGTCACCTGATACCGTTGCTGAAGGGGTGTTGAAGTAGCCAAAAAACACGCGCTGCTGGAGTCGTTCGTCACGAGCTGCTCTAGTGCCGAGCCTTGAGAGGCTCAAAGGGCCCGGGAGGCTCTTGGAGGTGCTCCTCCATCTCCGCTAGGATCGCCTGATGCCTGGCCTCGCAAGCCATCTAGGCATCCCTCATGTAGTGCTGGAACACCACAGCCACGCTCAGCAGACCGAAAGGCATGCGAATGTAGTTGTGAGGTGGACCCTCGCACCGACCGACACAAGACGGCCACATGAGCTGCCGAGACGCGGCCCTGTTGAGCCCAGGGATGTCGATGCAGACGCGGAACTCCTTACCCTTGCCGGGGCAGTGAGCTGCGCCTCGCGGCAGGCGACGATCGCCTTGCTGATGAACTCCTGAATGACTGGTGCCTCACGCCTGCTGCCTTCTCCTGGGAAGCATGCTCTGAAGAGCGCCTCCACATGGTGCACGAGCGCCTTCCTCGTAACCCTGGCTAGGTCTGAGGCCCTCCTGAGGAGAGCCCCCGAGCCCAGCCTGAGAGGGGCACTGGTCACGCCTTCCTATGTGATGGGTGAAGGTGCCCTGCCCGTGGACGCGAGGCTCAGTGCAGCGTCCTCGAGCGATGGTCCTTCACGAGACCCCTGTCCCAGCTACAGCTTATTCGTCTTGGGGGTGACCTCAGGAGGGAGGGCGCCGCCCTCATCTTCAGGGTTCTCGACCACTGCAGTCTGGAAGGCACGCTCGAGGGAGCACACCTCATCCTTCTCTTGGCATGCGGCCGTGATGACACCGCTGCTTCCTGGCATCTTGAGGACGTTGTAGCCGTGGTGCATAGCTGCCATGAACTTGGCTAGTGCTGGGTACCGTAGGATGGCATTGTAGGGCAGGAGGATGTCGGTGATGTTGAAGTTTATGAGCTCAGTGTGGTAGTTGTTGCGCTCGCCGAAGGTGACAGGGAGGCGAACCTACCCTATCGGGTGTGTAGAACCATCGGTCACTCCTGAAAATGGCTTGGTCGGGTGAAGTTGGTTGTATGACACTTAGAGCCTATCGAACGTCTGAACATACAGAACATTGAACCCTGCTCCACCATTGATGAGAGTCTTGGTGACGACCACGTTGCTGATGACGGGGGAGCAGAGCATGGGGAGCGCGCCAGTAGTAGCCGTGCACTTGAGCTGGTATGAGGAGCTGAAGGTGATGGCGCACTTGGACCATCTGAGAGGGCGAGTTGCTTCGGGTTTGGGGAGCGCTGCGTTTACCTCGCGCGTGAACTACTTGAAAATACGGTGGGAAGCTCGGGCTTGTGAGCCGCCCAAGACGCAGGCGATGGCTCGAGGCTCCTGGAAGCACACAGCCCCCTCGTCCTGGTGGTGATCCTCGTTCCTTCTTGGCGGGGGAGGAAGAGGGGGCAGAGCTGCGTTGCCCTGAGGGCGCCCCTCACGAGGCTGCTCCCTCCAGGCGTCCTCGCTAGGCTGGCCCTACCAGCGATTCTCACGAAGCTGGTCGCACCACTCCTGACAATGGTCGTGTCCGTCCCAGCGTCCTCCACCTCGACCGCCTCTGCGACCGTAGCCTCGATTGTTGCGCTTGGGGCGTCGACCAAGGCGCCTGTCGCGGAGGGTCCTGAGCTCCTGACAATCGTTGGTGTTGTGGCTGTGAACATTGTGGAAGACACAGAACGACCAGTTCTCTTGGATGACTCGGGGTGGTCGCAACCGCGCTTCGTCTCTGGTTCGGCCGCAAGCACAGCTGGCCCCTTGCGCTTCACGTCTTTGGTCTTGGCCTTCTTGTCTTCTAGATCAGCATTGGGGAGCTCGAGGAGGGAGAGGCGTCCCTCCTCAGCCCTTGCACACTTGTTCGCCATGTTGAACATCTCCAGAGCAGTGCAGAGGTCCTCATGGATGGCGAGCTCCTCCTTCATCTTGACATCACGGATGCCATCAGTCAATGCTGAAATGATGGCCTCGTCCGACACCTTGGGGATCTTGAGGCGAACGTTGTTGAAGCGTTGTATGTACTTCTGCAGGGTCTCTCCAGGTTGTTGCTTGATTTGACGCAGGTCACCCATGGCCGGTGGACGGTCGCGAGTGCCCTGGAAGTTGGCGATGAAGCGGCCGCGCATCTCCTCCCAGGAAGAAACTGACCCCTCGGGTAGGTTCAGGAGCCAAGAACGCGCGCCATCTTTGAGGGCCATCGGGAACCAGTTTTCCATGATCTTCTCATCGCCGTTGGCCGCCTCGATGCTCAGCTCATAGAGCTGCAGGAACTCGCGGGGTCGGTGGTGCTGTCGTAGCGTGGAGGTAGGTCAGGCTTGAACTTGCTTGGCCAGGCGATGTTGCGGAGCTCCGGAGTGAACGTACAGCATTCTGCCGTGGCCATCGGAGGTCGTCGAGGGGGTGGAAACTGGTCCTAGTGCATGTGCACCGCCACCTCCTGCGGCGGTACGCGGGCCTAGTGCTGGGGTGCAGGAAGCACGCGCGCTTCTCCTTGTGGTCGCTGCACCACCTGGCAGCTCGTGCCCTCCCGAGCCGGAGCAGGGCGAGGCGGGTCGCGCCATGGTGCCACACGCCTTGGCTCGATGATGACACCCTGGGCCGGAGGTGGTGGAGGAGCCCCGTGCGCCACGTCGCCCGCTGCAGGTGGTTGTTGAGGCAGCGAGTGAGCCGGCTCGGCAGAGCCCCCGCACGCAACGCTGACGAGCTCAGCGATTCGCTAGAGCCACTCCTCCTAGAGGTCAACCACCCGGTGGTAGCGAAGGTTCTCCCGTGCCATGAGCGGAGCGGCCTGCGCATCCACTTGGCCGTGATGCGAGTGGGAGGACGAAGCTGCTGGGGTCAGTGATGGAGTAGCGGTGCGCCCATCACAGCGCACCGACTGGTGCGGTGATGAAGCTTGTTGCTTGTGGCTAGCAGGGCCCATGGCGGCATTTGCCACCGGAGACGGAGCGCGACGGGCGCAGCCATCGCCCGCCGGAGCTGTCTGAGCGACGCGGGCGATGAATGCGGCCCGACGCTCGGTGCGAGTTCGGCGTGCATCGTCCATGAAGGTGTCGGAGTGGTGGTGGATCGACCGACGGAAGAGAAGATCCGACGCACCCCTACCTGGCGCGCCAAATGTCGGATTATGGGATCCGCAGACCCTTGAGAGGTTCGAACTCTGGGGTGCATGCGAAGATCTCAACCTACCTAGCCTGACTACTCGCGATCCTCTTAAGCCTAGCGCGTCGAGCTCAAAGGGACAAAGAGACACAACAATTTATCCTGGTTCGGGCCACCTTGCGGTGTAATACCCTAGTCCAGCGTTTTGGTGGATTGCCTCGCGGAGCTAAGGATGAACTAGTACAGTGGATGGACTGGCCTCAGGAGGTGAGGTGTTCTTGCGCTCAAGAGAGCTGGTGTGGTGGTCAGGTGAGAATGAATCTGATCCCCTTCTATGGTGGTGGCTAAGTCCTATTTATAGTGGCCTTGGTCCTTTTCCCAAATGTTGGCGGGAAGGGATCCCACAACGGCTGGATTTGAAAGGGGACAAGTAGTACAACTTATCCTGACAAAAGTAGTCTTCGCCTGCGAAAAGCCTCTGGTCGTGACGCTGCGGTGGGCTCGTCGATGACCTCCGTTATGCCGTCCTGGCGGTCTTGGTCTCGTTGCACCAGAATGGAATCCTTTGGCTGATTCCTCGAGACTCCGTGCCTGTGACTTGACTCCTTTGCATCGAAGAGGAAACCTACGCTCTGCGCCCGCCTGGCGCCCGCCTGGCCTTGGTTGTCATGGCTCACGTCAGCTGAGCCTCATGAGGTGAACATTGCATAGAACTCTCCACCTCTCGGGAGCCGGCCTGGGGAGGCCGATCCCCTCGGGGGTCTGGGCATCGTCCGCCTCGCAAGGCATGGCCCCTCACGAGGGTCTTGAGTTGTGGATGCTGAAGCTGGGACTTACCAGGCCGTTGATGGAACCACGTGGTGGGCCGCAAGCAGGCAGGGTTGGATACCCTCATATCTAGGACGTCGACAGCTGCCTCTGCTGCGACCGTGTCCCGGTACATATTGTCCATGGAAATGATCACGTCCTTCTCATCTAATGGGATGGAAATGACTCCAACTGGCCCAGGCACCTTCAAGGTGTTGTAGGCATAGTGGGATGCCGCCATGAATTTAGCCAAGGCTGGTCGTCCAAGAATCCCATTGTACGGCAAGGGAAGGTCGAGCAAATCAAACACAATCTTTTTAGTCCGATAGTTCAAATCCCCTCCAAATGTCACAGGCAAGGTGATCGTTCCCCTAGGATGATTGCTGTCGGGACTAACTCCTTGAAACATGCCGGCGAGCTTTAAATCCTCTTCTGCTATCTGAAGTTTGCTGGTAATCTTTGGGGAAATCAGATTCAACCCGGCCCTGCCATCCACCAACATCTTAGTGACCTTGAGGTTGCGAATTGACGGAGAGACCAGCAATGGCAAACACCCTACCGCAGTGGTACAGTCAGGATGATCCTCTTTGTCAAAGATGATGGGCGTGAGTGACCATTTGAGTGGTTTCTGGGCCTCTGGTGCTAGTTCCCCGACATTGACATCACACGCCCACCGTTTGAGTTGGCGGTGAGAGGTGTGCAGGGATGCGCCCCGGTCAATGCACAGGGCGTCAGTGGCCTTCTGAAACTCTTGCTCACTGGTTTCCTATTCATCCCCTCCACCACTCTCATCACCACAGGCTTCCTTCTCTTGATCTCTGGTGGGTTTTCCTTTGTTCCGAAGGGGTTTGCCAGGGCGATTTACTTCACCGCCTCGACCCTTACCGCCAGTGACATTCTGACCCTTTTCCTTGTTAGGATTCTCATACTCCGCTCTTTGGCTCTTGACGAGCCGCTCAACCTGATAAAACTCTTTAAGGTGATGGCCTTTGGTCCAATGAATCTTGCAATACAGCCCATCGCCCTTCCCGGCCTTCTCGGCAACTGCAGCCTCCCGGCAGTCAACGCACACGGCAGCTTCCTTGCTGGGGGCTTCAGCCTTAGCCATCTTGCCGGTACTAGGTGTAACCAATCCTTCAACAGTCATCACTTCCTTATCCTTGCGCCTCTTATTGTGCTTCTTGCTCTTCTTCTGACTGGTGGATTCATCATCATCATCAGAATCAATATTGATGCAGTCCTCTTACCCGGGTAACTTCCTTCCCTCATCCATCAGAGCACACTTATCCACCAAGGTGTAAAGCTCCTTCACAGTCTTGGGCAACCATATGATCATATTGGAACGAATCCTACGGTTGCGCACATTGGACAGGAAAGCGGCTATCACAACTGCTGGATGGATGTTCGAAGTGTTCCTGTGGACTCTGCTGAATCTCTGCAAATACTTCTAGAGAGTTGCTCCTTCTTTCTGTTGGAGAAGCTGCAAATTGCTGGGTCGTCTCGGTTCTTGATGGACGCCAGGGAAGGTGCCAATGAATTCATGGCACAGGTCAGTCCATGACGAAATGGAGTTCTCCGGCTGGTGCATCAACCAGGACCTCACATTGGACTTGAGGGCCAAAGGGAAGTAGTTGGCGAACACCTTCTCATCTCTTCCCCCGGCAGCTTGAACAGTGATTGTGTAGATGCTCAGAAACTCTGCTAGGTTTAGCCTCCCATCCTACTTCTCAGGTATCTCTGGCTTGAACGTGCGGACGGACGGCCAGCAGACTTGTCGCGGCTCACAAGTAAAGGCAGGGCACACAACCTCGAAAGGTAAGCACCCGCCAATATCGAGCGCAGGCTAGTCGACACCAGGACCATCGCACCCATTGATCCAATGGTGGTCGTCGCGGCGTCACTCAATGACAACACGGCATCTCCCCTCCGCCTGTCCTCCAGGGCTTGCCGTCGGTCTGGAACTGCTCGAGGGTAAGAATAGGCCATCGAGACGTCATCAGGTTCTTGATTCTGCCGCGCTCGCGCTGGCTGCCATGGCGGGGACTGTACTGTGGGGGTGGCCCCTTCCGTACGACCAGCAGCACGAGCAGTCGTTGTCGCTTGGGGAGTCCGTGGTGGACTAGCTCGTTGCGAGCCCCCAGCCTCGACTAAACCGAGCAGACTCTGGATGGTGGCACCCCACTTGTCCATCTGCTCGGTTGCTGTCTGGAACCTTAGTAGAAGCTGAGACTGCGCCATGGCCTCCGTAGCCGTACTCCGCATGGGTGATGACGGCGCATATCGTACCGCTGCTAGCTCCTGACAGTGCCAGCAGCGACAGTACCACGTCCCCTCTGGATGACATGGTGGAGTGGCGAAGGCGCTTGAGGGCCAGCGGCTCCGTCGGGCGCAGCGACTGGGTCGACTCGCCCTAGGGGAGGCGCATGCGCTGCGGTTGCTCCCTTGATGGGGGCGGCCGGAGGGCGGCGATTCGCCCAGGACCAAGCGCCATCGCTGTGGCTATGCCCGTCAGTAAGAGGAAGGGGCGTGGATGAAGTAACCCCTTCACCTGTACCTCGTGGAGCGTGGCCATCAAGGTGTTGCTAATGTTTCTCTCCTCCGGTGTCTCCTGCTCTTGCTTCGACCGCGGGGGAAGTGGTGAAGGTGCCGCCTGCTCTGACCACATCCCCAGCAGTGTCCACATCCTCGCGCGCCTCCGCACCTCCCATAGCTCCGGTGGCTCCGGACGGCAGAGCCTTTGAGGTGGACGGGTGAGCCGAAGCACTGGATTTCTTCTTGGGCACCATGGTTGATGGCGCGGTCGAAGACGAAGATGGCGGTGAACATGACGCGCTGCACATGCTTTCAGGTTCGCGCAAGTGATCCCCCTACCTGGCGCGCCAAAGATGTCGTGGTGGAGTGGTTGGTGAGGTGGTTTTTTCCTCTGCGAGTCCCACAGGCCCTGCCGGGACATCTTGGGTGTTCTCTTCGGGGTGTGACCCCGCCGTCGCCGGGCTCGTCTGCTAGGCAAGGGTGGTTTTTCTCCTGGTGGTATCTTGCTTCTTTGGCTTGACCTTGGTCCTCTTTATATGCAAGTTGGTCCTTCGAAGGTCTTGGTCTCCTGTACTCTGGCATGGCCTGATCCCATAATCTTGTTCCCGTGCATGTGCACAGTCTATGCAATAGATCCAGGGTTTGTTGCACCGACAAGGAGGGGGTGGGAAGGGTTTTATTTGAGGATACGCCGTGGCTACTGAAAATTTTAGTAATGGTGGGTGGAGATGGTGGTGGACTAGGGAGGGCGATGGTTCAAATGCCTCGGTTACTGCAATTTTACTATAAGGTCGGTGCTGGAGGAGTGGGGGCGATGGTTGAAGTGCGATGGTACTAAAATTTGGGTAAAGGAATTGATGAGGGGCGGGAGTACCCAAGATCGCACACGGTCCAATAAGAATATGTGTGTATGATAATAAGGAAAAGCGGCGGAATCGCCGATTTTTGCAACGCTCAAGGCAGGTAGTTTGTTTTTATATTTCTAGCTAGCTGGTCTATCACACATAGTTTGTCCTAATTTTCAAATGCAGCTGTGGAATTCAGTCTAAATAAACTACCTGCCTTTAGCTTGCACAGGTGGTGATTTTACAGCGCACTAGCATCGCACACGGTTAAGCCAGTACCTCCACCTTTTCTCGCGCTTGTGCAGTCGCGGTGATACACAACGCACTTGCATCGCACATGGTTAAGCCAGTACACCCGTGTCTGTTGAGCGTCATCCGAGTCTTTGCAGGAAAAAATGTCAGAGAGGGTCAGAAGACAACCACACCAGCATGTGGCCCAAATATATATGAGTGAAAAGGGTGGTCTGTGATGTTCAAAATTCCAATGCACAAATTTGACTATGCGGGCCCACGGTTGGGCGCGTCGTCGAAGATCGATGAGAGGGGCCAGAAGTCAAGAACCACCTGGAAGTGGCCAAATATATGTAGGAATATATGGTGTGATTTTTAAAACTTTAAATACACAATGCACAACTTTGGTGGCACCTTCCTTGCAAACCCGAAAGAACCCTTGGATATATCTATAATGACATAATGTCATAGCTACTGGCTAGGGTGCTTGATCCACCTCCCACTTCGTGTCAGCAGGGCGGATGCATGTAATGATACTTTGGTCATACATGCATGTCGCCATGACCTACCATAAGACGAACCAGTGAATCTATCGCTTGGTCAAATGACAACTGTTGTTGTCGATAAAAATGGATAGAATATATATATATATATATATATAAAGCTTGGGCCAATAGATTGAACCATCATCAAAAACCGCACAAGAGGAACCACAAAACCAGCACTGCCTGCATGCGGCCCAAAATGATGTACATTGGAAGGAGTGATGTGTGTTTTCAATATCAAATAATGTACAATTTAGATGTGGTGCCTGCCTCTTGATACATACAACAACCATGAAAGCCAGGTAATTAAGGACAAGATACACAGGGTACGGTGTCGGTCGAACCCACCAATCCGAGCGTGTGGGAGGAAATCCTGACAACACATGATCTCGAGCTTTGGTTGAACGACATGTGACAGTGACCGGTTCTAACATGGACTAGGAGGAATCCATTCATGTCCAACACATACCCCTCACTATCGGTCAAAGGGATGATATATATACACTCGAGGAGCCCCCAGATATGTGTGTCATCACAAAAAACCGCACAAGGGAGATGTAGTCGATCAGAAGACCCCATATACACTTCATGCGGCCCGAAAATATGTGTGGGTGGTGTGTGATGTGTTCAAGTACCCAATGCACAACTTCGATGGGGCACCAACTACATTACAAACCAAACACCGTACCCGATACCACTACAGGTTCAATACGTACGATGTCGGTTCCCCAACTTCGAGACGAGGGGGGTTATATAATTTTTGATTGTTCCATGCTATTATATTATCAACTTGGGATGTTTTATATGCATTAATATGCTATTTTATATTATTTTTGGGACTAATCTATTACTCTAGAGCCGAGTGCCAGTTTTTGATTTTTCCTTGTTTTTGAGTTTTACAGAAAAGGAATATCAGACGGAGTTGAAATGGAATAAAAGTTTCGCAATGATTTTTCTTGGACCAGAAGACAACCAGAGGACTTGGAGTTCAAGTCATAAGATCACCGAGGAGGCGACAAGCCATAGGGGCGCACCCTATGGGGCGCCCCGAGGGCTTGTGGCCCCCTCAGTGATCCCCTGACCTCCTACCTTGGCCTATAAATTCAGAAATATTCCCCAAACCCTAGAAGCATCCAAGAAAACACTTTTCCACCGCCGCAGGTCTCTGACCTCGTGAGATCCCATCTGGAGGCCTTTTCCGGTACCCTACCAGAGGGGGATTCAATCACGGAGGGCTTCTACATCAAATCTACTGCCCTTCCGATGATGCGTGAGTAGGTTACCTCGGACCTACGGGTCCATAGCTAGTAGCTGGATGGCTTCTTCTCTCTCTTTGATGTTCAATACAATGTTCTCCTCGATGTTCTTGGAGATCTATCCATTGTAATATTCTTTTGTAGTGTGTTTGTCGAGATCTGATGAATTGTGGATTTATGATCAAATTATCTGTGAATATTATTTGAATCTTCTCTAGATTATTATATGCATGATTTGATATCTTTATATTTCCCTTCGAATTATCGGTTTGGTTTGGCCAACTAGATTGGTTCTTCTTTCAATGGGAGAGGTGCTTAGTTTCGGGTTCAATCTTGCAGTGTCCTCACCCAGTGACAAAGTAGGGGTAGCAAGGTACGTATTGTATTGTTGCCATCAAGGGTAAAAAGATGGGGTTTTCATCATATTGCTTGAGTTTATCCCTCTACATCATGTCATCTTACTTAAGGTGTTACTCTGTTCTTATGAACTTAATACTCTAGATGCATGCTGGATAGCGGTCGACGTGTGGAGTAATAGTTGTAGATGCAGAATAGTTTCGGTCTACTTGACACGACATGATGACTATATTCATATACATTGACTTGGATATCAACATAACTATGCGCTTTTCTATCAATTGCTCGATAGTAATTTGTTTGCCCACCATATTACTTCATTCAAGAGAGAAGCCTCTTGAAACCTATGGCCCCCAGGTCTATTTTTCATCATATATTTTCAGATCTATAAACCAAAATCCCCAAAAAATACCTCGCTGAGTTTTATTTACATTTATTTTGTTTTATGTTTGTAACGCCCCGGATACAACTTTCCATATTCGTAACTCCAACTCTTGCCTTTTCCGGAGATGCGATATGTTATTTTCTCCGTGGTTGGGTTTTTGTCTTTTGTTTTGCAGTTTGTTCATGTCATGCATTTCATCTCATCGCATCATCCGCTTTGCATCCGCATGTTTTCATAAAACCTCGTAGCCGCTTGTAGTGACCGCTTCTCTCTTTGTCTTCGTTAACCTATTGTCAGACCGCTTGTCCTTGTTGACCTTCTCTCAGACCAATTGGACCCCTCTCTTCTCTCTTTCTCCGAGACCAACAAAACCCCCCTTGTCCCCGTGGCCTTTCGTCGAACCCCATTGTCTTTGTTTTCCCCTCTCGTCTAAATGTCCACCCTCTCTGTACAGCCACCAACCCTTTTGCGCGTGTTCGATACTGCCCCGAACCCGACCCGGGTTGTCGTGACCGATGGGTCCGGATAATCCCCATTCATCCCTAATACATCTTCGTTTTATTTATTGGACTCCCTAGCATATTTATTCTCGTCCGTTGGATTTTGATCAGATGATCCAAACCCCCTCTCATTTCCCTATATATAGTCAAACCTTAATCCATTTGCGACCAAACCCTAAAATCTAGGGACCTGTCCCATCCTCACAGCCGCGCCGCCACTCCAACAAATTCCCTCGGGATCCACCAGCGCCCAATCCCCTCGCAGCCTCCACCTTCTCCCCATTATTTCCCTCCTGCCCAACCACCATCGACGCCCAAATCCTGCAGGAGCCCGAGCTCCTCTGCCCGTAGCCTCCCGAGGCCTCGTGCCACCCCGAGCGTCCTCACGCCGGCGTCCCAGCCACCTGGACCGTGCCTCGTCGTCTCGAGCATGAACGCTCGTCCTCGTCTCTCTCGACGCCCGTTGCCCCTTGTTGGAGCTCCTCTCCAGCACGCCACCGTTGAGCGCCACCGCAGCAGCAGCCCCAGCCGAGCCCCGTCGCGCGCCTCTCCTTTCCCTTGCTCCTCATCTCGGACTCATCTCCCTCTCTCGTTACTGGACAGGAAAACGACATGGCCGCCCCTGAGCTCCGTCCGCGCCGTCGTTGCCCGGATCCGGCGCCGGCCAGCCGAATCCGCCCCATCTCCACCTCGTCGGCCTTCCCTGCTACCGCGTTGTAGACCCCGTTCTCGCCTGCGCCCGCTGCCGCGTTCCTCTTCGTTCAGGAGCTCGAGTTCGAGTCCCTCTGCCTCACGCGTTGACCGCGTCGCCAGCCACGTCGGCCGCGCGAGCCTCCTCTGCTCGCCCGCGTGGGCCGCATCCCGCGCCAAGCCCCTACGTCGGCCAGCCTCCTCCACCAAGCGGGTCGAAGCCCATGGGTGAGGCCACACCCCAGCAGCCCCATGCCGGCCTCCTCCAGATCCGACCGGGCCTAGGCCCATGGTGAGCATCAGACCCGCTGTGCCCCCCTTCCACTGTTGGCCCAAGTGCAGATTCGGCCCGTAGCATTTTTTTCAGATCTGCGAATTTAGCTTTTAACCCAGGAATTTATGTTTTACAGATTGACCCCTGTTGTTCATGCATATAAAAACTCCACAACCGTGCATCGGATTTAAATGATTTAAACATGTAAAATGCTTAGAATTTTGTGTAGATTAATAATATGCCACTTTCATCCATGTTTAAAATGTTTAAAATTCTATTTGATTAAATTTTCTTAAATGCCATGTTTAAATGATTTATTTCATAACTAAATAACCGTAGCTCGGAATTAAATGTTCTTTATATGTAAATGGGGTGGAAAAATGCATAGAATAACATGGTCCACTTTATTTTCCTGTTTAAAAACCTTAAAATATGGTTTAGGGCAGAACAGTACCAAATCTAAAATATGCACATGAGGATTTTCCAGAATTGTTGTTAGTTCTTCCGGCCTCATTTAAACTTGCCTAGTTAGGTAGTTTTCTTATGCTTCACCTCTTGCCATGTTTAACAACATTTAATATTGATGAGTAGCATAAATGAGAGCGAACTAAATAACTCAGATATGGTGTTTCGTCAATATGCATATTGAGCTCCACTTAACTTGTAGTATTGTTTGTTGCACTTTGCCATGCCATGCCTCATTTAAACCGGACATGCATCATACTTGTTTGTGCATCATGCCATGTTTATGTTTGTGCATTTACCATGTTGTATGCTTCTTTCCAGTTTGCTTCTCTCGTTAGCTACGGTTCGTTCCAGAGTTGTGAGGATTCGTTCGACTTCATCCGTTCGTCTTCTTCATGGGCTCGTTCTTCTTCCTTGCGGGATTTCAGGCAAGATGACCGCTACCCTGGATCTCACTACTATCATTGCTATGCTAGTTGCTTCGTTCTATCGCTATGCTGCTTTACCTATCTTTTGCTCATCAAGCCTCCCATATTGCCATGAACCTCTAACCTTTGACACCTTTCCTATGCAAACCGTTGCTTGGCTATGTTACCGCTTTTGCTCAGCCCCTCTTATAGCGTTGCTAGTTGCAGGTGAAGTTGGAGATTGCTCCATGGTGGACAGGATTATGTTGGGATATCACAATATCTCTTATATAATTAATGCATCTACATATTTGGTAAAGGGTGGAAGACTCGGCCTTATGCCTGGTGTTTTGTTCCACTCTTGCCGCCCTAGTTTCCGTCATACCGATGTTATGTTCCCGGATTTTGCGTTCCTTACGCGGTTGGGTGATTTATGGGACCCCCTTGACAGTTCGCTTTGAATAAAACTCCTCCAGCAAGGCCCAACCTTGGTTTTACCATTTGCCTCACCACCGCCTATACCCTTCCCTTGGGTCGGCCAACCCGAGGGTCATCTTTATTTTAGCCCCCCCCCCCCCCCCGGGCCAGTGCTTGTCTAAGTGTTGGTCCGAACTAAGCTGCCTGCGGGGCCACCTCGGGGCAACTTGAGGGTTTGTTTTACTCGTAGCTAGTCTCATCCGGTGTTGCCCTAAGAACGAGATATGTGCAGCTCCTATCGGGATTTGTCGGCGCATCGGGCGGCTTTGCTGGTCTTGTTTTACCATTGTCGAAATGTCTTGTAAACCGGGATTCCGAGTCTGATCGGGTCTTCCTAGGAGAAGGTATATCCTTCGTTGATCGCGGGAGCTTATCATGGGCTAAGTTGGGACACCCCTGCAGGGTATAATCTTTCGAAAGTCGTGCCTGCGGTTATAGGCAGATGGGAATTTGTTAATGTCCGGTTGTAGATAACTTGACACCAGATCCGAATTAAAACGCATCAACCGCGTGTGTAGCCGTGATGGTCTCTTTTCGGCGGAGTCCGGGAAGTGAACACGATTTCTGTGTTATGTTTGACGTAAGTAGGAGTTCAGGATCACTTCTTGATCATTGCTAGCTTCACGACCGTTCCGCTTGTTCTCTTCTCGCTCTTATTTGCGTATGTTAGCCACCATATATGCTTAGTCGCTGCTGCAGCCTCACCACTTTACCCCTTCCTTTCCCTTTAAGCTTTGCTAGTCTTGATACCCATGGTAATGGGATTGCTGAGTCCTCGTGGCTCACAGATTACTACAACAACAGTTGCAGGTACAGGTTATGCGATGATCATGACGCGAGAGCGATGTTTGCTTGTTTTGGAGTTCTTCTTCTGATTCTTCTTCGATCAGGGGATAGGTTCTAGGTCGGCAGCCTGGGCTAGCAGGGTGGATGTCGTTTGAGTTTCTGTTTGTGTTTCATCCGTAGTCGGATGATGCTCTTATGTATTGTGATGTTGTATTCATGTGTCATTGTATGCCTTATGTATGTATCCCCATCTATTATGTAATGTTGATGTAATGATATCCACCTTGCAAAAGTGTTTCAATATGCGGGTCTATCCTTGGTGGGACCTTCGAGTTCCTTTTGGATAGGGTCGCATATTGGGCGTGACAAGTCGTGATTTGAGTTCATCATTCTTCATTCTCGTATTCTTCTCCGGTGGATCCAACTCAAGCTTTCAGTGTTAATCATATTCCTTTCCTCGTGTGAAATGCTTTCTCATGCCGGTGCACCTCTCAATCACTCACCTCTTGCTATTCATTTGTTCCAGAGTGTTGAAGATATCTCAGAAGATTTGTGTTTCCATTCTTAATCCGTTCAAGCTATTTGGAGGTTGTTATCTCATTCAAGCCATTTAATTCTACCGGTGCAATCTCTCTTCTAAATTGTTCAGCGGTGTATCTTCTGAGTGGGCCCTAACCCACATGTCTTTTCCCAGGATCTTACCTGACTCTTCTAATTTTCTCGGAGCTTCTAAAATTCTTTTCCAAGTTTGACATAAGAATGAATTTTCGTCAGTCACATGCCTTCTCCAAGGTCGTTTTCAAATTCTTTTCATCTTTGGCTCAACCTTTCTTCTTTTAATTCTCCCGGAGTATCTCAACAAGTCATGGTGGTTCTCATCATCATTCTCAACATTTGAAGACCGAAGAAGGATTTCTCTTAAATCTTGCTCCATTCTCTTCAAGATTCATGGTTCTAGATTGATGCCATCCTCTCATATTTGCTTTCGATTGTGACAATTCTTTTCTTACCATCCGGAGCATTTCGTGAGTTCTTTCTATTTTATTCCTACGAAGGCCATCATTTCGGGTTTATTCATTCTCAGCTTTAGCTCTCCTTCTCCATATTCTACCGGTGCATCATTCAAGTATTCTCTAATAAGCTCATGATCTCTTCGTTCACTGGTATCTAAATACCCTCAAGTATCTTCATTCATTTTCCAATTCTTCCCGGCGAATTGTGCCTTTGCTACTTTCATTTTCAATTCTTACGGTGGTTCGTTCAAGATTCTTTTTCTTTGATTATCATATTAATTCATTCGTTCTTTTCAATCCTACCGGTGATTCATGAAGACCTTCTCAAGTTTGCGATATGTCACTTCTCAATCCCTTTTCAAGAAGAATAAGTAGTATGCTAAATCCATTGCTTGTCATCAATTTAATTTGATGAAGGATAAGCATACAATAAATCTTATTCTTATTTCCTCGAGGTGATTCAATTATTTTCTTCCGGAGATTGTTCATGATAAAGTAATTCTCATTTGTAGTGCTTCATCTTTTCTTTTTCTGGAGTTCCAAGTTTTCCGCATTATCTCGTCGTGAAGCTCCATCTAAATCATTGCAAGGCTTCACCTTGTGTTTTTCAACTTCTCTTTCTTTTTATCATCCTTTTATTACCGGAGTTCTTCATGGAGGCTCTACATGGTAGTTCGTCAAGGGATTCTTTTCATTCTTCAATTGTTCTTCAAGATTTCTCTTGAAGTTATGATCCGCCAAGCTATACTCAAAAATACACATGGTGCCCAACACATGTTTTGTTTTGAGGAGTTCAAGTATTCTTCTTCTTGCATCTGAAGTGCAATTCTTTCTACCTTATCTCTTGAGGTGGTGTTATGTCATTCTTGACAATTTGAGTTCGTGTTTCATGATTCACATGTTGTCAAGAATGAGATATTTTAAATCCATTAATCTCTTTGTTGGAGTTATCTTGGGTTATATTTCACCTAAAGCCTTCCCTAAGGAATGGTGGTGCTTATCAATGATCCAAGTTTTCTCCTATCCTCTCGACAAAAGCACTTTTCATCCCTTCGTTGATCTCAAACAAGCAATTGTTTTTCGTTAGTGGCAGGTTGTCACCTCATCATTTTGAGATGTTTGCCATAAGCCCACAACAAGCTTGTGCTTTTCGTTGTTGGTTTTGCAACAACTCCGTTCAATTCTTCTTTGCAAGGATGCTTTCCAAGCTCATTTGTGGCAGAAGTTGGCATTTCCTTCTCCATTCTGTTATTCTAATGATCGATCTTCTATTCTTTCTTCTAGAGGCTTTGTGAGGTTGCTCCCGTTGAACCATCTCGTTTGGGCAAGATCATGCTATTTTCTTGCTTATCCATTTAACCGGAGTGTTGTGTTCTCATTCAAGTTCTTTCATCTTATCAAGTTTTGCCTCTCTTTTCAACCTTAGTGCTGTCTGAAATCCTTCTTACCCATTGTGCCATTCTTTCAATAGTTCCGGAGGTAGTGTGTTGTTGATTTCATCAAGTATCATCCCATCTTCTCAAGTTCATGTTCTATTCCTTCCATGTTCAACTGGAGTGCTGCCCGAATTCTTCCTCTCTCATCTTGTTTCAACCAGAGTGGTTTCAAATTCTATCTTGTCCATTAAACTCTTGATTCATGTCTTTGCAACCTTCAAGTTCTCGTAATGTTCCTTGTTCCTCTTGTCCAACGGACTGTTTGTAATCTTGGACATCTCTGTTGTGTTGTTTCTTTCAATTTGTTCAACCTCTCAAGGTTCGTGGTTTCACTCTTTTGTCGAAGAAGCAACTTAGTTTTACCTCTTCTCTTCCTCTTCCGTTTCTCACCGGTGCCATCCTAGATCTCGGGACGAGATCCTCTCGTAGTGGTGGAGTGTTGTAACGCCCCGGATACAACTTTCCATATTCGTAACTCCAACTCTTGCCTTTTCCGGAGATGCGATATGTTATTTTCTCTGTGGTTGGGTTTTTGTCTTTTGTTTTGCAGTTTGTTCATGTCATGCATTTCATCTCATCGCATCATCCGCTTTGCATCCGCATGTTTTCATAAAACCTCGTAGCCGCTTGTAGTGACCGCTTCTCCCTTTGTCTTCGTTAACCTATTGTCAGACCGCTTGTCCTTGTTGACCTTCTCTCAGACCAATTGGACCCCTCTCTTCTCTCTTTCTCCGAGACCAACAAAACCCCCCTTGTCCCCGTGGCCTTTCGTCGAACCCCATTGTCTTTGTTTTCCCCTCTCGTCTAAATGTCCACCCTCTCTGTACAACCACCAACCCTTTTGCGCGCGTCCGATACTGCCCCGAACCCGACCCGGGTTGTCGTGACCGATGGGTCCGGATAATCCCCATTCATCCCTAATACATCTTCGTTTTATTTATTAGACTCCCTAGCATATTTATTCTCGTCCGTCGGATTTTGATCGAATGATCCAAACCCCCTCTCTTTTCCCTATATATAGTCAAACCTTAATCCATTTGAGACCAAACCCTAAAATCTAGGGACCTGTCCCATCCTCACAGCCGCGCCGCCACTCCAACAAATCCCCTCAGGATCCACCAGCGCCCAATCCCCTCGCAGCCTCCACCTTCTCCTTGTTATTTCCCTCCTGCCCAACCACCATCGACGCCCAAATCTTGCAGGAGCCCGAGCTCCTCTGCCTGTCGCCTCCCGAGGCCTCGTGCCACCCCGAGGTCCTCACGCCGGCGTCCCAGCCACCTGGACCGTGCCTCGTCGTCTCGAGCAGGAACGCTCGTCCTCGTCTCTCTCGACGCCCGTTGCCCCTTGTCGGAACTCCTCTCCAGCATGCCGCCGTTGAGCGCCACCACAGCAGCAGCCCCAGGCGAGCCCCCGTCACGCGCCTCTCCTTTCCCTTGCTCCTCATCTCGGACTCATCTCCCTCTCTCCTTACTGGACAGGAAAACGCCATGGCCGCCCCTGAGCTCCGTCCGCGCCGTCGTTGCCCGGATTCGGCGCCGGCCAGCCGGATCCGCCCCATCTCCACCTCGCCGGCCTTCCCTGCTGCCGCGCCGTAGACCCCGTTCTCGCCTGCGCCCGCTGCCGCGTTCGTCTTTGTTCAGGAGCTCGAGTTCGAGTCCCTCTGCCTCACGCGTTGACCGCGTCGCCAGCCACGTCGGCCGCGCGAGCCTCCTCTGCTCGCCCGCGTGGGCCGCATCCCGCGCCAAGCCCCTATGTCGGCCAGCCTCCTCCACCAAGCGGGCCGAAGCCCATGGGTGAGGCCACACCCCAGCAGCCCCATGCCGGCCTCCTCTAGATCCGACCGGGCCTAGGCCCATGGTGAGCATCAGACCCGCTGCACCCCCCCTTCCACTGTTGTCCCAAGTGCAGATTCGGCCCGTAGCATTTTTTTTCAGATCTGCGAATTTAGCTTTTAACCCAGGAATTTATGTTTTACAAATTGACCCCTGTTGTTCATGCATATAAAAACTCCACAACCGTGCATCGGATTTAAATGATTTAAACATGTAAAATGCTTAGAATTTTGTCTAGATTAATAATATGCCACTTTCATCCATGTTTAAAATGTTTAAAATGCTATTTGATTAAATTTGCTTAAATGCCATGTTTAAATGATTTATTTCATAACTAAATAACCGTAGCTCAGAATTAAATGTTCTTTATATGTAAATGGGGTGGAAAAATGCATAGAATAACATGGTCCACTCTATTTTCCTGTTTAACAACCTTAAAATATGGTTTAGGGCAGAACAATACCAAATCTAAAATATGCACATGAGGATTTTCCGGAATTGTTGTTAGTTCTTCCGGCCTCATTTAAACTTGCCTAGTTAGGTAGCTGTCTTATGCTTCACCTCTTGCCATGTTTAACACTATTTAATATTGATGAGTAGCATAAACGAGAGCGAACTAAATAACTCAGATATGGTGTTTCATCAATATGCATATTGAGCTCCACTTAACTTGTATTGTTTGTTGCACTTTGCCATGCCATGCCTCATTTAAACCGGACATGCATCATACTTGTTTGTGCATCATGCCATGTTTATGTTTGTGCATTTACCATGTTGTATGCTTCTTTCCGGTTTGCTTCTCTCGTTAGCTTCAGTTTCGTTCCGGAGTTGTGAGGATTCGTTCGACTTCATCTGTTCGTCTTCTTCATGGGCTCGTTCTTCTTCCTTGCGGGATTTCAGGCAAGATGACCGCTACCCTGGATCTCACTACTATCATTGCTATGCTATGTTACCTATCTTTTGCTTCGTTCTATCGCTATGCTATGTTACCTATCTTTTGCTCATCAAGCCTCCCATATTGCCATGAACCTCTAACCTTTGACACCTTTCCTATGCAAACCGTTGCTTGGCTATGTTACCGCTTTTGCTCAGCCCCTCTTATAGCGTTGCTAGTTGCAGGTGAAGTTGAAGATTGCTCCATGGTGGACAGGATTATGTTGGGATATCACAATATCTCTTATTTAATTAATGCATCTATATATTTGGTAAAGGGTGGAAGACTCGGCCTTATGCCTGGTGTTTTGTTCCACTCTTGCCGCCCTAGTTTCCGTCATACCGGTGTTATGTTCCCGGATTTTGCGTTCCTTATGCGGTTGGGTGATTTATGGGACCCCCTTGACAGTTCGCTTTGAAAAAAACTCCTCCAGCAAGGCCCAACATTGGTTTTACCATTTGGCTCACCACCGCCTATACCCTTCCCTTGGGTCGGCCAACCCGAGGGTCATCTTTATTTTAGCCCCCCGGGCCAGTGCTTGTCTAAGTGTTGGTCCGAACTGAGCTGCCTGCGGGGCCACCTCGGGGCAACTTGAGGGTTTATTTTACTCGTAGCTAGTCTCATCCGGTGTTTCCCTGAGAACGAGATATGTGCAGCTCCTATCGGGATTTGTCGGCGCATCGGGCGGCTTTGCTGGTCTTGTTTTACCATTGTCGAAATGTCTTGTAAACTGGGATTCCGAGTCTGATCGGGTCTTCCTGGGAGAAGGTATATCCTTCGTTGATTGCGAGAGCTTATCATGGGCTAAGTTGGGACACCCCTGCAGGGTATAATCTTTCGAAAGCCGTGCCTGCAGTTATAGGCAGATGGGAATTTGTTAATGTCCGTTTGTAGATAACTTGACACCAGATCCGAATTAAAACGCATCAACCGCGTGTGTAGCCGTGATGGTCTCTTTTCGGCGGAGTCCGGGAAGTGAACACGGTTTCTGTGTTATGTTTGACGTAAGTAGGAGTTCAGGATCACTTCTTGATCATTGCTAGCTTCACGATCGTTCCGCTTGTTCTCTTCTCGCTCTTATTTGCGTATGTTAGCCACCATATATGCTTAGTCGCTACTGCAGCCTCACCACTTTACCCCTTCCTTTCCATTTAAGCTTTGCTAGTCTTGATACCCATGGTAATGGGATTGCTGAGTCCTCGTGGCTCACAGATTACTACAACAACAGTTGCAGGTACAGGTTATGCGATGATCATGACGCGAGAGCGATGTTTGCTTGTTTTGGAGTTCTTCTTCTGATTCTTCTTCGATCAGGGGATAGGTTCCAGGTCGGCAGCCTGGGCTAGCAGGGTGGATGTCGTTTGAGTTTCTATTTGTGTTTCATCCGTAGTCGGATGATGCTCTTATGCATTGTGATGTTGTATTCATGTGTCATTGTATGCCTTATGTATGTATCCCCATCTATTATGTAATGTTGATGTAATGATATCCACCTTGCAAAAGCATTTCAATATGCGGGTCTATCCTTGGTGGGACCTTCGAGTTCCTTTTGGATAGGGTCGCATATTGGGCGTGACAATGTTTTAGTAATCTTTTATATCTATCTCTAATAGATCTCATCCTTCCAAGTGACCGTGAAGGGACCACTTTATCGCGTTGGGTGCAAGTGTTTGATTGTTTGTGCAGGTGCATAGATTGGAGACTTGGTTGTACCTCCTACTGTATTGATACCTTGGTTCACAAACTGAAGGAAATACTTATCTCTACTTTGCTGCATCACCCTTTCCACTTCAAGGGAAAAACCAACGCAACTCAAGAAGTAGCAGGAAGAATTTATGGCGCCATTGCCATGGAGGTTTTACATCAAGCCTACCAAGTACCCACCATAAACTCTCATCTCTTGCATTATATTATTCTCCATTTTCCTCTCTTTTTCTCTCCCCCACTTCTAACACGATTTTCAGAAAAACACAAAAATATTCTCCTTTTATTCGCCCTGCTTCCGTTCGTCTTTTCGTTTGCTTTTTGGTTGTTCGTGTGCTAGATTGCTTGCTTTGTCACGATGACTCAAAAGAATACCAAGTTGTGTGACTTTCCCAATGCTAATAATAATTGTTTTATTAGTACTCTGATTGGTCCCGCCACTAGTGCGGAATCTTATGAAATTAATGCCGCTTTGCTGAATCTTGTTATGAAAGATCAATTTTATGGCCTTCCTAGTGAAGATGCCGCATCCCATCTAAATACTTTCGTTGAGTTGTGTGATATGCACAAGAAAAAAAATATGTGGATAATGATATTGTTAAATTGAAGCTATTTCCGTTCTCTCTACGAGAATATGCTAAAACTTGGTTTTCATCTTTGCCTAAAAATAGTATTGATTCATGGAATAAGTGTAAAGATGTTTTTATTTCCAAGTATTTTTCCTCCCGCTAAGATCATCTCCCTTAGGAATGACATAATGAATTTTAAGCAACTTGATCATGAACATGTTGCACAATCTTGAGAGAGGATGAAATTGATGATAAGAAATTGCCCTACTCATGGTTTAGGTTTATGGATGATTATAGAAAAAAAGTATACAGGGTTGAATTTTGCATCTAGAAATCTTTTGGATTCCGCCACGGGTGGTACGTTCATGGAAATCACATTAGGAGAAGCTACTAAACTCCTAGATAATATTATGGCTAATTACTCTCAATGACATACCAAAAGATCTTCCACTAGTAAAAAAGTGCATGCGATTGAAGAAATTAATACTTTGAGTGGAAAGATGGATGAATTAATGAAATTATTTGTTAGTAAGAGTGCTCCTATTGATCCAAATGATATGCCTTATTGATCCAAATGATATGCCTTTGTCTTCTTCGAGTGAGAAACTACTAAGCGTGCACATGCAACACACATAAGTATAGAAATTCTTCGACATCTTGATTATCTGAATCAAAATTTTGTTCACAATAACATGTTATGTTTAATAAGACTTGGTCTAAACTGAAACTTTATAACAATCTTAAGTCCAAACGGCCTCCTCACTAGCGATGTGTCCGCATGGTTTGGATTTTTTGACATGTTTGTCTCTTTCCTACCTCCGCGTCACGCTAAGTCCTCTTTTTGGGCGATCACCGTGTGATTTTGTCTACCTCAATATAATCACAGACCATGAAGGCAAGGCCGAATTGCTGGTGGGTTGTGTCATCTTAACAACACCCAGCCAACCAACCAGGCTTGATCCTCTGCTTGGAGGGCATACCAAATCATCTCCTTTTTTACTAACAAGGATACAATGTTCAAGACAATGCTATCATAATCAACATGAGCAAAAAATAAGGACATGCTATCGTTCTACGCGAGGCAATGAGCAACTTCAGCAGCCAGTGTCGTATCATCTACCATGACGATTTGGAACTTTGTTGTTCCAAGATATCCTTCAATATTTCACAAAACTTCAGGAAATTACAAGTGAATTTGACATATATAGAAAGCACTAGTCAATTTTTCGGTACTTCAATAGCATGAAAATGAAAAAAAGCAAAAAGGATCAAGAATGCAATATGTCTATTTTTCGGTAGTATTCAGTGCTATCCAAGACCCTGAATCTCCTCTAGATTCCTCGAATTTTCCTGCTAAAATCAATGTAGTAGGAAATATATGATCACTGTAAGCCTTGCTGCAAAAATCAGACAGATTTGTTCAAAACATGAACAAACACGACCATTCAGGAAAACATGTGCCATTTGATACATACAGGCTACACATGATAAGAGAAGAGACCCACCAGTTTAAATAACTGCAACCAGGGTACGTTTTTAGTATCTCCAGCATTGACTTTGTGCTTAACATAATTTGGTGCACAAATATATATATCAGATGATTCTGGTCTCTCGTATACCAGTAGCAAAGCAGCGGACATTTGTTAGTCAATAATTAGAACATGTGAGTAGTTCTTCTTGGTATATACCCAATCCATCTCTCACTGAACAGTCTTAGAACCACTATATTAGAGTTGCCAACATAAATTGTAAAGGTTGCAAGAGGGATGCAGCAACTTGTCCGCTGTTCAATACTCACTGCATATAAAAAAATCTTGCTTGTTAGCATAGACCTTGACATTGTCACCCCACAACAGAAAACATTAAGGCTACAAAACAAAAGAGAATATTTGAATAAAAGAAAGTTACCGTATGGTAGATCTCAACCCATCTTACATAGCATCGTGTTAACCCCCAATATTTCATGATCCAAAGGGGGGAATTAAGGTGGGATTTTGTCTCTGATGAACCAGATTTTTCGACATTGTCAAGATCAAGATCCCATCGCATGGTTTCATAACAATCAACATGTACATGGATCATTGATTAAATTCTAGCACTACTATGAAGCCCCGGGACAGCAAGAGTTGTACTTTCTACCTAAGCGGGCGCCTAGTTTTTTAATACATGGATGTAATTCGCCCCATGTGGCTCAAAATAAATATGATGCTCTGGCTTCCTGAAACTATACCCAACGCCCCCCATTTACTTGTGACAATTCAAGCCTAAACTTATCTAAAAAGAAAAGGTATTCCCAGATCTGTAATAAATTTATTTGTGACACATGCTATGAAATAAATTGATGAGAACAACATTAAATTTCCTCTTACTACAAATCAACACTAACAAATCTACAACAGCATCGATGCAGCATATAAGAGATCCAAATCTTGGTGATAGGTTCATGCATAAAGCAAGCGAATATGAAAAAGATAGCAGAACCTTATTAAGTGATCCTAATTCCATGCAAAGTTGCCTAGGAAAAATAGCAGTGAAGGATCAAGGTGGACAACAAATAACAATAGTATAATACTCAATAATAAAAAAAAATGAAATCCTAGTGGGTACAAATATGTTGAGTAATGAAGAAAATTAAGATCTAACCATATACGTGCAATGCACGTTTCTGAAATTCAAAATATATATGAATATATGTAAATAAAAGGTTTGCTAAGGTCATAATTTGCCATACTTCACAAACATTTTATCAAGTGAAAAATTAGTGACCATCCCCCTTGTGCCGCAATTTTTAAATTTTTTGGACCTTCCTATCTCCACTTACGTCATGGATAACATACAACAAAATTTTATTGAAATTCAATAGACTTCTGTCAGATGACATGAGTGAAGATCAGTGCAGGTTTATGGCATTGAGCAAATTGTACTAACCATTTGAAATGACGATTCTTCATTTGGACCAAGTAGATCTCAAGCTGCAAGCGCAACAACATCGACATGGCCTTGGAGCCCACCATCTGTCCATGTTCCTTCATGTGGAGAATTAATCAGTGCCCCAAGTCAGAAGTACTGCATAGTGCATACATTATTCATCTAGCCCTTACTAAAAATTCAAAAAATATGCAGAATATCCATTTTATTAACCTAGCTATCTGCAGTCCAAGACAAAGCGTGACCATAATCCACACTACAACACATGAATTTTTATATAGCTACCTTATGGGGCGTATATGCCTGATCCTCGTATCTTCTTGTTTGGCAAAGAGTTCACCATTTGCACATAGTATAGAATCGAGAAGATTGAACATGCTCTCGAACAACTGGGCAGTGGTGTGGAGCTCCATAAGCGACGGCGGTGATGCCGTCTATAGTTGTTCTTACGGCATGCGCTTCCCGATAGAGAAGCTTCAGGAACTAATTTGCTTATCCTCGTTCAAGATCTGTAATGAACATATTTTTACACGAAATCTCGTCGCCAAACCACACCGCAGCTGCACCGCCGCCATCGGGAGGCCCCCGCGCCCCCCATGAGCGTGCGGGGAAGGGACGGCCCGCCGCCGCCAGCGTCGCGCGGGCCAGGCCCAATGGAACCAGCCGACGGCGGCTGGGAGGAAGGTGGACGGGGAGGGGGCCGAAGGAGAGGAGGCAGGGGCCCGCCCGTCGCCCGCGGGGGGGGGGGGGGGGGGGGGGGCGAGCGAGCGGACGGGAGCATGGGGGAGGGGGAGGGGGAGATGGAGAGGGAGGCGGGGCGCGCGGGCCGGTGGCGGCGGCTGGGGGAGTCTTTACACAAATTAATTACCAACATAGTGAACAAAATAGACAATCAAATTCTAAATGTCGCCTCACATGCTAATAATTCTACACACATAGAGTGAAGCGTGTATGGAATTAAACAAGCTAGCGTATAGATATGCTAATAGCATCAATTTTGGGTTAAACCACATAGTACCACACTGCCATATACAAAATTTGGAGAGGAAGGTACCTTCTGTACACTGCCTGTACATGAGAATCTTGTGGCGGACTGTACGCTACCTGGACGGGAGAATCTTGTGGCAGAGGAGTTCCTGACGACCGCATGGAGGTCAGAGTGCTGAGAGCCAGACGGTGGCATGCAGTGGGTGGGAAAAAAACTCCAGCAAGATATTCAGTGTGTCTTCCTCACAAACAGTCCCAAGGTACCTCTTCTCTCCCGATAGAAAATAGATCGAGCAACTACTTGATAGAACTTAAATAAAGAATCTGATTTGTAATCGATATTTACTCTACTCACTGTAATATTGTGGTGTGAAAGATTCTTGAGGACCTTCACTTTTCTTCCCGAAGTTCTCTTATATGCACCCAATCCTAGAGACAAGAGCAACAAATTGCCTCAGATGAAGAAAAAAATCTCAACAGCTAAATTGGTAACCAAGTTGGTTCAGGAAGTGCTACTCACTTGGGCTTTCTCCTGTGTGGCATTGGTGCTCCTGATCAAAGCTGCAACCAAAAATCAAACAAAGGAGCGAGTTAGTGTAATGAATGAATCGAAGTCTCTAGACAGTGCAAACCAGATAAATAAATCGCAACAGCCCAGCACCTGCTTTAATGCGAGGAGCTCACTAGTGTCCAGATTCATCCCGAGGTAGACCTGGCCAAAGGCACTGGAGGCCATCATCTGGCCCTTCTGCCATTGGATCTACAGGATCTCTCCTGCTCGTCCGTTTGATCGTTCCCGTCGGCAGGTACGGGCGTCGGCGGCTGCATGCCCCTTGGAGATGAGACCGAGCAGCCCCATACCCCATGACTTGCAGAGTTAGGAGCTGATCCGGACGCCGATCCCGGTGGAATGCTGGTGCGGAGTTGATGAATCGACGCACGGAGTCGAGTAGATCGTCGTGAAGCCCGGCGCCGGTGGCGGCGCCAACGGGCTCCCGTCGCATGGGTCGTTGTCTAGGCTTGGGAGCGGCATGGAGGTAAGAGAGGTGAGAGCCTGCCGGGCGTGCCCATGCCTTTCCTACTCCCCCTTCCTTCTGTTCTTCTCTATCTCCTCCTCACCTTCGAATCTCTCTCTCTCTCGAACAGCGGCAGGCCATGGAGGAGGTCAGCCGCCGCCGTCCCTCCCACTCGCCGGAGCCTCCCGTCGTCGACCCATTGCAGCTGCCATCAGCCAGAATCAAGGCAGCCCCGCCAGAGCCACGCCTTGGCCACACCACCGTTCTCTGCATCGAGCTACCGCCGCCACCCCGCGTTGACCGCATGGCTCATTTGCAGTTAGGCATCTGTTTGTGATCCGGTTGTTTTTTCCTTGGACTAGTAAACGTGCATGTGCAATGCACGTCTTCATCTAGATATAAAATTATACTCTCTTCGTTTTTAAATGTAAAAGTATTTTTAGATATTTCAATTTGGATTATATACAAAGTAAAATGAGTGAATCTATACTTTAATATATACACTCGTATGTAGTCCTTACTGAAATCTCTAAAAAGATTATATTTAGAATGGAGGAAGTATTTTTTTAAATATGTAATAATACTGATTCTTCATCAAAACATAATTGTAACAACCTCTATTTCAACCGGCGGCCGATCTACAATTACCAATGAGTTTTATTTTCTACATGGACCCTCAACACTCGTTTTGTTTCTTGCCATCTGCGCTGCTACCGACAGCTACCGCCTCCGATGTTTCTGGCTGCTAGCTCCTCCACTTATCCTGAACCTTGCTGCTCCAGGTAGCTATGCCGCCGCCTCTCGTGCCCATCCCAGTAACCCCATCCGCTGTTGTAGGCTACCGCCTACATTGTTGCTCCCGTCCCTGCTTCCGGTGCTACTGCCGGCTGCCGGCTTCCCAGGTAGCCGTAATGTTGGCAATGTCGGCACTTGTGGCAGTTGACACGCAACGTGATATAGATATAGGTTTTGTTCCCTTCGTCGTCGGCGCCTGAACCTGAAGCTTGAAGCAACAGTGTGTTGGATAGAGAACCTAAACTTTGCTGAATCTATAGCATGAATGTGATGCAACCTTGACAGTAGCTGCATTGCTTGCTTGATGTTCTAATTAGCTGATGCATTGCTTGTTGTTCCAATTGGCTGTAGCAATGATGACATACATGAGTAGATAATCAGGTGTATGTTAGCTGCAATGGTTTCAAGTTGGCCAAGTTTAATGACATTTGCAGCACTGGTAGCTCTGTTTGCACACGAATACATGCAAAATGTACAAGCAAGCAACAGTTGACAATATTTACTTAAATACCAGAGCTTGATGAACAGAGACACCACACTGCAGGATCACCACTATCTTAGCAAGAACTTACACATACTTTATTGAAACACACATGCCACTTGAAGATAAAAATGTTAAATATTCCGGTGAAGCCAAACTAAAGAAAATTAAAATGATATCTTCATTATGTAAACTCTTAGCATGACTATAATGCTGAAGTGATTGAATATTACCCATTCTATCAAAGAGACCTACCAATTTATCTACACCCTCCGTTCCTAAATACAAGTCTTTCTAAAGATTTCAATACAAACTATATACGGATGTATATGGACATATTTTAGAGTGTAGATTCACTCATTTTGCTCCGTATGTAGTCTCTTATTTAAATCTCTAAAAAGACTTATATTTAGGAATGGAGGGAGTATTCATGAAGTAATTATTCACTGATGGCCGGTATCCTTTTGGAACGGGGATGGCATAGGCAAGAATTGGTGATATATAATTACCAGAATTTCTAGTGTTCGTTAGGTCCTGAAATGGTGTCCGGATCCCATTACGTTGAGAGGATGCCATATTCAACTGTGAATCAACATTGGACAGGAAACATCAACTTTCAAAGACATTAATAAGCAATGGTAAGATTCTCTTAAATCCATTGGCCTGAATATTTTACCTGAATTTTGTGGGGGAATATGAATGCTCTGCACACTTCTTGAATCTTTTGCTCGTAAAATATCCACATCACTTGCTCCTCTTTGCAGGATAGAGGCTTCAGATTCGAGCTCCCAACAACTGAATCCAAAACAGTCTCTTAACACTATTACACATCTAAATGCAAGTAGTCTAACAAACTCCTCGAAAACTTACAATGACCATTGGCCAACAAGGAAAATAAGCAACAACTATGAAAGAACAAAATTCTGAACTGAAATTAGCAGATAGACATTCGATGCTCATGGCTACTCACAAAAACATATAGGCGGCAAAAACCATCCAATGGTGTGTACCATGATCAGGCACATGTTCTGGGTTCGGTATCGAGCCATCAACAGGGTCCAAATTCAATCTCCTCGTCCCATACTTCAGAAAGAAAATGAAGGAAACAAACAATGAGCAGCCACAATGTAAGCTAAGCAAGTGAAGGAAGGGAATGGCATCGGGAGAACCCAACCTAAGAGAGAGTCTTTGCTGAACGCCTGTTCACCGCCATCCACTTAGGCACCTGCAAAGCAAAATCATCGGCATCAGTAGGATGTCCAGAGCATGCTATAGTATAGTCGTCCCAAACTTTTCTATGATTTTGAAAACAAAAACTATGATTTCGAAACGGAAGCATCGACTTTTGACTCATCGATTAATCCTGAGATATAGAAACTAAGAAATAGCAAAGGGCAATGCTTTGGTCAAGAGAATTAGGCAAGACTAATCACCGTCCTGCACCAAAGTAGCAGTCGTGTGTGGTGTTCAGTATAAGTGTATATGGGGAGTTTGATTTCCATCAAGTAGCAGGCCAATAAAATGCCAAGATAATTAGCAGAATTCAAGAGGAGATGGAGAACTTGGTGGCTGCCTCGCCGGATGCCTTCTCCGCAGCTTGACACCGTGCCGCTGACGCCAGTGTGTGCACGCGCTCCTCGCCTCATCGCCTTACGGTTCCATTCAATGCGTGATGCATCGTCTTACTGCAACGACATGTGGCCGCTGAAAGCCTGAAACTAATCACATACACGCGTGCATACAAACCAGATCAAAGATCAGGTGTTACCGGCAAGCTCCTGCGACCTGTTCGATCAAGATTGGCGGCTCAAGACTACTGATGCACATGAAGCTTATAGACAGACATTGGGTACAGAGCAGCACGACCACGGAGGCCTATGTGGGAGGCGCAAGAAGGTGATGCGCCCCGGTGGTACTGCCGTCCAGATCAAGTGCGTCAGGGCGTGTACGGCCTCGGAGCGGAGGAGACAAAGCTGGGGCTATGCAGATGGATGAGGGTATGGACGCGGCCGACGGCGGTCTTGCGGTGTCCCACCGGCGGCGGCGTGGGAGCGCGCCTCGCTGCGTCGCCCGGCCGTGCAGCTAGGAGATGAGGCGGCGGTGGCTTGGTGGTTGGGAGGCACATGGGTGAGGCGGAGAAGAGGCAGGGGGAGGTTACGACATCGGCTACGGCTGCGGCTGCGGGAGGCGGCTCCGCGCGCCGCAGGGCGGATCCTGTGGCTAATGGCGGCGCAAGGCTGCGGGAGGAACGGCGGGGCGGCAAACGGCGAAGGAGGAGGGGGGAGAGACGTGCGAGGAGGAGGGAGCGAGAGAGGTCGTGCGGGGAGGAGGGGAGAGGTTGTGCGGGGAGGAGGGGAGAGGTCGTGCGGTCGTGTGCGGGCAGCGAGTTTTGTTTCTTTCTGAACGGCTGGGTAGATTAGGGATGGGTTTGGCTTAATGCGTGGTTTACCGTGTTAAACACAGAAGAATTAAGGGCCATTGGATTTTGATGATGGATGGGTGGGATTGTTTGGATCTGCCCCTCTTTTTCTTTTATAGTGGTAGTAGATTAGGATAGGAAGCAGTGAGGAGGGATGTATTGGGGTGGACCCTAGCACGGGACGGGGAAGACTGGCAGAGTTTTCGTCCGTCCAGGCAAATTGCTTAAAGCAGTTTTTTTGAGGGAAAGCCTTCTGGCATTTTATTGCTCTTCAAATAAGTTTACATCATTTGCTAAGGCATCTAGAATGAAAATAGGCGGATCCACATACCACGAAGTGGTGAGAGGTCCCTCCGCTTGACTAGCTAGCAAATGAGCTACCTTATTACTTTCCCTGGGACAATGAACAAAAGAAATACTAGAAAAATTTCTAGCTAAAAAGCTACACTCCTCATAAATAGCAGCTGCCACACCAGCCGAATTGCCATCATCCTGCATGGTCTGAATTACTTCCATGCAGTCTGAATTTACAATGATATTGTTGCATCCTGAGTTGCTTGTTAGGATCAATTCCTCCCGGATAGAGCGAGCTTCGGCTGTAGGGGCCTCCGCTACATAACTGATAGCACATGCACTCGCCGATATGAATCTGCCATGATCGTCGCGGATGACAGCTCCAGTGGCTCCTCTTCCCTGATCAACAGAGAACGCCGCATCAACATTCAACTTTACGAAACCATCAGCAGGTCGCTCCCAGCCGTGTCTCCGAATCTTGCTCGCTGGCTTTGCTGCTCTCGCATAATTCAAAGCAATGGCAGCGATACCTTGTGCTGAGCGAGCAGTGGTCTGAACCGGTTCGCCCCGCGCAATACGACGCCGCTCCCACCATGTATACCAACAAGCCGTCGCCACAAGTTCCTTAAATCCCACACCCGAGATATAAGTAGGTCCCGAAATGTGACCTCACAGTATGGCTTCCAAGGCACCGGGGCCTGTATTTTCATGTCCACACGCTGCAGCTATGGTGTCACCCATGCCCAAATTATCCCAGACTTCAGACACTCGGCCACATGAGAAGGTAGCATGCTTGATATCCTCACAATGGATTTTGCAGACAGGGCAAATACTACTGGTCTGTATGTGTCGGTTAGCGAGAATACTATTACATGGAATAGTCCCATGCAATACCCTCCAACAGTAAATCTTTACCTTTGCCGGGACTTGAAGTTTCCAAACTTGCTGCCAGACCGGGTTCACAGCAGTGGTGCTCGGAGGGCTCGTCCTAGCCAATTTCCTCCCATGCTGAAACTCCCATTCGGTGTAGTAAGCGGACCTAACGGTAAATAGGCCCGATTTGGTATAATTCCAAGCAACAAAATCCTCCATATAACCAACTGCTAGGGGAATGTTAAGAATTCTTGCCGCATCAGCTGGCAAGAAGAGGCTCCTTACTAGTTGTTCGTCCCATTCCTTCGCATCCGGATTGATCAATTCTGAGACTGACGTAAGCACAATATTCCGTCGCTCAGTCAAAACCTTCCTTGACGGGCTATTGGGAATCCACAGATCATCCCATATGTCAATATTGCTTAAAGCAATTTTGACAAAAGATTAGTATAATTTTAATGGTTAGATCAAATTAAGTGGTCCTAATTATGAGGCTGTAATTGATCCCTGTTGCTATGTGTACGCTAGGTTGCGTACACTTAGCGATGAATATGTTTGTTTGTTTAATAGTAATAGAGATAATGAATCTATGGATGTGAATTTTGTTGGTAGGAACAATTTTGGTAATAACACGTATAGAGAAAATTTCAATCCTAGGCCGTTTCCTATTAATTCCTCTAATAATTATGATAATTATTACAACAATTCTTATGGCAATTATAATAAGATGCCCTCTGATATTGAGAACAATATTAAAGATTTTATAAATTCTCAAAAGAATTTCGGTGCTTTGGTTGAATTTTTTTTGCTTAAGATTGATGATTTGGCTAGGAATGTTGATAGAATTTCTCTTGAGATTGATTCTTTGAAGATTAGATCCATGCCACCCAAGCATGATATTAATGAATCTCTAAAATCTATTAAAATTTCTATTGATGCATGTAAGGAAAGGACCGCTAAGATGCGTGCTAAGCGAGACTGGTTTGTAAAAGCGTGTTCTTCTATTTCTTGTGAGAATAATGATGAAGATCTTAAAGTGATTGGTTTGACTTCTATTGAATCTTTGTTTTCGGATATAAATCTTGATAAAGATGGGACTGGAGATGAGTTAACTTTAGCTAGAAGGCATCCCAATGATTCGGAGTTTATAGATCTTAATGAAAAAATCGATAAAAGTGGGATTGGAGAGGTCAAAACTTTATGTAGTGATGAACCCACTCTTTTGGATTCCAAGGACTTTAATTATGATAATTGTTCTTTGATAGATTGTATTTCCTTGTTACAATCCATGTTGAATTCTCCTCATGCTTGTAATCAAAATAAAGCTTTTACTAAACATATCGTCAATGCTATGATGAAATGTTTTGAAGAAAAACTTGACTTGGAAGTTTCAATCCCTAGAAAGCTTTTTGATGAGTGGGAACCTACTATTAAGATTAAAATTAAAGATTATGAGTGCCATGCTTTGTGTGATTTGGGTCCTAGCGTTTACACGATTCCAAAAACTTTATGTGATGTGCTAGGTTTCCGTGAGTTTGATGATTGTTCTTTAAATTTGCATCTTGCGAATTCCACTATTAAGAAACCTATGGGAAGGATTAATGATGTTCTTATTGCTCCAAATAGGAATTACATGCCTGTATATTTTATTGTGCTTGATATAGATTGCAATCCTACATGTCCTATTATTCTTGGTAGACCTTTCCTTAGAACAATTGGTGCAATTATTGATATGGAAGAAGGAAACATTGGATTTCAATTTCCGCTAAGGAAGGGCATGGAAAACTTTCCAAGAAAGAAAATTAAATTGCCTTATGAATCTATCATGAGAGATACTTATGGATCACATACCAGAGATGACAATACCTAGATTGTTGCTTTATGCCTGGCTAGGGGCGTTAAAACAATAACGCTTATTGGGAGGCAACCCAATTTTATTTTTGTTTCTACTTTTTTGTTTCTGTTGGATATTTTCGTCCTTGCGGATCAGGATGGAGCGGACATTGTACTGGTGACGCAACTCCGATGACGTGCTCGATTGGCACCTCGCCATCCGTGCAGATGAGGATGGAGGGGATGTTGTACTTATGATGGAGCTCAGAGGATCTTTGTAACTTAGGCGAGAACGGAGTCGCAGCTAAGCCTCCGAGTGAGAGGGTTGCTCATCACTTGGAGTTGTTCTTAAACTTAGGCAAGTACACGGTCGCAGCTAAGCTCCCGAGTGGGAGGATTGCTCTCCACTCGGAATGGTTTTTTAACTTAGGTGAGTATGGGGTCGCAGCTAAGCCCTCGAGTGGGAGGATTTCTCTCCACTCAGAATGGTTTTTTAACTTAGGCGAGTATGGGGATCGCAGCTAAGCCTCCGAGTGGGAGGATTGCTCTCCACTCGGAATCGGTTTTCAACTTAGGCTAGTACGGGGTCGTAGCTAAGCCCCTGAGTGGTAGGATTACTCTCCACTCAGAATGGTTTTTTAACTTAGGCGAGTACGGGGTCGCAGCTAAGCCCCCGAGTGGGAGGATTGCTCTCCACTCGGAGTAGTTTTTTTAACTTAGACGAATCAGGTTTGCAGCTAAGCCCCCAAGTGGGAGGATTGCTCTCCACTCGGAATGGTTTTTAACTTAGGAGAGTACGGGGTCGCAGCTAAGCCCCCGAGTGGGAGGATTGGTCTCCAATCGGAATGGTTTTTTAACTTAGGCGAGTACGGAGTTGCGGCTAACCCCTCGAGTGGGAGGATTGCTCTCCACTCAGAGTAGTTTTTTAACTTAGACGAATCAGGTCCGCGACTAAGCTTCCGAGAGAGAGGGTTGCTCTTCACTCGGAGTGGTTTTGAAACTTAGGAGAATCAGGTTCGTGGCTAAGCCCCCGAGTGAGAGGGTTTCTCTTCACTCGGAGTGGTTTTGAAACTTAGGTGAATCAGGTTCGCGGCTAACCCACCCGCTGGGGGATTTGAACACATGTGTTTACCGGAAAACAATCATTAAGATACTGCAAAAATCTTGTCTTTCATAAGAAAACTGAAGGATTCTTATTACAACTCGTCTATCCGGGTGGTTTAGGTTTAGAAATGGCGGAGCAGCTCCGCATTCCACATTGTAGAGGTGATACACCCCGTTGTGGAGCAACTTGGTGATGATGAAGGTACCTTCCCAGGCCGGAGCGAGCTTGTGAGGTCGTTTCTAATGCACTCGGAGCACAAGGTCTCCTTCATGGAATGTTCGACCTCTGACATTACGGGCATGGAATCGACACAGGTCTTGTTGGTAGATGGTCGACCGGATCAGAGCCATCTCACGTTCCTCCTCCAGGAGATCAACTGCATCTTGGCATGCCTGTTCTGCGTCAGCTTCTAAGAAGAGTTCCACTCGGGGAGCGTTGTGCAGCAAGTCACTCGAAAGCACAACTTCAACACCATACACCATGAAGAAAGGGGTTCGGTCAGTCGACCAGTTTAGAGTTGTTCTCAATACCCATAAGACGAATGGCAACTCACTCACCCAGGCTCCAGCAGCGTGCTTGAGGTCGCGCATCAGTCGGCGTTTAGGCCCTTGAACGATCAAACCATTCGCCCTTTCTACTTGCCCATTGGACTGCGGGTGTGCAACAGATGCGTAGTCGACCCGAGTGCCTTGGGAAGCACAAAACGCCCTGAACTCACCAGAATCAAAGTTGGAGCCGTTTATTTGTGATAATGCTGTGAGGGACTCCATATCTGAATATCAACTCCTTGATGAAACTGATGGCAGTGCTTGAATCAAGGTTCTTGATAGGCTTGGCTTCGGTCCATTTGGTGAATTTGTCGACTGCCATGAGCAAATGAGTGAAACCACTTCTGCCGGTCTTGAAGGGTCCAACCATATCCAACCCCCAGACTGCGTATAGCCAGACGAGTGGAATAGTCTTCAAGGCAGATGCAGGTTTGTGAGACATGTTGGAGTAGAACTGGCAGCCCGCGCACTTGTTGACTATATCTTTTGCCATCTCATTTGCATGTGGCCAATAGAATCCCGCTCGGTATGCTTTGGCCAAGATGGTCCGAGAGGACGCATGGTGACCATAGATCCCAGAGTGGATCTCATTTCAAATCATTCGACCTTCTTCTAGGGAGATGCAACACTGAGCCACTCCTGTGACACTTTCCCTGTAAAGCTGCCCTCTTATCACGGTGATAGCTTTGGATCGATAGATGATCTGGCGGGCCTCATCTTCATCTTCTGGGAGTTCCTGTCTGAGCAGGTACGTGATATATGGCACCGTGCAGTCGGGCGTGATCACTAGAACTTCCATGACCAAGTCGACTACAGCTGGGACTTCAATCTCTGTCAGATTGGTTGAACTTATCGGTTGTGGGGGCTCTTCCTTAATGGGATCCTCTTGTACTGACGGGGTGTGGAGATGCTCCAAGAACACATTACTGGGGATAGGCTTCCGAGTGGAACCTATCTTCGCCAGATCATCAGCAGCTTGATTCTTGATTTGGGGTATGTGGTGGAGCTCTAACCCCTCAAACTTCTTCTCTAGCTTTCTTACTGCATTGCAATAATCGGTCATTGCTGGACTCCTGATGTCCCATTCCTTCATTACTTGATTGACCACTAAGTCTAAGTCGCCGTAGACCATCAAGCGTCGGACGCCGAGTGAAATGGCCATACGTAACCCATACAACAGTGCCTCATACTCAGCTTCATTGTTTGAAGAATCAAAGTGAATCTGGAGGACATAGCTGAGCTTGTCACCTCTTGGGGATACCAAAACCACTCCTGCACCAGAGCCATTTAACATCTTGGACCCATCAAAGAACATAGTCCAATGCTCTGAGTGAATCTGAGTCAGTTGCTACTGTTGAATCCACTCTGCCAGGAAATCCACTATTGCCTGGGACTTGATGGCTTTCTTTGCCTCAAACTTGATATCCAACGGAAGAAGTTCAATCGCCCACTTTGCCACTCGACCAGTTGCATCCCTATTGTTCAGAATTTTTGATAATGGAGAGTTGCTGATGACTGAAACCGAGTGGTCTGAGAAGTAGTGTGCAACTTTCTTCGTGGTCAAGTAAATTCCATAAACAAGCTTCTGATAATGAGGATATCTCTGCTTGGAAGGAATCAAGACTTCAGAAATATAATACATAGGGCGCTGAACTTTGTAGGCTTTGCCTTCTTCCTCCCGCTCAACCGTGAGCATTGTGCTGACAAGTTGTCTAGTGACTGCGATGTAAAGCAGTAAAGGCTCTTTGCTGATTGGAGCGGCAAGCACCAGCTGGGTGGAAAGCAGGGCTTTGAGCTCTTCAAACGCTGCTTCAGCTTATCATTCCACTCGAACTTGTCAGACTTCTTCATTAGTCGGTAAAGAGGTAATGCCTTTTCACCGAGGCGCGAGATGAATCGACTCAATGCAGCCAAACAACCAGTAAGCTTCTGAACATCGTGAACACGCACATGGCGTTTCATTCGAAGGATTGTGCCAAACTTCTCTGGTGTTTGCGTCGATTCCTTGTTCGGAAACAAGGAATTCGAGTAACTTTCCACCTGGGACTCCGAATGTGCACTTTGACGGATTGAGCTTGATATCATATCTTCTTAAGTTGGCAAAGGTTTCAGCGAGGTCAGTCAGTAGGTCGGAACCTTTGCGTGACTTGACCATGATGTCATCCATGTATGCTTCCACATTCTGACTGATTTGAGTGAGTAGGCATTTCTGAATCATGCGCATGAACGTGGCACCAGCATTCTTGAGGTCAAAGGGCATAGTAACATAGCAAAAACACCCGAATGGGGTGATGAAAGCTGTTTCGCTCACGCCCCTCAGTTGAATCGACTATCTGGTCGATGCGGGGTAGAGGAAAATGATCTTTCGGGCAGGCCTGATTGATATGCTTGAAATCAATACACATTCGAAGTGACTTATCTTTGTTGGGGACCATAACAACATTGGCGAGCCACTCGGAGTGTGATACATCAACAACGTTTCTATAATTTTTGATTGTTCCATGCTATTATATTATCTGTTTTGGATGTTTAATGGGCTTTAATATGCTCTTTTATACTCCCTCCGTTCCTTGATATAAGGTGTATAGATTTTTGAGAAAAAACCCGAAATATAAGGTGTATTGCCTTGTACCACTCGTTTGGAGAATTTTTTTCGGGATTTGATTACATTTCCTTATATGAGGCAAGCTCCTCTATTTTCCCATGTCAATTAGTCAGGTGTAATCTCGCCCAAAATTTGTGAAATTTTACCTCCATGTGTGTTCTTTAATTTTCGTGCCAAAAACTATACACCCTATATTTAGGAATGGAGGGAGTAGTATTTTTGGGACTAACCTATTAATTGGAGGCCCAGTACCAGTTTCTGTTTTTTTGCCTATTTTAGTGTTTTGCAGAAAAGGAATATCAAACGGAGTCCAAACGGAATGAAACCTTCGCGAGGATCTTTCTTGGACCAAAAGCAATCCAGAAGACTTGGAGTTGAAGTCTGGGACACTACGAGGAGGCCACAAGGCAGGAGGGTGCTCCCCGGGGGGGGGGGGTTGGTGCGCCCCCACCAACATGGGCCCCTCATAGCTCCACCGACGTACTTCTTTCGCCTATATATACTCTTATACCCTAGAAACATTAGGGGGAGCCACGAAAGCACTTTTCCACTGCCACAACCTTTTGTACCCATGAGATCCCATCTTGGGGCCTTTTCCGGCGATCTGCCGGCGGGGGAATCGATAACGGAGGGCTTGTACATCAATACCATTGCATGTCCGATGAAGCATGAGTAGTTTACCACAGACCTTCGGGTCCATAGTTATTAGCTAGATGGATCCTTCTCTCTCTTTGGTTCTCAATACAAAGTTCTCCTCGATGTTCTTGGAGATCTATTCGATGTAATACTCTTTTGCGGTGTGTTTGCCGAGATCCGATGAATTGTGGATTTATGAACTTGATTATCCATGAATATTATTTGATTCTTCTCTGAATTCTTATATGCATGATTTGATATCTTTGCAAGTCTCTTTGAATTATCGGTCTAGTTTGGCCTACTAGACTGATCTTTCTTGCAATGGGAGAAGTGCTTAGCTTTGGGTTCAACCTTGCAGTGTCCTTTCCCAGTGACAGTAGGGGTAGCAAGGCACGTATTGTATTGTTGCCATCGAGGATAAAAATATGGGGTTTATATCATATTGCTTGAGTTTGTCTCTCTACATCATGTCATCTTGCTTAATGCGTTACTCCGTTCTTATGAACTTAATACTCTAGATGCATGCTGGATAGCGGTCGATGTGTGGAGTAATAGTACTCGATGCAAAATCGTTTCGGTCTACTTGACATAGACATGTTGCTTATGTTCATGATCATTGCCTTAGATGTCTTCATAATTATGTGCTCTTCTATCAATTGCTCGGCAGTAATTTGTTCACCCACCGTAATACATGCTATATTGAGAGAAGCCACTAGTGAAACCTATGGCCCCCGGGTCTCTTTTCCATTATATTGAATATATTAGTTTCCCGTCAACTTGCCAATTTCTGTCGCTGCTCCTTTTTATTGCAATCTTTACTTTCCAATCTATACAACAAAAATAGCAAAAATATTTACTTTACTATCTCTATCAAATCTCACTTTTGCGATTGGCCACGAAGGGATTGACAACCCCTTTATCGCGTTGGTTGCAAGGTTCTTGATTGTTTGTGCAGGTACTAGGTGACTTGTGTGTCGTCTCCTGGATTGATACCCTCGTTCTCAAAACTGAGGGAAATACTTATGCTACTTTGTTGCATCACCCTTTCCTCTTCAAGGGAAAACCAATGCATGCTCAAGAGGTAGCAGAGTGGTATATCTCGCAGATGAGCTCACCTGCCAGAAGCCGAGCCACCTCCTCACCAATTTCCTTCCTCTTCTCTGTGGCAGACCGACGGAGATGCTCTTTAACGGGTTTTGTTTACGGGTCAACTGGCAAACGGTGCTCAGCCAGTCCCCTGGGTACACCCGGCATGTCTGATGGTTTCCATGCAAAGATGTCCCAGTTCTCACGGAGGAACTGGATGAGCACTTCTTCCTATTTGTTGTCGAGTGTTGTTGAGATATGAGTTGAAGCAGCATTGGGATCGGTCGGGTGAACGTGAACTGGTTTTGTTTCACCAGACGACTGAAATGCATACTCTAAAGCAAGCCTCTTGGCATGCAACAAATCACTCGGATCTGCATTCTTCTGGTATTCTTGCATTTCTACTACTGCCATCTGTTCATCGACGATTTTTGAACCCTTCTGGAGGCAATCTTCTGCCCTCTGCCGATTTCCAGTGAATCTGATCACGCCTCTGGGGCCAGGCATCTTCAACTTGAGGTACACGTAACACGGTCGAGCCATGAAACGAGCATAAGCAGGCCTACCTAAAATAGCATGATAGACACCGTCAAAATCCACCACCTCAAACGTCAACTTTTCCTTGCTGTAATTCTTTGAATCACCGAAAACCACATCAAGAGTGATCTGACCGAGTGAATCGGCTTTTTTCCTGGGATGACACTATGGAATCTCAAGTTGCTCTCGCCGAGCTTGGACATCGGAATGCCCATCCCTCGGAGGGCCTCAGCATACAGTATATTCAAACCACTGCCACCGTCCATCAAAATGTTGGTCAGTCGAGTGCCCCCAACGACTGGTCGACCACCAACGCTTGCCGTCTAGGGGTAGCAACATGCGCTGGATGGTCGGAGTGGTCGAATGTAATGGTTTTTTTACCACTTCAAATATGTCATCGTTGCCGGAGCAACCATGTTTACTTCTCTGTTGATAACTTTCAATCGACTTTTGCTCTCGAGGTCAGCAAAAATCTCCAAAGTGGCATTGACGTTGGGGTAACCGACATCTTCCTCTTTGTCCTCCTCCTTATCAGACTCTTTTTCCTTTTCACTGGGCTGACCTTCTCAAAAACTCTGAATCAGGAGTCGACACTATCGAGTGGTATGCTTGGGAAGAATCAAGTTTCCCTCTTCGTCTTTTTTGGTGTGTATATGACACGGTAAATCAAGCACATCATTTCCCGCTTGATCTTTCACTTTTTTGGGGGTCCAAGGCCCTTTAGGATGCCCCTTGAACTTCCCTTGATTCAAAACTTCTGTTGGTGGCATCTGCGTGCTCCGTAGGACGCCGGAGATGGAGGATCTTAAGCAGCGTTTGAGGCTGGCGGTGGTGGCGTACGTGGGCGGTACTCGGCCCCCGGTGTCATGCCGGGAGGCGGCGAAAGAAGTGTTGACGGCCCTGCGCATTCCCCTCCACCGGTTCTCTGTTCACAAATTCCATCCCAAGGACTTCCTGGTGGTTTTCGCTTCGCCGGAGCTGCGCAACAAGGCGTTGGCGGCGGGCACCGTTCAGTATGGCTACTTCAACCTGTTCATCAAACCATGGCTCAAGCAGGCGCAAGCGGTGTCTAGAGTGATGCGTACTCAAGTTGACCTCATTATCGAGGGGATTCCATCTCATGTGTGGACGATCGAGACGGCGGCCGAGCTCCTTGGTTCGTCATGTCTGGTCGAGAGTTTGGCTCCGGAGATAGCAAATCACGAAGATCTCTCCCTCTTCAAGCTACGAGCCTGGTGTGTGGATCCTGATGAAGTGCCAGCGGACAAGCGGCTGTGGGTGCCGGAACCGGGGGAGAACGGAGGGCCGGCAGCAAGGTCACCGACGACCCGTGCTTTGCTGGAGTATAAAATGCTCATCCACATTGGAAGGCTGCGCGAGCACGAGGGTCCTGAGCGCTGGCTCAGGCCTCCTAGTTCCGGTGGTAGCGGGCAGAGTGGCTTGCCGGGGAGCTTTGAGGACATCTCGGGTCGGGGAGAATGGCGCGTCTTGTCGTGGTCGAGGGGTGCACGTGATCACCGCGGTGGGGCGCTGAGCAGAGGTGCGCACAGCGGCTCCTACAAGCAGGCTTTGTTGGGTTGTATCGGGCCGTCAGAGTGGAGGTTACCGCCGATGGCTCGTGGCAAGGAGGTGTCGGCGAGCACGCCCGTGATCACCACGGCCGTTGCGACAGGGACTTGCCAGGGAGGACTGGTGGCTGCAGCCCAAGCCCTGCAGGAGGCGCAGTTTACCACAGCTGATCCGGTGGCGTAGTTTGCCACAGAAGATCCGGGCAGGTGTAGTGGGACCCTGCCACGCCAGGAGGCTACGGTTGCCATCGTTCCGCGCGTTCTGTTGGGCCCGGGTAGCCAGACTTTTGACCATGTGATGAGTAGGGATCAGGCACCCACCAATGCCAGCTCGCAACAGGTGATTGACAGCGCGATTCGTGCGGATCCCATGGAGGATGACCATGTGCAGGATAAGACGTGCCAGGAGGCGGCTTTTGGGGATTCTAATCTCGCCATCCCGCCCGCTGCTGATTCGGTGGGGGTCGCCAACGCCCAATCCGCTGTTACCATGGAGCAGGCCCCACTGGATCCGCTGCCCGACAAAGTCACTGAGGGGTTGGCACCGGTCTTGGATGCGCTGCAGCTAGCGACAACGGAGACGATCGACAAGCCTTCTGCCGATTTGGTGGACCCGGGTCCCAGTATACAGGAGGCTGGTGCAGGTTTTGAGGGGGCCGACATGACCGCGCCAAATGCAGGCATGCAAGAGCCGTTGCATGGTGGCAATGGTACTGATACTGGTGCAATTACTGTACATCGCCGCGAGGAGAATCTATCAGCGAAAGAAATCGCAGTGCTTGGGAACATAAAGGCGTTTTGTGCTGGGTTGCTTAAAAAGCTTGCCCCGCCGCTTCTCAAGGAGTTCAAAGGGCTGCGAGGGGTTAAACCAGGCCATGACCCGTTTACCCCACGCTGCACAACTCGATCCGTCTGTGCAAGTAGCTCTAGGAAGACGAAGGCCTCGGCAGCCAAAACGGTGCTGCTTAGAACCTTGGGCCTGGACTGTGATGATCTGGCGGTCTCGGAAGATGCGCTAGGTCAGCTCCGTATAGTCTTCGACTCACCACTACAGGAGCCGCAGTTGAGAGCCATCGTGGCTATCTTCGGGAAGGCGATACCGCTCAACCTCGCAGAGGAGGCAGGGATGGTAGAGCCGATCTTGGCGCAGTAGGCACGTTGGTGCCGGTGGTATTGGAGGCATTTCGTTCCGATGTCGTTCAATGCTTTGGAGTTAGTGTGTTGGAATGTAAGAGGCCTTAACAGTCCGGCCAAAAGGAAGGTGCTTAGGGGTTTTGTGGATTCCACTCACGTGACGATTGTTTGTATCCTAGAAACTAAACTTGAGGTGGTGGACACTTTTGTAATCTTGCAATGCATGGGGCCGAACTATGATAGTTTCACTTACTTACCGGCGTCGGACACGAGAGGCGGTATCTTTGTGGCATGGGACACCACACGGGTCCTCCTGTCAAATTATGTAAATGACTCCCACAACATTTCGGCGTACGTCTCGCCCAAGGAGGGAGAGCCATGGTGGCTCACAGTAGTATATGGGCCTCAGGAAGATGAGCGCAAAATTAACTTCCTCAATGAGCTTTCGAAGCGGAGATCCCTATGTCCAGGGCCATGGCTCGTCTTGGGAGACTTCAATCTCATCCTTTATGCGGCAGACAAAAACAACTCTAATTTGGACAGGAGAATGATGGGGAAGTTCAAGCGGTTTGTGGATGATAACGCGCTCAAGGAGCTCTTTTTGCATGGACGCAAATTCACGTGGAGCAACGAAAGGGAGACGCCCACGCTCACAAAGATCGATCGTGTGTTTGTTTCCGTAGATTGGGAGCTAGACCACCGGAGTGCCTGCTGCAAGCTTTATCTACCGAGCACTCCGATCATTGCCCACTCCATCTTGCTCTTGAGGAGCACATGCATGCTAGAAGGAGGTTCCGTTTTGAAAAGTTCTGGGTCAAAATGGATGGATTTTTGGATGTAGTCAAGGAGGCCTGGGTTTGTGATCCGGATATCACAGACCCGTTCTTGCGCTTAGACATCATGCTACGAAACACAGCCCGAGCGCTTGCTAGATGGGGGCAGAAGGAGATCGGGAACATAAAGCTGCAAATCGCTATTGCGAACATAGTCATCATGCGGTTTGATTGCGCTCAGGAGAGTCGTAGTCTGACTGAGGAGGAGAGATGGCTTAGACGAACCCTAAAACAGCTTGTACTTGGACTGGCGTCCCTAGAGAGGACTATTGCACGACAGAGGTCAAGAATTACATGGCTTCAAGAAGGGGATGCTAACACGCAGTTGTTCCACCTGGTAGCGAATGGGAGACGTATGAAAAACTACATCCCTTCCTTGACCATGGATGGGTGCATCATTATGGATCAGAAAGGCAAAGAGGAAGCCTTCTACAAAGCTTACAAGGATGTGCTAGGCAAGGACGGAGCCCGAGATTTCACACTTGACTTCGAGGGGCTTGGTGACACGGCCATTGATCTTTCAAACAAAGATCGCGTGTTCACTGAGGATGAGATTTGGGCAGTTATCAAGGATATGCCTTCGGATAAAGCACCTGGGCCGGACGGATTCATTGGCATTTTCTTTCAAAAAGCGTGGGAGATTATCAAGGTGGATCTAGTTGCTGCGATTCACAAGTTTTTCCTTGGCAATGGAAGGAGATTTGGAAGGCTCAACCAAGCTCTGATCACCCTGATACCAAAGACACCGGATGCATGCGCGGTGTTCGACTTTCGACCTATTTGCCTGGTGCACAGTATGCCCAAGATAGCTTCCAAGCTGTTGACCGCCAGGCTAAGACCGCGCATGGGAGAGCTTGTACAGACGAACCAGTCCGCATTCATTAAGGGCAGATGCTTGCATGATAACTTTCTCTTGGTTCGGCAAATGGCGCGCACGATGCATAGGAGGAAAGCCAAGGGAGTGATGCTCAAGCTTGACATAACCAAAGCTTTTGATTCGCTGGCGTGGCCGTTTCTGTTTCAGGTGTTAAGAGCCAAGGGCTTCTCGGAGCGCTGGATCTCTTGGATTGCGATCTTCCTCACCACCGCTAGCTCGAGGGTGCTTGTGAATGGATGTGCTGGTGACAAGTTCATGCACGCTAAAGGATTGAGACAAGGGGACTCGATATCTCCCTTGTTATTTGTTATTGCCATGGACGTGCTTACGGCCATCATCTCCAAGGCGCATGAGGCGCGAGTGCATAGTACCATCAATGGATGTAGTCCAATGCAGCGCTTGTCCCTGTATGCTGATGATGTGGTGCTCTTCGTAAAACCAACATGGTCAGACCTCATGTGCGTTAAAGAAATCCTTGCTATATTCGAAGTGGCATCTGGGCTCAAAGTCAACTATTCCAAATCTGCGGCAATCTTGATCAGAGCAGAAAATGAGGATGAAGAGCTTGTTAAGTCTGCACTGCCATGGAGAATCGACACCTTTCCATGCAAATACCTTGGGCTCCAACTTAGCATCAGGCAACTCAAAAGGTCAGAGTGGCAGCCAATTGTTGACACGGCTCTCCACATCCTGCCTGGATGGCAAAGGGGTCTCGTGACGAGGCCGGGGAGACTCATACTTGTCAATCAAGTAATGAGGGCGCGCGCTACACATCACCTCATGATAGCGGAGGCACCTAAATGGGCTCTGGAGAGAGTGGACAAGGGGTGTCGGGCATTTTTCTGGGCCGGAACCGAGGCGGTGAATGGAGGCAAATGTGTCGTCTCCTAGGCTAGAGTGTGCAGGCCTAAACACTTGGGAGGCTTGGGAGTCATTGACCTGGCTAAGCACGGTATCGCTTTAAGACTTAGATGGGAATGGCTTAGACGCACCAATGATTCCAGGCTATGGCAAGGCCTCAACCTGACCTCAGACAAAAAGGTGGACCAAGCTTTTGGAAGCCTTGTCAAATGGGAAGTTAGTTCAGGAGGCAAGACCTTGTTCTGGAAAGACCGATGGATACATGGAGCAGCTATTAAAGATTTTGCACCCTTGGTTGTGGCAAAGGTGCGGACACAAGTGGTAAACAAGAGACTTGTGTGAGATGCGATGTGCATGCATTCATGGATGGACGATGTAATGGGAAATCTATGCACTGAGGGTCTCACCCAGTTCATCGGCCTTTGGGAGATTCTCTTGGAAGTTCATTTGGACGCTCAGGTCGAGGACTGCCCCATCTGGGCTTGGAACACGTCCGGAGTCTACACGGCATCATCTGCGTACAAGATGCTATGCGAGGGAGGAGTCAGATTCCATTGCTTCGGAGCCATATGGAAGTGTTGGGCACCGCTTGCATGCAAGCTATTCATGTGGCTTGCGGTACAATATCGTTTATGGACCTCGGACAGGAGAGCTAGGCACGGATTGCAAGACCAAGCATCAAAATGTTATATGTGTGACCAGGAGGAGGATACAGTGGACCACATTTTGCTGTAGTGCGTGTTCTTGCAGCAAGTGTGGTTCTGCTGCACTACTAGGGTGGGTTTGACAGCCGACATTTGCCCAACAAATGACTCAAGATTGGTGCAGTGGTGGACGGATACGAGAAAGCGGATAGATAAGCAGTCTCAGAAAGGCTTTGACACCCTCGTGATGCTAATCTGTTGGACGATATGGAAGCAAAGGAATGCGAGGGTCTTCGGCACGGGCATAATCAAGAATGAGTGGGATACTATAGACTCTATCTTTGATGAGCTGAGGACTTGGGCCAAAGCAGGAGCTTTCAGAGGACAACCGATCATAGAGTAGTCGAGTAGAGCTAGGGAGTGGTGTGGAGGCTTGGTTAGGGTCGGTTTGTGACTCCTATCTAGCGATGTGTAATCTCTTGTACATATTTTTCTTCCTTATATAAAGCTAAGGTGCGCCATTGGCGTGCCCTCGAAAAAAAAACTTCTGCCTCAGCAGGACCTGTAGCCTCAGCTTTGCGTTTCTGTTTTCGAGTGGAGCTTCCTCCTCCAGTGTCCTAGGCGACTGATTTGTTCTTGCTGCTCCGGAGTCGGTCTTGTTCTCCGACGTTAGCATACCGAGTGGCTATCTCCATCATCCGAGTCAGAGACAAGTCCCTGGTCCGACCGAACTTCAAGTTGAGCTCTCTATACTGGACGCCTTCTTTAAAGGTGCAAACTGCTTGGTGCTCTGATACATTCTCCACTGTATGATGAAGGGTAGTCCATCTTGGGATACGATCTCTCAAAGTCTCATTCTGCTTCTAAACACAATGCTGCAATTCTGCCAAACCAGTGGGTCGCTTGCAGGTACCCTCGAATGTTTTGGTAAACACTCGGGCTAACTCTTCCCAATTGAAAATGCTCCCAAGGGCCAACTGATTCAACCAAGCTCTAGCAGAACCCTCAAGCATCAATGGGAGGTGTTTCATGGCCACCTCATCATTGCCACCACCAATGTGCACTACCACTTGGTAATCCTCCAACCAATTGTCGGGCTTCGACTCTCCGGTGAACTTACTTACGCCCGTCGCCAACCTGAAGTTGTGTGAGATCTTAGCGGCTCAGATGGCTCTTCCGAAGCACTCGGGGCCAGAAACGTGCACTCTGCTTCCACTGGGTTGATCTCTATCCAGCCCTTCCTATATGCTCTATTCGTGTCGACCAAACCTTGCACAAGGTCTGATCTTGCATCGAACCCAGGCTCTCTTGGGTGGAATGGAACGTTGCGCTCATTACCATATGGGCGCCTGTCGTCAAACTGCTGGGGTGCATACGACCCGCCCCATGGAGGGGGCGAAGGTACTCGACGGTGGTTGTCACGGGCATACTCACGATCAAATTCTCCATGGGGTCTTCCCAGGTGCCGATCCCGAAGGTGACCATGATCTTCACATCGCAAAGGCGACCCAGGATTGTGTGCCGACTGAACTGTGTCGGCCCTCACTGGCCTACTGTGGATCCTATTGTGCGACTGAGACACGACCGAGTTTTGCTCTCCTGCCGCCCGGAGCAACGCCCAGATCTGCTCCAAGCCTCTTCCAGCCTCTGAACGGGATGACTGAATAGATTCTACTATACGTGCAGTAGCTGTAAGATTCTAGATCGGAGTGCCGTATACCTAGGGTTCAGGCGGAAACAATTGTCATTGTCATCGACTAGATTCGGGGATCGGTCGACAGGTGTGTTCGTCGAGAAAATGTTGGAGGTTCACCAGACGCGCGTGCTCGGCCAATGTGGCCAGGCGCGCAGCCTCCAAGGCCCGAGCCTCGGCAATCTCCCCCATGATAGGGGTCTGGCACCTCCATGTTGTGGAGGTCCAACTCTTCCCTCTGCTGTGAATTGAGAGGTTGGGGCTCGTACTTATCATGATCATACGACAGGACACCACCGCCGCCGTTGCCGCCGTTGCGGCGAAACTCGGATGGGCTGCAATGAGAGTCGACCATGAGAACTTCTTCCGGGGGGTCACTGCTCCTGCGATCAGAAAGAGTATCCGTGGAGCCAGTCGATGGATCGAATGGTCCGTACAGAAATTTGTCGGGCTCGATCGCCGCGACTTGTGGGGTGGCCGACTCGCGGGCCACCACATGCTTTACCCACCGCTGGAGCCATGACCGACCGGATCGCTTGCGGCGGCATCCAGCGGAGTGTGTGGATGATGCGGGAGCCGACCGATACGGGGCCGACGGCTACCGCAGAAGGACGCCACAGGCACTCGCGCGGAAGTGTGATGCCCCACAGATCGGAAGAGCCTCGACATCGAGGGGGGATTCTTGAAGCCAGGCGGAGTCGTTGGCGATGAAAGTGAGCGCGCCGAGTCGGAACTCGCGGCCCACAAACCAACCACCGTCGGAAACCATGTTGATGGAGATCGAAAAAATGCAACCTCGCCAGACGTTGGCAAGATGCCTCGCCCCAAGGTGGGCGCCAACTATTGTGGTACTAAGTCTGACAGTAAGAGTAGGGGGTACGTATGAGGAGGCGAGGCCCTAGTTATGGCGAGGTTGTACACACGAGTTTACGAGTTCAGGCCCCTCTCAGAGGAGGTAAAAGCCCTACGTCTTAGAGCCCTGAGGTGGTCGACTGGAATATGGGTGTGTGTGTGTGTGTGTTACAGGGGGTGCGAACCCTTGTGCCAGAGCATGGTGGGTGGCTTATATACACTACTAGGGAAAACCTTATACACAGAATCTTACCAGTAGCGCGTGTTAAAAATGAGGCGCTACTGCTACTTAGAAGTAGAGCATTGGCTTAAAGGGTGCTACTGTTATCCACATAGCAGTAGTGCGGCATGAACAAAATGCGCTACTACTATAATTGCCGCACCGTTCCCGATGTGCCAGGTATAGTAGTAGCGCCCTTCTATAAACCGCACTACTACAACAAATCTTAGCAGTAGTGAGTTTGTGAGGGCGCCCTACTGCTACGGATTTTAGCAGCAGCGCATTTTCGCTCCCCACGCTACTGTTAAGGCTATTTTCACCTAACCCCCCACGCGGGCTTCCCTCTCCTCTGCTTCCTCCCTCAATTCCCCACTCTCTCTTCTCCCCCTCGTCGCCTCCGCCAGAGCCCCTACCCTCGCCCTCGCCGGAGCCCCTGCCCTCGCTCTCCGCCGGAGTCTGCCCCTCGACGTCGTCGCGCGCCTGTGCCTCCTCCTCCTCGACCTCGACCTTGCCGGAGCCCCTACCCTCGCTCTCCGCCGCCGTCTCCCTCGACCCGCCTCGTCGCCATATCCCCCGACCCCGCCTCGCCGCGCCTCGGTGCCGCCGTCTCCCCCGACCCCATGTCTCTCCCCGCCCTCTGTAAGCACTCTCCCCTTCCCTCTTCTCTGCTCTCTGTTAGTATGAACCCTAGCTATTTAGTGTAGTTAGTATGAACCCTAGTCTACTTTTAGCGCTAGTTAGTTAATTATAATTAGCATTAACCCTATTTAATTAGGTAGTACGAACCCTAGTTAAAAAAATGGATACTTATATGGTAATTAGGGCAGTAGTTCCTAGGTACTAATTAGTTAGTAAGAACTAGGTACTAATTAGGTACTAGTTTATTTTTATTTATAGTAAGTTTATTTTTAGTAAGCACTAGTTGAATTAATAGAACTAGTTAGTAAGAACTTGTTAATATTTTTTTAGTTAAAGCAGTTTTCCCCGCATCGACATGGACGATGCCTATCCCGCATCCTCATCGTCGAGTCGGCGGAGGACGACACCTGCTTGACCAGATGGGCCATGTCCGGGACTGGGCTCCGCCCAGGTGGTACTAGGAGGCGCTACCTACCGGGGGGCATGGGTTGGTGAGGAGCCAGCCTGTCGTTGACCCGAACCTTCTTTGGTGGCGGTCGCGTGGGCCAGTGACGGTCCAGAGGCTCGAGGACCCCGCAGAGGTGGTGCGTCACCGTGTCAGTGAGGAGGACACGCACGTGCATCGCTACTTGTTTGCGTTGGAGCATAGGTTCTCCAATACCTGGCAGGTTCTCCAGGGATCTCACTGGAGCTATGATCCCGTGATGGTTCCTTCTCTGTGGGTGTCCACCGCTCGCGCCGATACCCGTCGTGTGCTAGGGTTTCAGTTGTATTAGTGATGTTATATGTATGATACTGATGTCTACTACACAACCTTCTTCTTGTAGACGTTGTTGGGCCTACAAGTGCACAAGTTTGTAGGACAGTAGCAAATTTCCCTCAAGTGGATGACCTAAGGCTTATCAATCCGTGGGAGGCGTAGGATGAAGATGGTCTCTCTCAAACAACCCTGCAACCAAATAACAAAAAGTCTCTTGTGTCCCCAACACACCCAATACAATGGTAAATTGTATAGGTGCACTAGTTCAGTGAAGAGATGGTGATACAAGTGCAATAAGGATAGTAGATATAGGTTTTTGTAATCTGAAAATATAAAAACAGCAAGGTAACTAATGATAAAAGTGAGCGTAAACGGTATTGCAATGGTAGGAAACAAGGCATAGGGTTCATACTTTCACTAGTGCAAGTTCTCTCAACAATAATAACATAAATAAATCGTATAACAATCCCTCAACATGCAACAAAGAGTCACTCCAAAGCCACTAATAGCAGAGAACAAACGTAGAGGTTTTGGTAGGGTACGAAACCACCTCAAGGTTATCATTTCTGTTCTATCTATTCAAGAGTTCGTAGTAAAATAACATGAAGCTATTCTTTCCGCTCAATCTATCATAGAGTTCATACTAGAATAACACCTTAAGACACAAATCAACCAAAACCCTAATGTCACCTAGATACTCCATTGTCACCTCAAGTATCTGTGGGCATGATTATACGATATGCATCACACAATCTCAGATTCATCCAACCAACACAAAGTACTTCAAAGAGTGCCCCAAAGTTTCTACTGGAGAGTCAAGAAAATGTGCCAACCCCTATGCATAGGTTCATGCGCGGAACCCACAAGTTGGTCACCAAAACATACATCAAGTGGCACGTGATATCCCATTGTCACCACAGATAAACACGGCAAGACATACATCAAATGTTCTCAATCATAAAAGACTCAATCCAATAAGATAACTTCAAGAGGGAAACTCAATTCATCACGAGAGAGTAGAGGGGGAGAAACATCATAAGATCCAACTATAATAGCAAAGCTCGCGATATATCAAGATCGTGCCATAGAGAGAACACGAGAGAGAGAGATCAAACACATAGCTACTGGTACATACCCTCAGCCCCGAGGGTGAACTACTCCCTCCTCGTCATGGATAGTGTCGGGATGATGAAGATGGCCACCAGTGATGGGTTCCCCCTCTGGCAGGGTGCCGGAACAGGCTCCCGAGAGGTTTTTGGTGGCTACAGAGGCTTGCGGCGGCGGAACTCTCGATCTATCTTCTCCGTGGATGTTTTTAGGGTACGTGGGACTATATAGGCGAAAGAAGTCGGTCGTGAGGTGCTCGAGGGGCCCACAAGACAGGGGGCGCCCCCAGTAGGGGGGGGGGCACCTCCTATCTCCTGGCCTCCTTGAGGATCTTCTGACGTGAACTCCAAGTCTCCAGGATCATATTCTTAACGAAAATCACGCTGCCGAAGGTTTCATTCCGTTTGGACTCCGTTTGATATTCCTTTTCTTCGAAATACTGAAATAGGCAATAAAACAACAATATGGGCTGGGCCTCCGGTTAATAGGTTAGTCCCAAAAGTAATATAAAAGTGTATAATAAAGCCCGTAATCATTCAAAACAGATAATAAAATAACATGAATGCTTCATAAATTATAGACACGTTGGAGACATATCAGCATCCCCAAGCTTAATTCCTACTCGTCCTCGAGTAGGTAAATGATAAAAGAAAGAATTTATGAAGTGTGAATGCTAGCAGGTGCACAAGTTTGATCAATGATAATTTCAATCACCTTTTCTAGCATCATTATATGTCATAACAGTAGTTCATCTCATAAAACTTCTCACGATAAAGTAACAAGCAATTCACATGTCAAAGCATAGACCATAAACTTTCTTGAAAACTAGCAAACTTCATTCTCAGTCATAAAACAATTGCAATTCATCTTATTTTCAGGAATAGCAAAGTCCACATACTCAACTATCATATAGTCTTCTACAATTGCTAACACTCACGCAATACTAATGGTTATGGAGTTTCAATCGGACACTGAGAAAGATAAGGGCTTATAGTGTTGCCTCCCAACGTATCACCATTGGGTGATGTCAACAATAATAGTTCATGCTAACTTACATCCAATTGGATATATATATCAGGATCTTCCCAACATGAGGTGCTTGCCAAAGGATAAAATGGAAAAGGGAAAGGTGAAGATCACCTTGACTCTTGCATAAAGGTAAAAGACATAAAGTAAAAGATAGGCCCTTCGTAGAGGGAAGCAGAGGTTGTAATGCGCTTTTAGGGTTGGATGCACAAAATCTTAATGCAAACGAATGTCACTTTATATTGCCACTTGCATATGGACCTTTATTATGCAGTCCGTCGCTTCTATTGCTTCCATAACAAGATCGTATAAAGCTATTTTATTCACACCAAAAGATCATACATATTTAGAGAGCAATTTTTATTGCTTGCACCGATGACAACTTACTTGAAGGATCTTACTCAATCCATAGGTAGGTATGGTGGACTCTCATGGCAAAACTGGGTTTAAGGATATTGGAAGCACAAGTAGTATCTCTACTTGGTGCAAGGAATTTGGCTAGCATGAGGGGGAAAGGCAAGCTCAACATGTTTGAATGATCCATGACAATATACTTTAACTCAGATGTCGGAAAACATAACCCATCATGTTGTCTTCCTTGTCCAACATCAACTCTTTAGCATGTCATACTTAATGAGTGCTCCCAATTATAAAAGATGTCTAAGATAGTATATTAATATGTGAAATCTCTCTTCCTTCAATATTCTTTCATGAATTGTTCAAATGACCAATATGATGCTTGCTAACCTTCAATAAATTCACAACCTCTACTTATTAGATGTGAAGTCATTACTCCCCATGGGATAAGCAAATGAGACATATATAATTTCAGATTTATGACAATCAACTCATTCAACAACTTACTCGTAGGATATATGTGAGGCACATGAGTAAATGAAAAACTACTCCAAAAAGATATAAGTGAAGAACAATGAGTAGCTAAATAATTATGTAACTATGTGAAGAATCTCTCCCATTAAAGAATTTAAGATCTTGGTATTGTATTCAAATAGCAAGCAAAACAAAATAAAATGACAATGCAAGGATATCACAACTCATGTGAAGAAGCAAAAACTTAGGCTCAACCGGTACTAACCGATAGTTGTTGAACAAGAAAGGTGGGATGCCTACCGGGGCATCCCCAAGCTTAGATGCTTGAGATTTCTTGAAATATTATCTTGGGGTGCCTTGGGCATCCCCAAGCTTTAACTTTTGTGTCTCCTTAATTCCTCTCATATCATGGTTTCTCTTTTTATCAAAAGCTTCATCCACACCAAACTCAACAAGAACTCGTGAGATAGGTTAGTATTAACCAATGCAAAACCTTATCATTTTCTACTGTAACAAAACACTAAAATTATTATTCAACATTGCATACGAAATGCCTCTGCATATTTAATACTCCTATCCTCAAATAGAATCATTAAACAAGCAAACATATGCAAACAATGCAAACATAACAGCAATCTGTCAAAACAGTACAGTCTGTAAAGAATGCAAGATTCATCATACTTCCCTAACTCCAAAAATTATGAAATAAACGTCCCACTGTTGTAAATTTATCATATCTCATTATGCAAAAAGTTTCAACATTATACCATTCTCTGAATTTTCTAGGGAATTTTTGCAACAGCGGTAAACTTTCTGTTTTCAAACAGCAACATGTATACTAGAAAAATAAGCATGGTAAAAGCTATCCTTGACATTTTTATTGAAAATAAAGATGCAAAACATTATTGTAAATAACAACAAGCAAATACTAACAAGATAAAATGATGCTCCAAGCAAAACATATATCATGTGGTGAATAAAAATATAGCTCCAAGTAAAGTTACCGATGAACGAAGACGAAAGAGGGGATGCCATCCGGGGCATCCCCAAGCTTAGGCTCTTGGTTGTCCTTTGAATATTACCTTGCGGTGCCTTGGGCATCCCCAAGCTTAGTCTCTTTCCACTCTTTATTCCATAGTCCATCGAATCTTTACCCAAAACTTGAAAACTCCACAACACAAAACTCAACAGAAAACTCATAAGCTCCGTTAGTATAAGAAAATAAAACCACCACTTAGGTACTGTAGTGAACTCATTCTAAATTCATATTGGTGTAATATCTACTGTATTACAACTTCTCTATGGTTCATACCCTTCTATACTACTCATAGATTCATCAAAATAAGCAAACAACACATAGAAAACAGAATCTGTCAAAAACAGAACAGTCTGTAGTAATCTGTATCAAACGTATACTTCTGGAACTTACAAAATCCTACCAAATTAGGAAGTCTTGATAAATTTGTGTACCAATCCAGATCAAAAAGAATCAGATGAAACTCATGTTTCTGTGAATTAAAAAAACTAATTTATTGGATGCAAAAGTGTCTGATTTTCAGCAGGATCAACACAACTATCACCGCAGGCTATCCTAAAGGTCTTACTTGGCACTTCATTAAAACAAAAGCTATAAAACATGATTACTACAGTAGCATAATCATGTGAACACAAAATAACAGTAAATATAAATATTGGGTTGTCTCCCAACAAGCGCTTTTCTTTAATGCCTTTTCTTGCTAGGCATGATGATGGCAATGATGCTCACATAAAAGATAAGAATTGAAACATAACGGGAGCATCATGAAGCATATGACTAGCACATTTAAGTCTAACCCACTTCCTATGCTTAGGTATTTTGTGATAAAACAACTTATGGGAACAATAATCAACTAGCATAGGAAAGCACAACAAGCATAACTTCAAGATTTTCAACACATAGAGAGGAAACTTGATATTATTGCAATTCCTACAAGCATATGTTCCTCCCTCATAATAATTTTCAGTAGCATCATGAATGAATTCAACAATATAACCAGCACCTAAAGCATTCTTTTCATGATCTACAAGCATAGAAAATTTACTACTCTCCACATAAGCAAAATTCTTCTCATGAATAGTAGTGGGAGCAAACTCAACAAAATAATTATCATGTGAGGCATAATCCAATTGAAAACTAAAATCATAATGATAAGTTTCATGGTTATCATTATTCCTAATAGCATACAAGTCATCACAATAATCATCATAGATAGCAACTTTATTCTCATAATCAATTGGAACCTCTTCCGAAATAGTGGATTCATCACTAAATAAAGTCATGACCTCTCCAAATCCACTTTCATAATTATCACAATAAGATTCAACACCCTCCAAAATAGTGGCATGCTTTCATCAAAATAAATTTGCTCATCAAAGCTTGGGGGACAAAATATATCATATTCATCAAACAAAGCTTCCCCAAGCTTGTGGCTTTGCATATCATTAGCATCATGGATATTCAAGGAATTCATACTAACAACATTGCAATCATGCTCATCATACAAAGATCTAGTACCAAGCATTTTAATGCATTCTTCTTCTAGCACTTGAGCACAATTTTCCTTTCCATCATTCTCACGATAGATATTAAAAATATGAAGCGTATGAGACAAACTCAAATCCATTTTTTTTAGTTTTTTGTTTCATAGACTAAACTAGTGATAAAACAAGAAACAAAAAGATTCAATTGCAAGATCTAAAGATATACCTTCAAGCACTCACCTCCCGGGCAACGGCGCCAGAAAAGAGCTTGATGTCTACTACACAACCTTCTTCTTGTAGACGTTGTTGGGCCTGCAAGTGCACAGGTTTGTAGGACAGTAGCAAATTTCCCTGAAGTGGATGACCTAAGGTTTATCAATCCGTGGGAGGCATAGGATGAAGATGGTCTCTCTCAAACAACCCCGCAACCAAATAACAAAAAGTCTCTTGTGTCCCCAACACACCCAATACAATGGTAAATTGTATAGGTGCACTAGTTCGGCGAAGAGATGGTGATACAAGTGCAATAAGGATAGTAGATATAGGTTTTTGTAATATGAAAATATAAAAACAGCAAGGTAACTAATGATAAAAGTGAGCGTAAACGGTATTGCAATGGTAGGAAACAAGGCATAGGGTTCATACTTTCACTAGTGCAAGTTCTCTCAACAATAATAACATAGATAGATCATATAACAATCCCTCAACATGCAACAAAGAGTCACTCCAAAGCCAGTAATAGCGGAGAACAAACGTAGAGATTATGGTAGGGTACGAAACCACCTCAAAGTTATCATTTCTGTTCTATCTATTCAAGAGTTCATAGTAAAATAACATGAAGCTATTCTTTCCGCTCAATCTATCATAGAGTTCATACTAGAATAACACCTTAAGACACAAATCAACCAAAACCCTAATGTCACCTAGATACTCCATTGTCACCTCAAGTATCCGTGGGCATGATTATACGATATGCATCACACAATCTCAGATTCATCCAACCAACACAAAGTACTTCAAAGAGTGCCCCAAAGTTTCTACCGGAGAGTCAAGAAAACGTGTGCCAACCCCTATGCATAGGTTCATGGGCGGAACCCGCAAGTTGGTCACCAAAACATACATCAAGTGGCACGTGATATCCCATTGTCACCACACATAAACACGGCAAGACATGCATCAAGTGCTCTCAATCATAAAAGACTCAATCCAATAAGATAACTTCAAGAGGGAAACTCAATTCATCACGAGAGAGTAGAGGGGGAGAAACATCATAAGATCCAACTATAATAGCAATGCTCGCGATACATCAAGATCGTGCCATAGAGAGAACACGAGAGATAGAGATCAACACATAGCTACTGGTACATACCCTCAACCCCGAGGGTGAACTACTCCCTCCTCGTCATGGATAGCACCGGGATGATGAGGATGGCCACCGGTGATGGGTTCCCCCTCCGATAGGGTGCCGGAACGGGCTCCCGAGAGGTTTTTGGTGGCTACAGAGGCTTGCGGCGGCGGAACTCCCGATCTATCTTCTCCGTGGATGTTTTTAGGGTACGTGGGACTATATAGGCGAAAGAAGTCGGTCGGGAGGTGCTCGAGGGGCCCATGAGATGGGGGGGGCACCCAGTAGGGGGGGGGGGGCGCCCCCTATCTCCTGGCCTCCTCGAGGATCTTCTGACGTGAACTCCAAGTCTCCAGGATCATATTCTTCCCAAAAATCACGCTGCCGAAGGTTTCATTCCGTTTGGACTCCGTTTGATATTCCTTTTCTTCGAAATACTGAAACAGACAATAAAACAACAATATGGGCTGGGCCTCCAGTTAATAGGTTAGTCCCAAAAGTAATATAAAAGTGTATAATAAAGCCCGTAATCATTCAAAACAGATAATAAAATAGCATGAATGCTTCATAAATTATAGATACGTTGGAGACGTATCAGATACTATTTAGGATGTATTAGTGATAATATTCGACAATGTACGGACGCATGAGATGATTTACTTTTGCTTATTGAATGCATGCTAATTTGAGTCTTATAAGATATTTTGAAATGTATATCTTGTGTTGCTCAAATAGGATATGTGCTTGCCCAAGTGGCCGGTCATGTTTGCACGTTACACCTCCGAGTGGCCTATGTTTTGCCGAAGTGTTGATTCATTTCTGTTCCGGCAAATTTCAGGCGCTCGATATGTCCTATTTTAGCAAAGGTCATGCCAGATTTTTCCGTGAATTTTGGCATGACTTGTGCTAGAATATGTAGGAAATATCGAGTGCCCCGGATTTGTGTGTTCAGTATCCTGGTAGTTGTCTTCGATTGATTTTCAATTAATGTTTTAACTATGAACATAGGAAATGTCTGTGACGAAAATGATTTCGGTATTTGCAAATACCGCGAAGACGAGCGCGGCCTGTGCGACAGAATCTTCCTAGATGATGATAGGAGTGGATACAGTAAGTCACAACGACAAGTCTTTTTTCGTAATTAAGCATGACATCTGCTTCATTTGCTTCAACTTATAATTTTTTTACTATTCTACTAGTGTATCCCCTGCCATGCAAGAGTTTTTGTATTGGATAAGATAGGTTTCAGTCATACTATGGAGGTAAAGAAAGTTTACTTGAAGACCGAGCATGGTTATATTTTCCACGCAAAATTATACAATTCAGACGACTACTCCTATTTTGGATGCAAAACATGGCGAGCACTATGCAAGACTTACATTTGAGCCTGATATGGTTATCACCTTTGATATTCGTCCAGAAGATGATATTGAAGGTAATACCGACATCTGGGTTGGTGTGCAGACGCCTCCAGTTATACCATTATGTGAGTTTCTCAACCATATTTATGTCGTTGATATTGTTTATTCAAAAATAGTTGACAACTAATTTCTATTGTTAGCTTATTTCTGTTCAAGCAAACATGTCGATCGCTTGGTAGACAGGACCTACTACTGTCCCGGGGCTGAACTAAACTGCAAGGAGCTAAGTCATTATGTTTCATGGCTTGCGGATCTTGATACTGTCAAGACAAATTTTCTTCCTGGATTTAGAAATGTCAGTACTGAAAATGTGCGACCAATAGTGTTTGTAATGAACTACGGTCACATCTATTTAGGAAAGATGGTAAGTTTTTTACTATTTGTCCTCAGTGCATCTTTTCCATACATTATTTTTTAAGCTAAACTTCATTGCTAAGTATGTTACCATACGATGTTCTTCAACAGGGACTCCCGATGAATGTTGTTCCTTATGGGATCGAGACTAAAGGTACCATGAGTATTGTTATCTTACGACCAAGATATCCTACAAATCACTATAGTGCATTCAGGATTAGCGACGAATTCTTAATAGTGAAAGACTGGACCAAATCTGTGATGGAGGAGCGCAGACAAGTACTAGGGGGCAGCAAGCAGAAGCGCAACCTACTATTAAGAGACAGGTTCATCTGCATGCTCCAACTTGATGAAGGAGGAGAGCTACACATGTTTTATGTTATTTTACCTGAGAGAGAGCAGCAGGAGTGATTAGCTAGCTAGAAATGAGTTTAAAGATGATGATGTGCTACACTATGACTATGATGGTTAAATAGCTAGTGTTGGTGGTAATGGCTATGATGATTATTATGAGCTAGTGTTAGTGGTGATTAAATAAATACTGTTGGTGCTAATGACTATGATGATGATTAAATAGCTTGTGCTGGCGAATTAGATTCAAGTGGAGGCAACATGTGGTGCACATAGAAAGTACTACTAGTCCAAACTAGATCAAGTTTGGATTAGTAGTATAATTTTGTCATGCACCACATATTGCCTCCACTTGAACCTAATCCACCTTCATTTGACACACTGTTATGGACATAATGATATAAACCTCATAATTGGTATTGTACCAAAATTTGTATAACGGCGTATAAATACACTAAAAAAGAAAAAGAAAATACTAGTAGCGATGGATAGTAAACACACTGCTACTAGCTAGGTTAGCAGCAACGCGGTAGTTAACAAGTGCTGCCGCTATGTGTCTTAGCAGTAGCGCGTGTCGCGCGCGCTACTGCTAAGTAATAGCTGTAGCGCCTTATTAGTAGCGCAGCTGCCCGCGCTACTAGTGGGCATTAAACCCGCGCTACTACTAGGGTTTTCCCTAGTAGTGATAGAGTGCGCTAGGACCCGAGCCGTCCCCCGTTACAGGGTTCAATGTACATTAAGACAGGGCATTACTAGTAACGCCAGCTATAAAGAGCTATTAATTATCTTTAAGACTACGGAGTGAACGCCTGACCATTGCCATCCTGAGTGACTCTAGGTCTTCTGTACTTCGAGTGGTTTCTTTTATGGTTGAGTGACTTCATCTTGGTCGAATGAAATTGGGGTATCTGAGTGAGATAATTGGTCGAGTGGATTGCACTCTAAGGTTGCTTCAGTCGGTATCTCTTGTTACACTTTGAATGTTCTTGATTCTAGGGTAGTGACCTTGGGTAGGGCGTATAGGTCAGGCCTATGACCCTACCCTGGGTCCATGGCATCGTCACTACTCCCTACTATCACACATGTTTGTGCTTTTAAAATCTGCGTGCAATATTTACATGGCCGATGTGTCGCCGCCTAGCCCTCTATGAGCAATAACACTAGCAGTGGGAAACCGATGGGAGAAGAGGCAGGAAACCAATGAGAGGATGTCACACCCTGATTTTCATGCCACTACACTTAAGCTTATAATCATGATAAAATATGGGTTAACAAAAACTTTTGAGTGTTTTGGACTTTGCTTGATTTGATTTTTATGTGTTGGTTTCAAGTGCTCTAAAAATCAAACAAATCCTCCAGCTCTTATACCCCTTCTCCTTGATCCAAAACCTTGCCCAGTGATCATGCCATGTGTATAGGACATAAAAATAATTTCTTACAAAAATAATTTGGCCAAATAGTATTTTCAAAAATTAGTTTTCCAAAAACCCTGAATTGAGGTTTGCACTACAAGTACTTGATTTGGGGTATGAAAAATATTTCAAAGAGTATATTTGAAACCTATTAGATATAGGACTCCCATAAACCAGAAAAGTAAAATTTTAAAAGTATTTTTCCTATTTTATTTAAAGGCTTTTTCTTTAGGCCATAAATGGTCTTTGATAGGTTAAAATTATTTAAAAGCTTCCAAAATATTTGAGAAAAATCGGGGAAACTCAGTGGGCATATATTGTCCATATATAAGAGTTTTAACACATGGTTATGTTCAAAATATTGGACAAAACCTCCCAAAATTATTTCTGCCCATTTCAAGGATTTGAAATATTTCTATAGGAAATATTTTTATAAAAATCCAAGGAAAATCCAGCAAGTCACAAATGCATATTGTGATCACCTTGCAAAGCCTCATCTCACTCAAGGTCATTGTGGTTCACAAAAATGCCCCAAAACCCTCTCTGACCCGAATCAAATTTGAACAACTTTGTACTACCAGCTTTCTCTCCTTGACCCCAACTTTTGTGCATCAAGGGGAAGTGATTTGCTCAACTAGATCTACACAAGTTCATTTCTGCTAATTTCTAGGGTTTGCCAGAGTTACATTAGCAAACTCTTCCAAATGAGCTCATCTTCCTTCTACCCGGTCATTTTGTCGTGAAAACACCCCTGCCAAGTGGCACGCGAAGGAAATCAGTGCAAGTACCCCAAAACCATATCAAACACCTTCTACATTTTAACTAAAAACCCTGTTTGGGCCTCTTCCAGTAATCCAAATGAGTTCTCCTCTTTACCACACCTCCTCCTAACCTTCCTCTACCTCTGGCATTTGGCACAAGTCAATGCTCATGGATCAAGGGGATGAAACCACCAATTTTCTATTCTGGACAGCCCCATTTCCACTCTTCTCTGTCCTCTCTCTTCACCCATTGGCCACCCAAAGCTTCCAAGGACAAGATCCCTTCCTTAGCACCCCTCAAAGACTACTGGACATGCAAGGGCGCACCCATAAGCATAGAAAATGGCCTAGACAGCCATATGGGCGCTTTGGAGCGCGCTGCAGGGCGCTTCCACACTGTAGCCGCCCTCTGCCCGAGCCACCCAGCCACCTCGGCTCTCCTCTGAGCACCAGGAGGACCACCTCGACGTCCGGGACATGGCACACGGTCGGCCCCTTCCTTCCTCTCTCTCCCCTGCCCGTCGTGCGCATGTACAGAGCGCCCCCAGCTCCTCCACTTTCTGTGCTCGATTGGGTCCTGCCTCGATCTCGCCCTGCTCCTTCTCTCTCCTCCCAGGGCCCTGAACTACCCCCACGAGCACCACAAAGCAGCCCCAGCTCCTCCCCTTGGCCACCAGAACCATTGCCGCGGGCACCCGTGAGCCCTGTCCACGGTGAGCCCCGGGCCGGCTATATAGGGCCACCCCGAGCCCATTTCTCTCCACCCCTCGCTCTCTACCACTCCCTATCGATTGCCCGAGCCACCCACTCCTCCTCGGAGCAGCCTGAGCTCGAGATCGCGCTCGAGCTTCGCCGCCTTGGGTCACCGTCGATCCAGAGGTACGGGCCCTCTCTGCCCTCACTCTCGCTCGATCTGGAGCCGCAGGAACCCACTGATCATTCCCCTCCTTCCGCATTGATTGCAGGCTGAACGGAGCAGTACGTCCACCTCCCGATGCACCGCCACCCTGCCTCCTCGTCACCGGCGAACCAGGCCACCCCGGCGACCAACTCCACCTCCATCCGGACGGTGGCTCCTCCCTGAGCACAACGGTACCACCCATGCATCCTCCCGTGCCCTATATCGGCACCAGCGAGCTCGCCATTGCCTCTGGACGGAGGTAGACGACAACGGCCATGGGCCCTGTCCGCCGCCTCACGCCCAGATGGGTGGGACCCACCCGTCAGGTTCAAAAATGCACGCACACGTGCACCGGTTCGCCCATCGGCTGAAGGCGTACTTTGCCTTTACGCCTTCGACGTGGCGGCCTCGCATGGGCTGGATTCCCTCTGGGCCTGCTGCACTGTGGCCTTTCTGGCCCAATGGCACAGTGCCACTTTTCGTTTTCTTTTTCTGTCCGTTTTATAAAAATTCCACAGGAAAAAATATTTATCCAAATGGAATAATTCCAACTCCTAAAATCTTAGAATAATCCCACCTATTTAATGGTGTAACTTTCATAAATATCTGTGAAACTTTTCTGCATTGTTCAAATTTAAATTCATTGAGCATTTATATTCCCCTCTATAAATCCATTTCTCCTATTCTATAACTCCAAATCCAGAACTAGGAATTCCCTCCTTAGATTTCCCCCTAGTATTTACCAAAAATAAGTTGACATTTTCAGAGCACTTTTATTTTTGCCTTGTTGTGTTACTTATTGTGATTGTTTTCGATGTTAGTTGACAAAGTAGACAGAGTATTCGGAGAAGGACCAGAAGACTTGAAGACTCTGATGAACTAGGCAAGCAGCCCTTTGACCATACCGTGAAACCTTTTTATGCATGTCATATAGCACTCGTTATTGTTGCACCGGAATCATGATGAGAGGGTACCACTCTGGTGGGTTACTCTGTTGTTTTTCTCGTTAATACTTGCATGATGCATGACCCTACCTTTCTATGAGGGTTATGCGAGTGGGAGTAGCTAGGATGCTAAGTAGCTGCCATGCAAATGGGATGTGTATATGCATGGTGATGGAAGCAATATTGTTTTCAAAAACTTTTCAAAAACCCCATCGGGTGCCACTTATGCCTGAGGGAGATAATGAGTTCGGTAACCACTTGGTGATGAAATGGTGTACCGAGGCAAGTGTGTGTGTTGTTTTCAAAATGGATTGGTTTAAGTTGCGACCGTTATTCCAACCTTACATGCACAACCACTCTACCCTTATATGGGAAAGGGCATTATTGATTACCTAGGCCGATACTAGCTTGGAGCCTGCATTACTAGTGACGGGGGAGAGTTGGTGCTCTCTCTCGGGACGGGTTCGTGCCAGGTAGGGCGACCATGACTGTTTTCACAGGGCACCGGACACACCGTTGGTACCCCATGCCAGTGGTATGTCTCCACAATTTTAAGATGTGAAATGTTGGGCACGGGGGTTACTACCAATTGAGTGGACTCTATGTTAGTGTCGTCTAGGGAAAGATAGTGATCGGGTGCTTACCCCGGGTACTTTAGGTACCACGGGTCATGGATGACACGGAAGTTCCCTGGATCTTGTGGGTAAAGTGGGCAACCTCTGCAGAGTGTAAAACTATTCGAGTAGCCGTGTCCACGGTCAAGGACAGTTGGGTAACCACTCTTGGGCTACGTCCACTTGTTTACAAACCAGTGTGTGTGTTTGGATAAGTGGGAAGAACTACTTGGGTCAAGTCAAAGGACTTGACATGATTGAGTTGGGTTGAAGCCCACTCCCTTTATGTTGATATATGTAACCAGTCCCTATGGTTACTTGAATTCATATGATGCATGATTTACCAGTTGTTGAACATGTCCTTGCACTCAAAACTAGCTTTCTGCAAACTACCTACTTGGTGTTGTATCATTGCATTATTGTGCCCTGTTCCAATCCTGGGTTGCTTGCGAGTACATTCAAAGTACTCATTGGCTTGCCACTGGTTATTTAACTGGCCATTCATGGAAGAACATGAGTTCTAAGAAGATTTCTTTGGAGACGAACATGCGAACTAGGACGTTTCCCAGTCAGAATGCCTGTAGGGTTAAGGCAGATGGCATGGGTTCTACCTATCGATGAAGATTTCCGCTGCTTATGTTTATTTGGTCTTCAGCCCTTGTTGCTTTATCTATGTAAGACTTGACCATAATGGTCATAATTTGTGTTAGACGGTATGTATTCATGTAAGACTCTTGTTATTCAGCTTCTGTGTGTTCAGTGATCATTGATCTCTAGGATCACTGTACACGTGCATTCGATGATCACGACTTATGAGTTGGGGTCCCCACAGAGCTGGTATCAGAGCCATCCTAACTGTAGGAAGCCTTAGTTAGCATGGTCGTTAGTTAGGGTTAAAACTATTTCCAAAACTATTACTAGTTTTCAAAACTATCTATACTTCTCTTCCCTTCTCAGTTTTTCGGAAACTAAGGTATACATTCCTTATTGATCTCTTCCCCTCCAAAACTTTTGGTTGGTAGAATCCTTATGCCCCTGACCACAGGATTCCTTGTAATCCTCGGGGATAATCTAGAAGGGAGATGCCTTGTCAGACATTCACCCACATCTTCTGAACACAAGATTGGTGACACCTCGACAAGACGATACCAACAAAAGGTACATCCTCAAGGAATGAGGCCATGAATACCCAGAAGATGGCGACACCCTTGACACTACCCCAAGATGATGCGACCTTAGCCTACAATGATCAGGGCATAGGATATGCAAGATCATGATATACATCGCTAATAGAGTAACCCTGTCACTACCGTTGTTGTATAGGCAACCACCGGTGGATGAGAACCTCGCCATTTGGTCCGCCTCACTATAGTGAGCAGGAAAACGGTTCTCTTCATCCCCCGCTCTCGGTGATGATATTGTCAACAATATGTCCGACAGATTGGACCTCCACTATGCCTTATTAATATCATTGCACAAAGGATTTCCACCTGGAACCGCCGATGCCTTCGAATGCAAAAGAATCGTCAAGAATAAGAAGACAAGAGGAGACCAAGTCGATGCCAGCCACGAGGAGCCACCTTCACCCCATCACCTCATCAGACGAGCAGTTGTTGAAGATTCTTCAGGCTCAACCCATATCGTTTCATCAAACAAGAGACGTAGCAACACCTGAGGAAAACTCAGAAGACTGCACGAGGCACAAGGCAGGACTACTGAGTCCGAGAACCCCTAGGGTAGGATGAGTCGTGTACCCCCTATGCCAGTCGAGTCCGTATGATGGTTTGAATAGAACCATGATTGTGTGTTGCTTGTTTTTATTGTTTGTGTTTTGATATAAGTCACACTTTTGCCCTAGGCAACAAGTATGCGACTATATCACCTTCCTTGTTTTCTTTTGTTTGGCCCTTTTTGGGACTTGTTCACCTGCACTATAGAACCCCCCCCCCCTTAGGCATTCACCTCTTCTATGCTACTTCTCCCTCTAATTTTTCAAGACCAGCAAGACAAGATGCACCAATGAGTCTACTTCGGCAACCAACTAGCACTAAAGTCCTTTTGCTGCAGCCTCTTCGACTCAGTGCAACCCCGTAGAGTTATGTTCACCCCTCAAGGATCAGAAACCCATCCCTAGACCCCTCGAGACCTCACTCGAATCCTTAACCACGAGCTTAACCTCCAAATTGAGAAAACCAGTTAAGCCTCCGTAGCCTTGCACAACACTGGGTTTGTTATTGAACTAGTGGACGTAGTGAATGAGCACATTACCATCCTAATATAGCACCAGAACTGACGATGCCACAGGGACGGCCAATTTGAGGATATAGGAATAGGGGACAAATGACTTAATGGAGCTATACTAGTAACCCCGAGGAATTATCTGAGACACTCTGGGGGATTATAAGGCGTTCATGTTGGTAGATGAACTTGGTGGGATCATGTGGATAGAGTAGCATAGCTTTCATCACCTCGAATCAAATTTGGATTTAAATAGGTGATCCTATTGGAGTATAGATGTTGAGTAAGTCTACATGGTTCGAAGTAAATTGGATTTAGACTGATGATCTCGATCATGATACCATGTTTCTCGGTGGACAATAAGCTAGAAGATTGGATTAATTGTCGGAGTTGATTTAGGGATCTATATAAGCCTGACCTTGTAGTTTACTTGACCATGATAATGGGAATTGGTGGACTGACTATAGTAAGGATAGCCATTTCAAGTATTTGGGGATTATAGGGACTTTAGGAGATCTCATGGAACACTGTAGACATCGGATTTGTAGAATTAATGGATTATGTAGTGATTGATAGAAGTTAATGGGCTATTGGATTTGATTCATAGGAAGGAAACAAGATCTTGGAGTGGCATACGACGTGTTTCTTTAGGATAGAGGTGCACTAACATGGACCTTGGATCAATAGACTGAGCACTTGGATTGTGGTGATTAAATTCAAGGTTAACAGCTTATATGCTCTACCCATGGATTTTTAGGGGTAGCCATAAATACGAGTTCGGGGATCGTAGATGTATATGATTTTGTTAGACCTCCTCTCGGGAGCCATGAGGAGATGAATCACATGAGTGATGATTAGAGTGGACCTATACGAAATGATGCTTTCAACGGTATAAGGTGATCTGTTGGAGGACTAGATAGAACAATTGGCATCTCAGGAATTGTGCTCAAGGATAAGATGATAAACGTTCACTCGCACACTAGAATCCTTCCAAACCTTAAGCCCTACCAAGCTACAACATGGTCGGATCATAACCTTGGGGCCTTGACACTAGATCTAGAACACCTTGGCCCACACTCAACACAGACCACCACCAATACCCCAGCCTACCTTATGTACCCCATAAACTTCATGGAGTACTTGGACAAGTTAGTTGTCATCTTTATTTTGGCGATGTACTTGTCTACTCGAAGACGGAAGAAGAGTCATTCAACTGGTCATCTGAAGACCGCCATGTCAAGGAGGAAGAACTATATCAACCACCATCGTCAAGAAGTATACTTCCATATCAAAGACCATGTGTATCTGCAAATCAATCCTCTTGAATAACCAAGCTACAAAAGGAAGCTCACACCGAGATTGTCAATCCTATTCGAGATCATTGCAAGACGAAGAGTAGACGGCTACCAGCTTGAGTTGCCACCTAAGTTATCCTATGTGCACAATGTTTTTCACACATCACGACTCCGGAAGTGTTTCCAACTTCCTGACAAGCACCATCCCTACCAGGGCATCAATCACCGAACCATTGACCCCCAGCCCAACCTAACCTAATGCGAGAGACCCCTTAGCAACCTGGATCAACCGAGAATGTCATACACGAAGCTACAACACCAGGTACTTCAAGATTCAATGGATCAAAACTCGGAAGCAGAAGCAATATGAATAATTTCTTACAAAAATAATTTGGCCAAATAGTATTTTCAAAAATTAGTTTTCCAAAAACCCTGAATTGAGGTTTGCACTACAAGTACTTGATTTGGGGTATGAAAAATATTTCAAAGAGTATATTTGAAACCTATTAGATATAGGTCTCCCGTAAATCACAAAAGTATAATTTTAAAAGTAATTTTCTTATTTTATTTAAAGGCTTTTTCTTTAGGCCAGAAATGGTCTTTAATAGGTTCAAATTATTTAAAAGCTTCCAAAATATTTGAGAAAAATCAGGGAAACTCAGTGGGCATATATTGTCCATATATAAGAGTTTCAACACATGGTCATGTTCAAAATATTGGACAAAACCTCTCAAAACCATTTCTGACCATTTCAAGGATTTGAAATATTTCTACAGGAAATATTTTTATAAAAATCCAAGGAAAATCCAGCAAGTCACAAATGCATATTGTGATCACCTTGCAAAGCCTCATCTCAATCAAGGTCATTGTGGTTCATCAAAATGCCCCAAAACCCTCTGTGACCAGAATCAAATTTGAACAACTTTGTACTGCCAACTTTCTCTCCTTGACCCCACCTTTTGTGAGCATGTTCACATGACAAATTAGGCCACTACAACGAGTGGTGCATCAAGGGGAAGTGATTTTCTCAACTAGATCTACACAAGTTCATTTCTGCTAATTTCTAGGGTTTGCCAAAGTTACATTAGCAAACTCTTCCAAATAAGCTCATCTTCCTTCTACCCTGTCATTTGCTCGTGAAAAACACCCCTGCCAAGTGGCACAAGAAGGAAATTAGTGCAAGTACCCCAAACCATATCAAAAACCTTCTGCATTTTAACTAAAAACCCTGTTTGGGCCTCTTCCAGTAATCCAAATGAGTTCTCCTCTTTACCACACCTCCTCCTAACCTCCCTCTACCTCCGACATTTGGCACAAGTCAATGCTCATTGATCAAGGGGATGAAACCACCAATTTTCTATTCTAGACAGCCCCATTTCCACTCTTCTCCTTCCTCTCTCTTCACCCACTGACCACCCAAAGTTTCCAAGGACAAGATCCCTTCCTTAGCACCCCCAAAGACTACTAGACATGCAAGGGCACGCCCACAAGCATAGAAAATGGCCTGGACAGCCATATGGGCGCTTTGGAGCGCACTACAGTGTGCTTCTGCACTGTAGCCGCCCTCTGCCCGAGCCACCCGGCCACCTCGGCTCTCCCCCCCGCGCTAGGAGGACCACCTCGACGTCCGGGACATGGCACATGGTCGGCCCCCTCCTTCCTCTCTCTCCCCTGCCCGTCCTGCGCATGGACAGAGCACCTCCTAGCTCCGCCACTCTCTATGGTCGCCTCGGGTCCCACCTCGATCTCGCCCCGCTCCTTCCCTCTCCTCCCAGGGCCCTGAACTACCCCCACGAGCACCACAGAGCAGCCACAACTCGTCCCCTTGGCCACTAGAGCTATTGCCGTGGGCACCCGTGAGCTCTGTCCAAGGTGAACACCGGGCCGACTATATAAGGCCACTCCGAGCCCCTTTCTCTCCACCCCTCGCTCTCTACCACTCCCTATCGACTGCCCGAGCCACCCACTCCTCCTCGGAGCAGCCTGAGCTCGAGATCGAGCACGAGCTCCGCCGCCTCGGGTCACCGTCGATCCAGAGGTACGGGCCCTGTCCGCCCCCACTCTCGCTCGATCTGGAGCAGCAGGAGCCCACTATTCATTTCCCCTCCCTCTTCTGCATCGATTGCAGGCCGAACAGAGCAGTCCGTCCACCTCCCGATGCACCACCGCCCTGCCTCCTCGTCGCCGGCGAACCAGGCCTCCCCGGCGACCAACTCCACCTCTATCCGGAGGACGGCTCCTCCCTGAGCACAACGGTACCACCCACGCATCCTCCCGTGCCATATATCGCCGCCGACGAGCTCGCCGTCGCCTCTAGACGGAGGTAGACGACGACGGCCGTGGGCCTTGTCCGTTAGCCTCACGCTCTGACGGGTGGGACCCACCCGTCAAGTTTAAAAACGCATGCACGCGCACACCGGTTCACTTGTCGGCTGAAGGCGTACTTCACCTTTACGCTTTCGATGTGGCGGCCTCGCGCGTGCTAGATTCCCTCTAGGCCTGCTGCACTGTGGCCTTTCTGGCCCAATGGCACACTGCCACTTTTCTTTTTAATGGTGTAACTTTCATAAATATCCATGAAACTTTTCTCCACTGTTCAAATTTAAATTCAAATTTGAGCATTTATATTCCCCTCTATAAATCCATTTCTCCTATTCTATAACTCCAAATCCAGAACTAGGAATTTCCCCCTTCTTAGGTTTCCCCCTAGTATTTATCAAAAACAAGTTGACGTTTTTAGAGCTTTTATTTTTGCCTTGTTGTGATGCTTATTGTGATTGTTTCCGACGTTAGTTGACAAAGTAGGCGGAGTATTTGGAGAAGGACTAGAAGACTTGAAGACTCTGATGAACCAGGCAAGCAGCCCTTTGACCATAGCATGAAACCTTTTTATGCATGTCATATAGCACTTGTTATTGTTGCACTGGAATCATGATGAGAGGGTACCACTTTGGTGGGTTAGTCCATTGTTTTTCTCATTGATACTTGCATGCCCCTACCTTTCTATGATGGTTATGTGAGTGGGAGTAGCTAGGATGCTACATAGCTGCTACGCAAATGGGGTGGCTATATGCATGGTGATGGAAGCAAGATTATTTTCAAAAACTTTTTGAAAACCCCATCGGGTGCCACTTATGCCCGAGGGATATAATGAGTTGGGTAACCACTTGGTGACGAAGTGGTGTACTGAGGCAAGTGTGTGTGTTGTTTTCAAAACGGATTGGTTTAAGTTGCGACCGTTATTCCAACCTTACATGAGCAACCACTCTACCCCTGTATGGGAAAGGGCATTATTGATTACCTAGGCCGATAGTAGCTTGGATCCCGCAGTACTAGTGATGGGGAGAGTTTGTGCTCTCTCTCTGGACGGGGTCGTGCCAGGTAGGGCGGCCATGACTGTTTTCACAGGGCACCGGACACACCGTTGGTACCCTGTGCCAGTTGTATGTCTCCATAATTTTAAGATGTGAAATGTTGGGCACGGGGGTTACTGCCAATCGAGTGGACTCTATGTTAGTGTCGTCTAGGGAAAGATGGTGATCGGGTGCTTACCCCGGGTACTTGAGGTACCGCGGGTCGTGGATGACACGGAAGTTCCCCGGATCTTGTGGGTAAAGTGTGCAACCTCTGCAGAGTGTAAAACTATTCGAATAGCCGTGCACAGTCAAGGATAGTTGGGTAACCGCTCTTGCGCTACGTCCACTTGTTTACAAACCAGTGTGTGTGTTTGGACAAGTGGGAAGAACTACTTGGGTCAAGTCAAAGGACTTGATATGATTGAGTTGGGTTGAAGCCCACTCCCTTTATGTTGATATATGTAACCAGTCCCTATGGTTACTTGAATTCATATGATGCATGATTTACCAGTTGTTGAACATGTCCTTGCACTCAAAACTAGCTTTCTGCAAACTACCTACTTGGTGTTCTATCATTGCATTATTGTGCCCTGTTCCAATCTTGGGTTGCTTGCGAGTACATTAAAAGTACTCATTGGCTAACCACTTGTTATTTAATTGGCCTGACATGGAATAACAGGATTTCGAAGAAGGGTTCTTTGGAGATGAACATGCAAACTAGGACGTTTTCCAGTCAGAATGTCTGTAGGGTTAAGGCAGATGGTATGGGTTCTACCTATGGACGAAGATTTCCGCTGCTTAAGTTTATTTGGTCTTTAGCCCTTGTGACTTTATCTATGTAAGACTTGACCATATTGGTCATAATTTGTGTATGACGGTATGTATGGATGTAAGACTCTTGTTATTCAGCTTCTGTGTGTTCAGTGAGCATTGATCTCTGGGATCACTGTGCACGTGCATTCGGTGATCACGACTTATGAGTCGGGGTACCCACAGAGGAGTGGCTGGAAACAGTAGCCTGTTTGGATATATAACAACATCAATATGGGAAACTTAGTAGAAAAGGAAGCGTGAGCTAGCATGATGCATGCGCACAGGACTTACCCATGGGTGACACACAATTGACCAGAACTGCTTTAAATATCCAGGGTTTTTTTGGCCATCTTTATACATTATAAATAAGTTTTATAAGCATTAATTCAATGTGCATAATTCAACTTAGTGCACGAAAATGGCGCCATAGTTTAAGTTTTATAAGCATTAGTTTATTGTGCATAATTCAGGGACCTCTCTAGTGCTTCCGCGGCCTTGGTCTTTGCTCCCTGGTTATATGTCCACCCGAAACTCCTCCTACCGATCATGGCAGAACGACTTGATAGGAAAGACCTGTTTAGTGGGTGATGAGGAGAGGAACTGCGAAGTAATTTTCGAGTGGGTAGTTTTTATAGCCCGGTGCTAAGTTTGAACACATTTAGGTTTGATCGATGTTAACAGATTTGCAATTACTTATTGCGTTGTAATCTGGAATGTGACGAGAAACAAGGTCAAAATTTATTGATGGTTCTGGGCTCGAAGCCCGTTTCTGTTGTTCTGGCTCATCACAAACAATTCTAATGGATCAACCGTATGCCACACATCGGAAGCCCGAAACGGTCCCTGGATGGCATACGTGGGCCCGCATTCTCGTATGTATGTGTACGTGTCTGCCCACTATCACACACGGTCAAGATATCACCATCATGTCCGATGGATGCGCTGTCGCGCCTCCCACGGGGTGCCAGAAGGTTGACCAAAATTGCATTATGCAGGTGTGGTGGCTTGTCATTGAGGCGTCAACGGCGCGCTCTGCTCGTCATTGAGGCGTCTGCCACACTCTGCTCGCGTCCGTCCACGCGTTTTGCTCGCCATTCAGGTGGCTGCGGCGCGCTCCGCTGTGGCGTCCCTGCTCTCTCTGCTTGCCGTTGAGGCAAGTTTACAATGGCAACTTTACTGTGGAGGCTATCCTACACCTCCGAACCAACTTACCGCATGTAGCAACATGGCGGGAGTTCTACTTTTTCCCCACTGTGTCAAACGTAGTAATGCAACCTTCTTCCGTTAGCCAAGGAGATGATCCTGCAATCGCTCGCCTGGTGCAATACATCACTACCCAGGGGATGTTGATTTCAATGCTGCTTGCCGAGTTTAGAGCCATGGACAATAATGTGGTATGAGTCGTCAAGGAAGCTTACCGTGAGGCTCGTAAGTTCGCATCTCAAGCTGTTGGCCCAACGCCATCCGAACCAGTGCTATCCTCTCAACCTGTGCTATGGCCCAAGCCAAACATCATCACCCTCGACAAGTCTCTTCTCCGGATCCATCAGCAGTATTTTCCTGGAGCAATTCCAGTCCCACCACCCCAACCCATAGAAGTGTCAGACAATGAAGATGGAGATTGGCTCAGTCTTCGTCCTCCAGGAGAACCCCAGCAAGGCCAGTCTTCTTCCTGACTTCAGTCACGCAGTCAGTGGTTCCTACTAGTCGATCGGTCTATTGGTTCATCCCCGATATGAGGATAGAGCCATGTATTCCATGGCGAGTAGTTTCGTTTAGCGTGCAGTGCGTCTGTGCTTGTTGTATGCTAGTATTGTTGTAACCCAGATGCTGTGTTATTTGCTTGCTTGCTTTTGTTTCTGTGTTTGTTTTTACTTGTCCCTCTGTCAAGCAGAAATGTTTGACAGGGTTGTCAATGTTTGCTAACAAGATTTTAATCAGTAGAACACATACACTAAAAACAACATTGACTCGTTCCGAGTCTTTAATAAAATGCATGCTGGTATAGGTATATGTATACCAGGAGTACATATACCAACTAGCACTAAAACACTTTAGTGTGATTTGTCTGCTGTGTTTTCTGTTGCATGTTTATTGCTTATGTCTGTTTGTTTAGATTTTTCTGCATACTGCACGCATACCCGGTTCACCCATGAGTACAGTTGAGCAGTACTCAGGAGAATGCAAAGTCACATATCCCTCTCTATCTGCGCATACCCCGTGTGCCAGATTTTCCCAAACCCCGAACCTCGAAGAGGCCATTTTCATCTGGCCATTTCTCGTCCCTGATTCTTTTTTGTGAACATAATTGTGTTTACAGAGAAACATTGCCAGTTTTATTTCTCGCGATCCATTACAACTCCCCGATACAGATTTCAACTCCGATTCTACCTCGACACCTACATTTCGTGGAGCAATCCGCGAAATTTTTCCCGTGCCCTAAAATCGACTCCTGAGCTGGCGTAGACACCTCACCTGCATCTGAACCCATCATCCACACCATCACTGCCTTGCGTGGCGCCGCAAATCGCCACCACTGCTCCACCGCAGCATGCGATTACTCCGCCGGCGCAAAGCGATGGAGAACCAAGCGTGGCGGAGGACCACCCTGTGCACCATCTTCTTCCACACCTTGAGCCACTAGCCGCGCGTTGTCTCGAGCCCGCTCGTTCCTAATGAGAATCACTAGGAGGATCAACGGCCGACGAGCGTGCCCAGCAGTGCCGCGAGGAACAACCGTAGCGCCACCAAGAACACCTCCTCGCTGAAGGAGCTCGACTCGATCTCACTGAAACCAAAGAGGTAGTATGGTGGCATTGTGTTTGTGTGTTGGAAGCGAGCCGCGCTGCCGTTTTTATATCCCAACCCCGATGTACGGTGAGCGGAGTCCAGGAAAATCGCTTGTCGCCCGATCACCAGCGTCCAGGAGGCGAATCTTCGAGCAGTGCCGACAAGGTGCTGGCCCGTGACGTGAGTGCTCACTGCACCGGCGCCGTGCACGCCACGCACTACGGCAGTAGGGTCCTCATCGCCCTAGGAGCTAGATGCGCGCTGCGCCAAGCCGCATGCGAAGCAGCAGCACAGAAGAAGCAGTTAGCCGGAGGTAGAAGAAGGAGGCTACCAGTGGGCCCTGGACCCATGTGTCAGCAGGTGAGTCCACTGTTCTCTTGGTGCATCTAGCAATTTTTCGAGAGTTTGATCTCGAGTTCCCCTAGCCGTGGATTTAACCATGTTTGCCCATATCTCTTCCTGGGTGTACCAATTATCGGTGCCGCCAACTCGTTCGAATTTAATCAAAGGGTTAAATATTTAACCTAGAGATTTTTCCCCAGAGTGGTTATCTTTTCTTTGTGCTGTAACCCTAGGAATCTCGAGGACGAGATTCTTTTAAGGGGGGAAGGTTTGTAACAACCCCAAAATTGGGTTATCAATTTTGTGTTGTTATTCCTTCCTGGCACTCATTTTCAAAATCTTTCTCCTGAGTTTTGCTGATGACTCTGAGAATTCTTGTCTTTTCCAACCTTTCAAAACTTACTCATGTCTTTTTCAGTGTGCAAGACCTCAGTTGCATCATCTTAAACCCTCTCAAACCCTAATTCCAATTATTTTTGGAATTTGAATGTGCCCTTTGTGATTACAAAGGAGCCATCAGTTTCCTTGATCTGTTGATCATCCCATCTGTTCCTAGAGACCCTTCTATCCTTCTAAACCTTGGATATGCAAAAATATTGCCTAGTCCCATGCAATATTTTGAATCGTGATTTATTCCTTTCTTGCCTTTCTGAGGAATAAAATCCAAAGGCATAGCTAGCCATCTCCTAAATTCATGTGAATTGGTGGAGTTGATAATTATGCCTAATCCAAGCTCTAGCAATTGTATTGACCATAATTAAATAAGGAAAATTGCCTTTTCCTATTTAATACCAATATTGCATTTCTGCCATTTTCTAAAGGAACTACTATTTTTATAGTAGGGAAAATTCTCACATAAATTGTGGAGCTTGTCCTTGCTATATAATCACTAGTTCCATCATTATCTCATGTTCATCAGTTCAAAAATTGGGCACATGATCCAATGCAAGTTTCCGCCTTCTCTGAAATTTTGCATAGGAAATGCCTTATCCCTAATTCCTATTGAGCTGCAATTTGGCAGGGTGCTTAATATTTATAAATAACCCTTGGATACCAAAGATGAGCTCAATCCAATCATCCTAGCTCCATGTGCAATTTTTCCAAGTTTCTGACTAGATTGTCACTTTGTGAAGGAAGTACCTTCATCGAGTTTCCAAATGGGACGAAACTTTTCCATACTTTCCAGTATTCTAAATAATTAGCCTTCACCCAAATTAAGCTCATTTCCTTGAGCTATGTAAGCACAGGAGCAATTCTTGTTTTCTGTCCAAATTTTTAGTTTGTGAAGCAATCACATTTTATGTTGCTCCATTATGGCTGAAAATAATTCCAAGCCTTCTCCTATACATATAACCCACCTACCCAAGAATTTGGCTAATTTCATTTAGCCAATATTTTCCTAGGATTTTCCCAAGTTTCTGGTACAAAGTGATGCTTGTGAAGAAAGTACCAATTTGGTAAGTCCATTTGGTGTGATCTTTTTACAGCGTCTACATATGACCAAATCATGAGGATTTGCCAAGTTATAGCCCAATCCATCACACCTAGTGAGAGCTTCATCATCATTCGATTTCTGTACATATTTTAGCAGTTGTTAAGCAAATGCTAAATATTTGTCCTAATGACCTCAAAACCCCCAGGACCGTAGTCCTTGCCACCCTAAGCCTACCGGACATCAAATTTACCATTTCACCTCTCTTGTTTTATCTCTAGCATGTTGCCAAGATTGCAACAGAAACATTGTGGAGCTTGGTTTACTCCACTCCCTTTGTCTCTGCCTGTCTATTTACCGTAGTAATACTCCACTCTGGAAGGACTACGCGATAGACATGATCTTACCTCAGTAAAACCTCCAGAGCGTGCTATGCCAATGGTGACCACGAGTGCAGCCAGCCAAAATGATGGTCTAGCCACTGTTGGCCTCGGCATCGTTGCTCCAGCTGGATTTGGCTCATCCCCGCATGTCCAGTAGCTCTACATCGTCGTCCGTTTTCTTCTCCGACGAGCCGTGTCGAGGGTCGAGCAGTGCGCGCCCGTGAGCCCGTCGTCTTCCTCCTCTGTCTTCTTCCTCCCTGAGCCCCCTTGGTGTTGCGTTGCTCTATAAGCCTCTGCTGCTCGGCTGCATCCCCCTCGTCGCCTTCCCACCGCCTCCCATGAGCCTTGGCCGCGACTGCCGACGACTGCACCGTCGCCGAAGCGCGGACACGTCGCCGTCTCGTGCCACCTCGCCCCCTTCCCCTTGAGCTCTCCCCGCGGCTATAAGTAGCAAGCCCCTAGCTCCCTCGCAGTCCCCAAGCCTCCCGCGGCTCTCCCCCTCGCCACGGAGCTTCTCTATCCCCTCCCCATTGCCATGGCCGCCGCCTCGGTCTTCTCTGGTTCCGGCGACCAGGGCCTCCCCTCACCGTTCCTCCTCCACCAGTGTCTCCCCCAAGGCCCAGTGACCCTCCCCATAGCCTCAGCCCCTTGCCTCCCCCACCGGAACCCCTACCACACCGACGACCAAAGCCCTTCACCGCCGTCCGCCATTCTCAAGGACGCCGTCGCTCCCCTCATTTTTGGAGTCCATGGAGTGGGGGAACGGATGCACCACTCCGCGGTGAGCACGCTGGTGGCCGGAGCCTCGCCGGAGGTGGCCCGTGTCACCGGGGCTCGTCGCCAGAGCGCGACCGTTCTCTGCCCGTGGGCGCGCGTTGGGGAGAAGAAGGAGCCGGCCAGGCAGGGCGTTGACCTGGCCAGGCAGTCCTCACGGCCCCACCTGTCAGCGGCCCTGGCGCCCGGCCCCGCCTCTGCCCCTTTTAACCGGTCGTCGCGACGCCATTTAAGTGGAGGCGCCCTCCGTGAAGCCGTTTTCCTGATTCGAAGATGTATTTCAGAAAAGACGCGTCTGTTTAAAACTGCCAGACACCTGTTTGTAGAAGTATTTTTATAGATTAGTCCCTGAGTTTTAAATGCTCGTATCTTTTTACCCGTAACTCCGATTGAGGTAAATCCAACACCCACATCTTTGTAGTGTTGAGCCCGTTCTGTTCCCATCATTTTCACTATGGTTTGACACTATGAAAATGACCATTTTGCCCTTGTCCGTAAACAGCCCCCTCCGAGAGAGAACTGTTTCCTGCAAATTTTTCCGCGGTCGTTTCTCACTTCTTCTCAGAGTATTTGTCGACCCCCAGGCAAGCCAACCTCTTATCATGAGCCCCGAACTTGCATGTTGACTTTGCTTTCACCTTTTGTGTGTGTAGTTGCAGTTATTTTCCTCTCGCTTTCATCTGCAGTTATTCCGTTATGCTTACTATGCAGGCTGGTGTGTTCATGATATCTCTTGCCATGATAGTTAGAATGTTGTTATTGATAATGCCATGTCACTAATCTACATTATTTTCATGTCATTGTTATAAAATGCTATGATGACTGTAATGCACCGTTGGTATGCTAGTACTTAATACTATCATATGCGATAGTTGTTCATTTGAGAAGTTTGATATGTTATTAAAGCATTTGTATGATGTATGCTCATTGTTGCATTCATGTTAAAATGCTTGCATGATGATTAATGATGGAGAAGATAATAATATGACTTAATAACAAACCCCTCTGTCATCAATGGGATCGAGTCATAGTGCCGCCAAATCGAACTTTTCTAGTGCAACCACATTTGCCGGTATGGGACGGCCCTAATGTGGTCTATTGTCGTGCCTCTCGCCGGTGCCTCCAACGAGGGAAGGTTATGGGCGCGCGCTATCCTGATCAGGTAGGCGGACATAAGCCTTGTGTGCTAGTAGTTGGATTTTTGTGCGCTGGTGTCCCCGTGGGGGATCGTTTATGTTTTAACACGATGGTGGTTTGAGGTGTCTTGAGGTAGACACGGGGCCACCCATGACTTAGCCCAGAGGGGAGTGAGTCGGAGTGTCCGGGAGAGTTTCATGGTAGTAGATCGGTTTTGTTGGAACGCCGTTGGTCCACCCAAATGGGATGACGAGGCCATGGGTTCTGTGGTGTGGGTACAGTGCGCTACCTCTGCAGAGTGTATTTAAACTATCGATAGCCGCGTCCTTGGTCATGGGTAGAAGTTCGTAGTAGGGTACACTATCGGGTCTTGGTCGAAATGGAGGATAAACCGGAAATAATTAAAGCTGATTAATGTGGTTGTGATTGCCGTAAGGATCACGGGCCATTTATTGGTCGGGTTGTGATCTCCGTAAGGATCACGAGTTTGTCTCTTTTGGTGATCAGGAAATGAGGTGATCGCTATTGGTAAGAGAGTCTGAGGGACTCAGTGCACAAGTTTGGTGGCATTGCATGAGTAATATGTTTGCATTTAAAGAACCATGGTAGAACATGAGATGGTTGCATACAGTTAACATGCTATGTCTGCATTTGATATGATTGATAGTTTATCTTCAGCATAGTTTCATGATGCCATGCCATGCTTTGATTGATATGATTGAGACAATATGCTACGTTTTGCTGTTGCCATGTTAGAAATCAATTTGCTATGCCTTGTTGTTGCCATGCTAGTGGATGCCATGATGTCAGTTTGATGTATGTCTTTGGTTGATATCATGCCATGCTTAGTTTCTGATATGAGTTAGGTTGTTGCATTCGCTTGGTTCCTGCTTTGTCTTCTGCCTGTTTGGATGCTATGTATTTGGTTGTCTTGCAAGTACATTCAATGTACTGACCTGGCGTGTCATGCTAGTTTTGTAGGTTGTGCCCGTATTGTTCGTTGTTCCTCGTGCTAGGCGGTAATCTTGCCAGTCTTGTGAGTTGTGGAGCCCAGCCAGAGTGATATGCTGCCAAGACTTCCGCCGCCATTTATATAGACTTCCGCTGCCATGTAAATAGCCTTAGGGCTATGCCAGAAGATTATATTCATCACTAATGTAATCATATACACATGTATTTGATGAATATTCTTGTACGTGGAATGCTGTATCATGGACCTGTCGTGCGTCAAGTGTTATCCTGGGCTGACGTGCGAAGGCCCGCTGCTCCATGCGGATCGGGGTGCCATAGAACATCATAGCACACTGAACTTGCATACAAAAATTTCACGCAGGCGGCACAGCCAGGATGGAATGCAGTGGATCACTACGAGTAGGGCTATGTTGAAACCAACAAAGTTGTACATAACGGTTCATCGTCTTTATCAATGACGGGGAAATATCTTGAATGCTGTGCAAAGAAAACAGACAGACAACACAATAAGTTCTGCTAGCACATTAAGTTGACGTACAACCCTTTCTAAAAAAAGTTCAGGTACAAAATTAGAACATGTCACAATCAAATGTACTGGCATATCAGTGCTTCACACCCATAGCTCGGATTTAACAAGTATCTGACAAGATTCAGTTGTTACCTCAAATTAGAGCACATCCAGGCAGCCAACCCTGCCTCTTCTCCCAAAGAAGCAGTGGCCTCCGCCGCACGATGGAGTAGGCCCCATTCCATCCATCGTTCCGAGCAACATGAGGAAAGTCTAACATTGATTCCTATAATGTACGTCGTCGATGGACCCTGGCACCAGCGGCAACGGCAGGACTTCAATTGATGGATTGACCACTTCTTGGACATGCATGAACACTCGATACAGGTACATCCCTAACGTGGTCCGCGGCGGCCTTGGTGGCGACGAATAGTACAACCCCGGTTCCTGCATTGGTATCTCAACACCAATCACCTTCGGTATGGTGGACGACTTCTTCATCCATGCCATAACCGTTAGAGCCCAGCTGTCTGGAGGAACAAACATACTTACGAGCTCACCTCCAAGGTCGTTGATAAGCTCGTTCATGGACTCGCTGTTCCAAGCACGTCGAGGCATTCCGTGGAAGGTAAGCTTTGTTAAGAACTCAAGCTCAGAGGGCACCGAGCCCCATCCTGGGTGCCACCGATCAAAGCTCAACAGCGCGCCATTGCAGAACAAACGCCGGGAAGATTCAAACACATGACTGGAGTCGAAAGTTGTCCGGAACCTGACAAAGAAATCAGCCGGTGGCGGACAGACTTCGACGCGCAAGTCAATTATTTGGATGCTGTACGCAATGCCAAGAGCTTTGACAAGGTCGTCCGGCGAGATGGGAGGCCGATCGTCATTGATGGTCATCAGCACTTTGCCGACAAACTGGTCGTCAAGTGCCGCCATGCCATTGTTGAGCGACAGCACGCAGCGACCGAAGGCAGGATGGACCTCAGGATCTCCGGCTCGAAGATCCGCATTAACCGGTGACATGATAGTGCGCTTGAGTACAGGGAGTACACGAGGGGGATTTGGGGGAACTTGAGTAGGAATTGAGATTCTAGAGGTGGGGGAGGGGCGGGAGACTGGGGATGAAAAGGTAGCATGAATTTCGAGCACACGCCAATATGCTCTCCGCGGGCAAGTGCACGAAAATACCGGTGGCGCCCACATGTCGGCCTAAGAGTCCTTATTCTTTCTTTTTTGGAGAGCCAAACTTTTTTTTCTAGGATCTTTTGAGAGCCCGGCCCGAGAGTCATAATTGACCTATTTGGCATTGCGTTACTACTCGGCCCATATTCAACGACACCTCATTGGCCCAAACAAATGTACATCATCGAAAAGACACTGATCTCAAATTAAATAACTTGAAAAAAGGAGATATACTCTGAACACTGGAGAATGGTGATGCCCTCATTTAGCCCACCAGTAGTTCGAGACAATAAACAGTTCGAAACAACGATATATACAACATTCAAACACTGACTAGTGACTACTACTGACATAAACAACAAGACATTATAGTTCATAAGAAGTCTTGCTACACCACCAAAATGCACCCATCTGCAGGGCTCAGACTCTCGTGATCCAGAAGAGAATGACATTCTAAACAGAAGCAACTATTACATAGTAAGAGTGACATAGACGAGGATGACCAAATGACAAGGAATATGTATAACAAAAGAAAGAACTACCCATCCAGAACTAGGAGCAAAGACAACAAAGTCATTCGAAGAGATGATCCAACACCATTATAATTTGCAGCCCCGCTTCAGCGACCAGTGATCCGGAGACACCAGTAATCCACCCTTTCAATGCAACAACCCAATTACCTATCAACCTGAAGGCTTGAACCACATCACTGCCTATCATAATTGAGACATCCAAGGATCAAAGTTAATCTGGATGCCTTTTTCATTCTCACCTTCTTTTGGCTGCAGGCTGTATCGTTGACAATCAGGGGAGTTTGCTCCCGAACTCCTAGGGCTTGCCGTGTAGACACAGTTTTCCATAGCAAACAGAGCCTCTCTACCATCAAGGTCCTTGCCAATGGTGATCTACTGGTTAATCGGATAATTGAGTCCGAGAAACAGAGAGTGTGAACCAAGGTTGTTTACCCGCCTCCAACTAAAAAATCCTAAAGGCCCCAACAAGCTGGTATCCTGCTCATAGACGTAACAGCCACTGTATCGATACTCACGTATTACACGGTGCTTGTATACAATGGGTTTTTTCAATATAACTTTTCCGGCTCATGTGTCCGAATGATCATCAGTCTTTTGCCGTCGTCTGATCGAGCGTGGAACCAGTTGTGCTTCCCTGTTTTTGCAAAGGTGGTGTGATTACAAAGGGCAGTAACTGTAGGGACACTGCATCGTATCAAAAAGGACATGCATTGTTAATGTAAGATCAACATTGTTCAGAGTATGAGTAGGATAATGCAAGAAACAACATTGATATGTCCCTATTGGAACTGGGAGGAAAATACAGGGAAATGTATACTGGGTTCGAAAATATAGTGGTGCCATGCATGGTTATACTCATGTTATCTCGCAATTGATTCTTCATAGGAAACTACCATGTCATGCATGTTATGTAATCATGTTCTGTCCTCACAAGAAAATTCTTCAAGGTAACTAACATACCATGCATTGTTATATACTCGTGTTCTGTGGGCAAAATTGTTGTGAGGATATTATTCTAGCCATTGATTGCTGAAGGGTGAATATAGGTATGTACACATGGTAAGCATTGCAGGATTTCACTACTTCCAAATATAGAGTTCTCCATATGCACATTTACTTCCCTAATGTATGGTTAGATGAAACCATCAGTGAGGTGCATGTTTCTACATTATGAGACTGAGGAAACTAACATGGCCATTGATACACACTCATATTTAGTAGTAGTATATAGATTACTGTAAAATAAGGATAATATCCATATATTCTAACCGTTTGATTATTCAGGGTAGAAATTGGCTGTAATGACATGGTTACAATCGCATGAATTAACTCATTCCAAATATGGATGATATACGGCATCTCTAATACATTTCCATAGTTCTACTCAAATTCTGCTCAAACAGGGATATGCCAATCATCACAAAAAGTTCAAACAGTGTCATGGCGTCATCATTAACATGAGATGAAAACAACTTACACGTGCCGTCCCAGCAATACATGGTGCCATCTGCTTTGTTGATCGCGTAGATGATGCCATTGTGTTCAATAGCATCATAGAAGTGTGTATCAGCTTTGACGATGATCCACTGCGAGCTGAGTTGTATCTAGCTAAAGAAGGCACCGGCATAAAGATAGGCGAGTCCGCTGTCGGTGGGAAACGACAACTATGGGATCACTGGAATCCCTACTACGGTTGCGGGGCACAGGGATCGTGAGAAGAGCGGGACTAGTAGACAGCACCAAGGGGATTTACCCTGGTTTGGGCCGCAAAGATGCGTAAAACCCTACGATCCTACTTTGGTGGATGTATTTAGTGTTCTAGAACTCTTGAACTAGCTCTGGGTGCTGCTAGGTTCGAAAGAGCCAAATCCTTCTTCAGTGCACCATGGGCCTCCTTTTATAGGTGAAAGGGGCTGTCACAGTGGCACATAGGAGGAGGAAAGTGCTACAGCGCTATGAGCTTATCGCTGGTATTATAGGAAAAAGTGCATTTAATGCAAGGCTTAGGTGTCCCTTTCCTTGTTCGGGGACGGGAGCAAGGCCCGTCCCATCCGTCGCTGCTCCTCCTTGATTTGACACGCGCCTTGGACAGTGCTGCATGTGGTGCCATGTAGGTAGGCAAGCAGCTGAGGTGGCGCCATGGTGGAGCCTCCACGAAGGGCTGCATGATGCCATGCAGGTGCCTGCTCAGCTGGTTGGGTCGGCAGGTGCATGCGAACGGCGGCGGAGACTTGGTTGGCGCGGGCCTGGCAGTGGCCCTGCTGGCACGCGTGGCGAGGGCCTTGCCGGGTGGCTCGGCAAGGGTCTTGCTGTGGCGCGCTGGCGTCCCTGGCAAGGATCTTGCCGGGGGTCTTGTGGGTTCCTTCAGTGAGGATCTCGGTGAGGATTGTTGCCTTCTTATCCTCATTTGATCTTGACTGTTCTTTGTCTTCACAAAGATCTGCATGCCACCATGGAGGTGCCTCCCGAGCCTTGTCCCAATGTGTTTGTCTAGCATTGGGGGGCTCAAAGGTGGCTCACTCAGCTGGTGTGGGCGATCTGCCCCGGCAAGGGTCTTGCCGGGGCCGCTAAAGCTGCCCCGACAAGGGTTCTTGCCGGGGGAACCTGCTTAGTCCATCCGATCTTTGTGGCATTGGTCCTTGTCATTGCTTTGTTTGTCTTGTGCCTTCGGCTTCTCTCCGGCTTCCCTTTCCTGCCCTGTTATGCATGACCATGGTGGGTGGCTCTGACTGCCTGTGCGCAAGTAAAGGGGTCAAAAGGAGAGCCCCTACTTTTGTACACCGATAGGAGCCCCCGGGCCTGGACCACACATAAGCGCATCACGTTGTTGGGCCAGGCCCAGAACGGTGCGCGGGCAGTTGGGGCGGCTTTTACCGCGGTAAATGCTTCGTCCGCTGCGCTTCTCCACGACCCGCGTTGAACGCGCGACGTGGGGGCCGTGCGTGCGTATGACAGAAGTATGCTGGCGTCATCCCGTGGTGGACAGTAAAGAGGTGGCTTACGTGTCTCTTTGAGACCACATGGCCGTTGCTCATTTACTGCCCTTGCTTGGGAACCGTCGCTCCACGCGTCCCACTGCGCCTATCCCTCGTGCCACGTTCACTGCATGCACGACGCAGGGCGAATGGCAGTCGCGCGGGATGTGAAAAGTTGTGCGCGTGCGTGGGTCGATTCCCATGCGGCTTCAATGGATCGGGGAGGGCGGTCGACGGCCCCGCTTGCTGTCACTTCAATGGGCCGGATTGCCCAAGAGGGGGCGGCCGAGCCTCGCTCCCACCCCTTTATAAAGAGGGGAGCGGGAGGAACGGTGCCTCTCAACCCTTCGCCACCTGCCTCTCCCCATTCCTGCTTCTTCCTTTCTTCTGCCATGGTGAGGGGGCGTGGCGATGCTTCATCGGTGGCGGCGAGGGTTTCCGCTAGATAGCACATCGCTCCTCCCCAAGAGCTCGTAGCGGCGGAGCCGGCCGCTAGAGGAAGGTGGAGGGGGCGAGGTCGAGGCCGTCGTGGCGCTCGAAGGAGAGGAGGACGGGGCGGCAGATCGGCTTTGCCTCCGCCAGCGGCCCCTCCCCCGGTGGAGGGCCACGTCGGGGACAACCCTTGCGAGTTCTTCATCAGGCTGCGCCAGCCACCGCGTCGTCTTCTTCGCCTCCCGACTCCGTTTGCGCGGGAGATGGAGCTGGATCCGCCGCAGGCATTGCGGCTGCATATGATGGGTTGTGGGAACAGTGGCACTTGGGCCGACGTTGAGTTCCCTGCCCCTCACGTCATGTATCTCCACCGAGGGTGGAAGACCTTCACTCCCATCCACAGCTTGACGGAGGGGCTCACTCTCCATTTCAAACTAATGGAGGGTGGCCTCCTCTCCGTCAAGATCTCCGGGCACCTCGGGACTCAAGCGAGGTGCTACGTGGAGAGCTCCTCTGATGATGAAGATTCCTCCTCGAGCGAGGGTGACAAGGAGGACAACGGCAGCGACAACGAGGGTAGCGGGCGGTAGGATGACGGGTCCGACTAGGCGTCGGGTGCCACCCCGGGTGGCATCGGCAACCCCATCATCGGTGTTGCCGGCTCCTTGAAATTCTCGGGGTCGCCTCCTTGGGAGGCTGGCGTGGGGAGGCTACGGAAGAGGAAGAGGGCGGACGGCAAGGCCGTCAAGTCGGAGTACGCAGGCACTAACGCCTTCGTCGCGTATTGACGTCCTGCCGCCTCGTCTTCGAGCTCTTCCTCCGGCGCCGCCATCATCATCCAACCCTCGGACGGCCACCGAGATGTTCTCTTGGTGTCTTCTTCCACTCGTAGCTCGCCTAGGCGCCCCTTTTTCCCTTCTGCTTTCTTGTTCCATTTCCTGAGGAGAGGGACAAGAAAGGGATTATGGGCACCTTATCTCTTTTTAGTCTTGTAAGCCTTCGAGCCTTTGTTAACTTTATAACTTGTAATCCCCTTGCTCATGTTTTTCATTTTGTATGAACTGTACATGTACGGGATGTTTTTTTAATGAAAAAGGGATGTTTGCCGGGTTTTCCGTTCGCAGGTGGAACCCGCGACAAGGAGTGAATCCTCGTTACCTTTAAGATAAATGTTTTTTCGCCCGGCAACAGGCCTTGCCGTCCCCCCACTTTGCTCGACCTTTCTCACGCCCTTGGCGGAGGCAGGGATGAGGTGGGCTTAGGCTCCTCGTTTTATTTCCTTACTGCCAGGACTATGACCAACTTCAGACCCAGGAGACAGTCCTTGGGTGCCGAAAAAGGGGAGCACAGTAGCTTAGAGGTAGAACGGGGTTTCACGTATCCCAGTCCATAACAAAACGCATGATAGAGGATAGAGAACTTATCTGGATCTGCAGCCCCCGGCAACCTTGGCTTGCGGCGGATGGATCCCAGTTCCCTTACTAACTGCTCGTGTTTGGGTGCTCTGTGGTGGAGATGGTGTTGTGTCAACTGGAACTGCGTTACTATCTGCTGGGGTTGGGGTTAGAAGGGGTGTAGCTGGTTCTCTGTCCAACTGGGTAGGGGTACAATCTGCGAGAGTCTGGGTTATGTGTGGTGGATCTGGTCCTTGGGCAAGTACAACCGTGGTTCTATCTGCATCAACTGGTAGCACTATCTTTTCTGAAGACCATGTTGTTACTCCATAAGATACTGTCATCACCCTCTCCAATTCGAATGGCTGATAAACAAGAAAAGTAAATGAAAGTATAGGCATTTATGATAGACAGGTGCAATGGATAGTGGGGAATAAAAGAGGGCATGAAATAATTCATATTTATGTTGTCTAACCAAACAGGATAACATGACACAATTTCACATTATGATGGCTAACTAAAAAAGATGGAAAGACATAGTTCAAAATATGAGACTATGTAAACATGATGACATGATATAACTATATAATGTGTTTATTAAATAGGTTGGCATGCCATAATTCACATACATTCATGGATAGAATGTTGTAATTCAAAATATGATGACTCTAAACACTAAACAGGATGAGATGATATAACTATATGATGTCTTTATTAAATGGGTTGCCATGCCATAATTTAGATAGATGATGTGTATGTAGTATGTAAAACATGATGGCATGATATAATTCAAATATATGATTTATATAGTAAGCAAGTAAGCAGATGGCAATCCATATATGATGTAAAAACTAAGCAATGCAAGACAACATGCATGACATGGGTAATATAACCCTGCCAAGTTTGAGCATAGACCTCAGGGGGGAAATATGACTGGTCATCAGTCTCTGAATCCTCCTCTGAGGAGCTC